>NW_028225179.1:21545666-21704271 GCF_052327205.1 Somniosus microcephalus | reverse complement strand
CGTCTACATTCGTCACTCCACTTCCATGGCACCCCAGTTTGCAGTAGGGTGTTCAGTGGGTGTAGCATTGTAGACAAATTTGGCAAGAACTTATGGTAATAGTATACCAGCCCGAGGAACGACCTCAGTTGTGACATATTTTCCGGTGCTGGAGCCTTGACTACTGCCTCAATCTTCTCTGGGGACTTATGTAACCCCTCTTTATCGATAACGTGGCCACAATACGAGATCTGTTTTCTAAAAAACTCGCACTTGGGGCGGTTAGCTCGCAGCCCATATTCCTGCAATCTGGTGAGCACCTGCTCCAGGTTGGCGAGGTGATCACTGTCATTTTCGCCCGTGACCAGGATGTCGTCCAAATAACACTGGGTCCCTGGGATCCCATACAGGACTTGTTCCATTGCCCTCTGCCAAATAGCCGGAGTTGATGCTAACCCGAATACCAACCGGTTGTATTGGTAGAGACCTTTATGGGTGTTGATTGTGAGGTATTTTTTTGATGCTTCTTCTACCTCCATTTGCAGATACGCCTGGGCCAGATCAATCTTAGTGAAGCGTTTCCCTCCAGATAGCGAGGCGAAAATATCTTCAATCCGCGGAAGTGGATATTGTACGGTGTGAAGGACCGGATTCACTGTTACCTTAAAGTCCCCACAGATGCGAACCTTCCTTGGTTCCCCAGTCGTGCTGCTCAACGACTTTTTCATCACAGGGACGATGGATGTAGCCCACTCGCTCCAGTCTACCTTGGACAGTACACCTGAACGTTCCTGACTCTCCAGCTCTGCTTCGACGGCTGGGTGGATCACATAAGGTACCAGTCTGGCCTTAAAAAATGTTGGCCTTGCATTTTCTTCAATTTTAATCATCGCTGTCATGCCTTTTAGTGTTCCGAGTCCTTGCTGGAACACTTCTTTCGCGTCAGTTAGGATCTTTGACAGTCGCCCAGGTGTGACGTCGTCATCCTTTTTGTCAGCCACAGTCAGTGCCTGTATGGAATGCCAATCCAGTTGTATTTTCCGGATCCATTGACGTCCCAGTAATGGTGGCCCTCCATCTTGCAATACATACAGGTCTAGTTTTGGTGTTTCCTTACCGTTATATATAACGGTCACCCTTATTGTTCCTTTGGGGTAGACTTTTTGCCCCGTGTACGTCTTCAAAATAATTTTTGTGTCTCCCAAGGGTATGTGTGAGAATAGCCGCTCGTTAGTCCCATCGGTTTATGACTGTTAGGGCTGATCCTGTGTCCAATTCCATCTTTACCTGGACTCCTGCTAACTTGAGAGTGACCCAAATGGTTCGGTGATCCTCCGTTGTGATCACATTATGTAGTTTCAGACAACTCCGTTCCCTGCTTTCGGAGTCGTTATCACTCTTTTGTTCATCTGAACTATTCTCCGTCGTCTTATGTACCTTCTTGTACTTTCCTTTGGTAGGTTTCTTATTGCTGGTTTTCTTTCCCGACCTGCAGACTCATGCTATGTGTCCTTCTTTTCCACACTGTCTGCACACTTAGTCTTTGAACCAGCAATCATTCTGGTCGTGTGTTGTTCTGCCGCAGTGATAGAACTTCTCTGTTCCATATGACATTTCGTTTGTGCCATATTCTTGTGGTCTCTGTTGTATCTCTGCAGCGCCCCGTGCTGCTGCTTCATATGATACCGCAATGCTGAAAGCCTTTTCCAGCGTAAGGTCCTTTTCAGATAAAAGCCGTTTCTGGGTTCCTTCACTTTGAAGCCCACACACAAACCTGTCCCGTAAGGTATCTGCCAGTCCCCGCTCCAAACTGGCAGTGTTTCGATAGTTTGCGCAGTTCTGTTAAATAATCAGCATTGCTTTCATCCTTATGCTGGTTTCGTTTGTGAAACTTGAATTCTTTCTGCTATCAGCAGCGGTGTGGGGTTTAAATGTTCCTTTAGTATCGTTACTATGTCTTCAAAACTCTTTTCCATTGGCTTCGTTGGGGTTACTAGATTTCGTAATAAACCATACGTCTTTGCACCCATTAAATTTAACAATACCGACACTCTCTTGTCATCTGCCACCTCATTTGCCTTGCAGTACACCGCTATTCGTTCGACATATGTAGTCCAATCTTCGACTTCATTGTCAAATGCGGTGATACTGCCACTCTTCAGCATTTTGGGTGTGTGGTTTAAAAATGGCGTCTCCCAATGGCTTAAAATGGCATTTCCCACGCTTTCCTTCCTCCCCCGCTGCTGCCAACGCCGCTCCCGGCGGTTCTCGTGGCAATGGCGGCGCCCTGTAGGTTTCGCGCGCTTCTCCTGCGCTGCTGCCAACGCCGCTCTCTGCGGTCCTCGTGGCAATGGCGGCGCCTCGCGGGTTTCTGCACATCTCTCTCTCCCTCTCTCAGACGCTGCTCGGCCCCTGAACACCGGCTGCGCCCTATGCGCTCTGCCCTCTCTCTCTCTCCCCCGCCGACGCTGCTCGGCCCTTTGCTGTGCTGCTCGGTCAGGCTTTAGCCCGCCACTGTCCGGGAAGGGTCTGTGCACTACCTGTTGCCAGCCCGTTTCGCTGGACCACCTCAACTGGAAAGCCAAGCCTGGCTCTCGACAGCCTCCCCCGCAATTCTCAAGTCTCTGCTGGATGACTGGGTGGTTGCCCGTGGTCGACGCCCGATTCTCTGGCCTTGACCTCCAATCCACTGATCTCCAGGAATGAATCCCTGGGAGGTGATGCAGAGTTGCAGGTAGGTTCGAACTTGCCTCGTCGCCAATGTTGTGTCCGGGTATAATAAGACACAGACTGCGGAGAACGGTACAACAGGTGTTTACTAAACGTAGCTCACACTGCAACTGATCTGTACAGATTACTACTCAGTGCTATATACAGGTGTGGTCACTGCCGGTACTACAGTATACATGAGCTGTAAAAAGTAGTTCCCCCCCTTAAAGGTATATACATTACAGGAAGGAGAGAGAGAGAGAGAGAGGGAAAGAGAGAGAAAGAGGGAAAGAGATGGGGAGGGAGAGAGAGAGAGAGGGAAGGAGAGAAAGAGAGGGAAAGAGGGAAAGAGATGGGGAGGGAGAGAGAGAGAGAGGGAAGGAGAGAGAGAGACAGAGAGAGAGGGAAGGAGAGAGAGAGACAGAGAGAGAGGAAGGAAGAGAGAGAGAGAGACAGAGAGGGAAGGAAAAAGAGAGAGAGAGGGAAGGAGAGCGAGTGAGAGGGAAAGAGAGTGAGAGAGGGAAAGAGAGTGAGAGAGAGAGGGAAAGAGAGAGAGAGAGGGAAGGAGAAAGAGAGAGAGGGAAGGAGAGAGAGACAGAGGGAAAGAGAGAGAGAGAGGGAAAGAGAGATGGGGGAAGGAGAGAGAGAAAGAGGGGGAAAGAGAGAGAGAGAGGGAAAGAGGGGGAGGGAGAGAGAGAGGGAAGGAGAGAGAGAGAGAGAGAGAAGGAGAGAGAGAGAGCGAGAGAGAGGGAAGGAGAGAGAGAGGAAAGGAGAGCGAGAGGGAAGGAGAGAGAGACAGAGGGAAGGAGAGAGAGACAGAGGGAAGGAGAGAGAGACAGAGGGAAGGAGAGAGAGACAGCGAGGGAAGGAGAGAGTGAGAGAGGGAAGGAGAGAGAGAGAGGGAAGGATGAGAGAGAGAGGGAAGGAGAGAGAGAGAGAGGGGGGAAAGAGAGAGAGAGGGAAAGAGGGGGAGGGAGAGAGAGAGGGAAGGAGAGATAGAGAGAGGGAAGGAGAGAGAGAGAGTGGGAAGGAGAGAGAGAGAGAGAGAGAGAGAGGGAAGGAGAGAGAGAGAGAGGGAAGGAGAGAGAGAGGGGGGGAAGGAGAGGGAGAGAGAGGGGGAAGGAGTGAGAGAGAGAGAGAGGGAAGGAGAGAGTGAGGGAAGGAGCTAGAGAAGAGAGGAAGACACCTCAGGGAAGGGGCTGGACTCAAAGCCCGGCGGGTGAAGAAGGGCGGCCGCCATTTTCTTTCCCTCCCTCAGCCTCTCTCCCCACTCCCCCTCCCTCCCCGCTCGCTCTCCCTCGCTCTCCCTCCCTCTCTCCCTCCCTCCCCTCTCCCTCTCTCTCCCCCTCCCCCCCTCCCTCCCCGCTCTCTCTCTCTCCCTCCCTCCCTCTCTCTCTCTCCCTCCCCTCTCACCCTCTCTCCCCTCTCTCCTCTCCCTCCCTCTCCCTCCTCCCTCCCCCTCTCTCTCTGCCTCCCCCTGTCTCTCCCTCCTTTCCTCTCCCTCCCTCCCCTCCCTCTCTCTCACTCCCTAGCGCCTCAGGCTCGGCCCGACTCACCTTAGCTGAGCCCCCGCTGCGCCCCGAGCCCCCGGTGCCTCAGGCCCGGCCCGATTGACCCCTGCCGCTCTGGTGAAGCGCAGCCCCCCGTGCGCGGCGTAGCGCCTTAGGCCCGCCGCCGCTCACCCGAGCTCAGCTCCCGCTGCGGCTCGCCGGTGCTGCTACCCCCGCTCGCTGGGTGGGGAGGAAGGAGGGAATGGCACCGAGTCTCTCGGTCGGGCTGACCCCTGATGGCTGCGAGGGTGTACTCCCGCTTCGGGAGAGAGAGAGGGGGGAAGGAGAGAGCGAGAGAGAGGGGGGGAAAGAGAGAGAGAGAGAGAGAAATTCCTGAACCAATACTAATCAATCAACAATTTCCTCAGCTCTATCACCATTTTTTTAGCTTCAGGCCCGACCGGTCTTTAATGGCCGCCACTCACCTCAGATCAGCTCCCACTCCTGCACTAACGGCAGTTTGAAGGAACGGCAGTTTGAAGGATTAGGCCCCACCCACAAACACCATGAAATGCCCCTCGTCACGCAGCGCACTTCCCCCCGTAGGATTGGTCAACCATCACGTCACTCAACGCTAATGAGCGGTAGGATTGGTCAAACGCTAATGAGCGTATTTTGTCCATTTTTTGAACGTTTTTTAAAAGTAAATACGCCTATGACACTCCCCTGATTGGTCAAATATGCCTATGACACTCCCCTGATTGGTCAACCGCTAATCAGCGGATTTTGTCCGTCTTTTGAACATTTTTTTAAAGTAAATACACCTATGACACTCCCCTAATCATAACCTTTCTTTTGATATAACATATGTGTAGGTATGCTCTATATAACTTCGAGGTGAAGCCCGGACATACACACAGACAGACAGACAGACAGACACAGACAGACAGACACCATGATTCTTTTATATATATATAGATGTCAGTTGAATATAGTTCTTGTTAAATTAATTGCTTATTTTTGTTTACAGAAGACCCGTTCCCTACTGATGACTCTTTAAATAAGCATAAAATAAAACCAGAAAATGGTGGAAATACTCAGCTGGTCAGGTAGCAGCTGTGGAGAGAGAAACAGAGTTGACATTTCAGGTCAATGACCCTTCGTCAGAACTGGAAAAATTTAGAGATGGAACAGGTTTTTAAGCAAGTGCAGGGGCTGGGAAAGGGGGAGAGGAGGAAAGAACAAAAGGGAAGGTCTGTGATAGGATGGAAGGCAGGAGAGATTAAAAGACAAAAGGGATGATGGTGCAAGGTAAAGGGAGATGGTAATGGGACAAGTTAAGAAACAAAAGATGAGTCTAGATGAGGTGTAAATGGCAATGGCAGAATCATCAACAGTTGCCATATGGAAAAAAAATAGGGGCAGAGTTTATGGTTTGAAATTGTTGAACTCGATGTTGAGTCCAGAAGGCTGTAAAGTGCCTAATCAAAAGATGACGTGCTGTTCCTCAAGTTTACATTGAGTTTCATTGGAACAGTGTAAGAGGCCAAGGATGGAGAGGTCAGAGTAGGAGTGGAGCGGAGAATTAAAGTGACAGGCGACCGGAAGCTCGGGGTCATGCTTAACGACTGAACAGAGGTGTTCCGCAAAGCTGTCAGCCAATCTGCATTTGGTCTCCCCAATGTAGAGGAGACTGCATCGTGAGCAGCGAATACAGTATATTAAATTGCAAGAAGTACAAGTAAATCGCTGTTTCACCTGGAAGGAGTGTTTGGAGTCCTGGACAGTGGGAAGGGAGGAGGTAAAAGGGCAAGTGTTGCATTTCCTGCTCTTGCATGGGAAGGTGCCATGGGAAGGAGAAGGGATGTTTGGGGTAATTGTGGAGTGGACCAGGGTGTTGCGGAGGGAGTGGTCCCTTCTGAATGCTGAAAAGGGAAGATGTGTTTGGTGGTGGGATCATGCTGGAGGTGGCGTAAATGGCGGAGGATAATCAGTTGAATGTGGAGGCTGGTGGGGTGAAAGGTGAGGACAAGGAGAACCCTATCGTGGTTCTGGGAGGGAGGGGGAGGGGTGAGAGCAGAAGTGCAGGAAATAGAATGGACATGGTCGAGGGCCATGTCAACCATGGTAGAAGGGTGAGGAAAAAGGAAGACATATCAGAAGCACTAGTATGGAAGGTGGCATCATCAGAGTAGATGTGACGGAGATGGAGAAACTGGGAGAATGGAATAGAGTCCTTACAGGAAGCGCGGTGGGAGGAAGTGTAGTCCAGGTAGCTGTGGGAGTCAGTGGGCTTATAGTGAATGTTTGTCAATAGCCTATCCCCAGAAATGGAGACAGAGTTGTCGGGGAAGGGAAGGGAAGAGTCAGAGATGGACCATGTGAAGGTGAGGGAAGGGTGGAAATTGGAAGCAAAGTATATTAAATTTTCAACTTCAGGGCGAGAGCAGGAAACGGCACCGACACAGTCATCAATGTACCGGAAAAAGAGGTGAGGGCGGGGACCTGAATAGGACTGGAACAAAAAATGTTCCACATATCCCACGAAAAGGCAAGCATAGCTAGGACCCATGCAGGTTCTCATAGCAACACCTTTAATTTGGAGGAAGTGAGTAGAGTCAAAGCAGAAGTTGTTCAATGTGAGAACAAGTTCAGCCAGGCGGAGGAGGGTAGTGGTGGATGGGGACTGGTTGGGCATCTGTTCAAGGAAGAAGCAGAGTGCCCTTAGGGTGTCCTGGTGGGGGATGGAGGTGTAGAGGGATTGGACATCCATAGTGAAAAGGAGACGGTTGGGGCCAGGAAACTGGAAACTGTTAAAGTGGTGGAGGGTGTCAGAAGAGTCACAGATGAGGTGGGAACAGACTGGACAAGGGGAGAAAAAATAGAGTTGAGATAGGAAGAAATCAGTTCAGTGGGGCAAGAACAGGCTGAAACGATGGGTCTACCAGTCCTGTTTGTGGATCTTGGGAAGGAGGTAGAAGCGGACTGTGCGGGGTTGGGGAACTATGAGGTTGGCGGCCATGAAGAAAAGATCTCCAGAGGAGATGAGGTCAGTGACGGTCTTGGAAATTATGGCTTGATATTCGGTAGTGGCAGCTGTTGATGATTCTGCAATTCCCATTTACACCTCATCTAGACTCATCTTTTGTTTCTTAACTTGTCCCATTTCCATCTCCTTTTGCCTTGCACCATCATCCCTTTTGTCTTTTAATCACTCCTGCCTTCCACCCTATCTCAGACCTTCCTTTTTGTTCTTTCCTCCCCTCCCCTCTTTCCCTGCCCCTGCACTTCCTTAAAAATCTGTTACATATCTAACTTTTTCCAGTTCTGACAATGGGTCATCAACCTGAAACGTTAACTCTGTTTTTCTCTCCACAGATGCTGCCTGACCTGCTGAGCATTTCTAGCATTTTCTCTTTTTATTTCAGATTTCCAGTATCTGCACTATTTTGCTTTTGCTTTTGCTTTAAATAAACATGTTCAATGTCTGGTCTGTAATGATACAATTGTAGAATTGGATTATGGTAGTGGATAGGAATAGTTTCTGACTGGGTGACAGCACGTGTAAAATTCTTCATAAAGTTACTGTTTTATTCTGCCTCAGAGCCATTCTTTGTCTACATCAAAATGATGCCTGTGACCTCAAAAGACTAATGGATAGCAGGAGAAAATGCAAATTCAAAAATTGTATTTAGAAAGGGAGAAGAGAATAATCATTTGTAAGCAGTGGTGCTTTTTATTACTATTCTGAAATTATTCAGTTTAAGGGGGAAAAATTCCATCAAGTTTAGCATTTGAAAAAGAATCACATGCACAAGATGATAATTTGAAAACTATCTGTTTGGATTTTCTGTAGTGTGGCAAAGATCCAGGTGTTTTTAAACCTCTCAAGCTAATCAAACTTTGCCTCCTTTATGCATGACCAGAATAAAATTAAAAAGATCTACTAACTGGTACAACAAAGGTGACCAAAACCCTGCTTCATTTACTGCAAATGGGCGTCTTCTGTGCCATGGGAATCAGTCTGCAATCAGTACTGGAAATGTTCTCTATACTGGATCGTTTTAAACTAGAGATATTGGGTAAGAATTCCTCCGGTGTAGCGATATCATAAATGCACTTGTGAAGATTTCTTCTGTTTGGTATTTTTTGAGAAATTATGAACACGTTCCAAAAGAGTTTTATTGTCACTTACTAGGTTTACATTGTTGGGTAGAACGAATTACCAAGCACAAGGTCCTCGCACACACTTGCATTTTACTTATTTAGTAGAGATGCGGTACATATAATGACATATGGCAACATAAATTCACTGGTATATTAGAAACAGCTCCCTGATGACTCGGCAGCTTCAAGCACTGATTTAGCTCATCTTAGCCAAGGCAGGTAAGTCTTGTTCTCAACTGTAGTTTCTGCCATTCAGCTAAGTGAAAAGAAATTCCCAGCACAATGTGCTCTTTTGGTTCAATGCTAACTGACACTTTATTTAGTCACGCCAAATGGAGGGTGTATGAAGCTGAAACTACAGAATGTTGGGCATGGAGTTAATCTTTTACTATAAAAATCTAAGAATATATTTTCCCTTGTTGGAAAGGAACAGGAGAAATACCCATTTTTCATTTAAATTTACAATTCGTGACAACAAACGAAATTGCAGAAATGTGAAATTTGTATTTCATTAGCAGGATCAAGAGTAAAACAATCACTGTGCACCTTTTTTCATTTGTTCTCGGGCTGTGGGCAACACTGGCAAGGCAGAATTTGTTGCACTTCTAGTTGCCTTGAGGAGCTGGTGGTGGACCTCCTTATTAAACCAGTGTAGTCCTGGTGATGATAGTGTTCCCACCATGGTGTATGATGGGGAATGGTAGGATTTTGACCCAGCGACTGGGAATGGTAATGTGTGTCCAGGTCAGGATGGTGAGGCTTGGAGTTGATGGTGTTCCCATGACTTTGCTGTTCTTGTCCTTCTAATTGGTCAAGGGTGTGAGGCTCGGAGATGCTGCTGAAGTTTGTTGAGTTACCACAGTGCATCCTGACGTAATAAAACTCACTACGCACTTGGTTTGAGCATAAAGCAAGGCTTTAATCAACTTATTTCAGAACATGGAAGTCTGGTTGTATCCACTAGCTCCTTGTCTTTTACAAAATGTCCCTGGCAAGCTGGGGCCAATGCCCGAGTATTTATACTCCTTGGATGGCGCCACCAGTTGGCCGTCCAGTGTATTTCATAGGTAGTTTCTCGATGATGAGATTTATGACATTCTTCCTGCCTAAAAGATTTGGAAATCCGACGACTTCCTCTTAACAGATTAGGCGGACCACGAATAGCTGCAGTCTTTTAGATTTTTGTTTATGGCCAGAAGGCACGTCTCCCCGGATCGTGTCTTGGTCCCTGGGCCGCTTGATCCGTGCCGGTGGATCGACAGGGCCCATGTTGCTCTGATCAACCCAAGGGAGGCTGGGGAGATTGTGACTCCGGGTGCGGGTCCCCACAGGCGCAGAACTGGCTTCGTCCCATTGGTTAGCCAGTAAGTAGGTGTTCCGCGTTGAGGAAGGCAATGGCCCTTTAAAGCCAATGCTGAGTTGCTACATAGGCTGCATAGCGTGTATGAGCGAGCCATCTAATGGATGGAAGAATTGCAGTTTTAACTCCGCACAAATTTTACAGGAGGAGCACGTTCTTTTCACATATTCCGTAGAAAATGGGAGATTTTTAGATCGCACAAAGTGCAACATACGGGTAACGCCAGGATGGCATAAGTCAGCATGAAGATCCACCAGAGTCGACGTTGACATAGAAGAGCAGAATGCCCGCGTGAGTGTATCCGGGGCCATATTCTCTTTGCCGGGTCGATAATGTATGGTGTATCCAAAGGCAGCAAATTCCATCCTCCAGAGTTGTATTTTGTTATTCTTGATCTTAGTGTGTTTCCGGTTATCCAGCATAAAGGCCACGGAGCGCTGATCGGTTATAAGTGTGAAATGGCAACGAGCGAGAGAATGACTCCATTTACGTACTGCTTCGATGATGGCCGTAGCCTCCTTCTCGACAGGAGGATAATGGAGCTCGCTACCCTGCAAAGTTCTGGACAGAAATGCAATGGGTCGACCACCTTGATTCAAGGTAGCAGGGATCGCCACATCTGATGCATCGCACTCGACCACGAAAGGAAAATTTTCATCAATGGAACGAAGCGTGGCTTTTTCCAGTTGTCGCTTGAGGAGGTTGAAGGCTGAAATAGCCGTTGCCTCCAATGGAAATTACTTTGCGTGAAGCAGGGGCTGGATCTTGTCGGAGAAGTGGGGTATCCACTTCGCATAATAGGCAAACATGCCGAGTGCCCGACGAAGAGAGCCGAGATTCGTAGGGGGAGGGAGCTCCTGAAGCGGATGAAGTCGCTTCGGATCCGGTTTGATGACACCGTTGCCCATCCAGTAGCCAAGGATGTTGACTGATGGTACTGGTTTCACAGATTTGGACTCATTTAAGGTTAAGTTGCGAAGATGGAGAACATCAAAACATTTCTGGAGATTGGCATCATGCTCCTTCTGGTTATGACCAGCAATGGTGATATTATTTAGATGTGGAAAAGTGTCCGTTAAGTTCTCCTGTTTGACTAGACTATCCATTGCCCATTGAAAGACGGCCACCCCATTGGTGACCCCAAATGGAAGACGACAAAACTGGTAAAGCCGACCATTGGCCTCAAAGGCCGTATACTTTTTGTCAGAGTCCTTTAACGGTACTTGATGATATGCGCTCTTTAAATCAAAAGTTGAAAATACCTTGTAGTTGGCAAGGTTATTGACCATGTCATCGATGCGTGGTGGTGGGTAGGCATCCAGGTCAGTATACTGGTTAATAGTTTGCGAGTAATCGATGCAAAGACGTTTCTTGTGTTGCTTCAGAGGATTTTTAACAATGACGACTTGAGCCCGCCAGGAAGATGAACATGGCTCAATGATACCATCAGCTAGAAGGCGAGAGATTTCTACCTCGATAAAGGCTCGATCATCTCGGCTGAAACGTTGTGATTTAGTGACTATGGGCTTACATCGGGGGGAAAGATTGGCAAACAAGGAGGGCCCGTCGAGCGAAGCCGCCAAAAGTGCACAAAACGGTACTTTGGAAATAGTAAGCTCCGGCTTTGACCCTCCAAACTCGAAAGTGAGTCTTTTGTGTTGTTTCTGGAAATCCTGTCCCAGGAGCACATCACTGCATAGGTTCTTGAGCACCCCGAGCCGGGTGGAGAAATAATTGCGGCCATTGAGAATAAGGTCGACAAGACAAAAGCCAGAAGAATTGGTGGTCAGTGTCGTCAGAGCCATTGCAATTTCCCTGTCCGAGGGGTAAATACGCAGTTTTAACTTACTGACAGCCCGCTCACTAATGAAGCTGTCAGAGCTGCATGAGTCGATTAGTGCACTCAAAATGTGTCCATTTATCGAAACCTTCGTGGCTGCATGGGACAAACTTTTGGGAAAAACAGCTGTGATGGGAGGAGGGGCAGTTTTACCCTTGACAGCTGTAACCTTAGTAGTGGTTCTTGGGGGAGGAGCAGTTTTATAGATTGCAGCTGTAACCTTAGTAGTGGCTCTTGGGGGAGGAGCAGTTTTATAGATAGTAGCTGCAAAACTAACAGGAGCTCTCGACCGGTATACCTTAGAAAAGTGACCTTTCTTACTAACAGCGGCTCTTGATTGGCATACCTTAGAAAAGTGGTCTTTCTTACTAACACCGGCTCTTGACTGGCATACCTTAGAAAAGTGACCTTTCTTGCTGCAATGATTGCAGGTCGCGTTACGAGCAGGACAAAATTTCCTATAATGGAACGCTCCTCCACAGAAGAAACAATTCCTTCCAGATTGCCAAGATGCCGCTAGGGCGGGGTCGTCATCAGTGTAGGTTTCTAGGGTAGGGTTGTCGTCAGCTGGGTTGGAGTTGTCATCAGTGAGGGCTTCCGCCCGAGGCCTATTGAAAGAGTCACAAAGAGATAGCAGCAGCCCGTGCACATGGTAAAAGATAGGTGTTTGCATTCCTCTTTGCTAAGTTCAGAGAACATGCCTGGTCATAGGCAGCCTGTAACTTGAGGGTTTTATTCACCAACAGACGCTGACATATAAAGGGGGATGCAATCCCATTAATAAAGGAATCACGAATTAACGCCTCCTGGTACTGCTCAGCTGTAACAGCTTTAAGATTACAATCCTTGCTGAGCCTGCAAAGTTCCTGAAGGAATTCGTCAAGTGATTCCCTGGGTTGTTGTCGAGTTGTGGCCAGTAGATGCCGAGAAAAAATTTCATTTGGGGACTTGACATAAAGCTGCTGTAGTATTTGGATAGCGGCGTCATAGTCTACAGTCTTCGATATAATCAAACACATGAGGGGATACATAATTAGCAAGTATTTCTAACTTATCAGGAACATTTTCACCACACACCCTGAGGAATTTGCTAAAAGTATGATACCAGTGTTTCCATACCTTAGCAGCTATAAGTGAATTTGGGTCCAGGTCAAGACGGGCGGGGCTGAGTAGTTTCTCCATGATGGATCGATTACTTGTCTGAGTTCTGTTGTATCCGTGTGTTAATGGAGACACGGAATGCAGGAGTTGGTTTAACAGGTGTTTACTGAACAAAGTCTGGAGGTGAACTAAAAGATACAAGACACTATACAGGCTTATATACCCGAGTGGTCACTACCGGTATTACGGTACACAGGGGCTCTTAAAGGTACATACACTACAATTCCTCCCCTTTTAGATAATTAGTACATAACATTTTAAGTAATCATTAATTAACATGTTTACAAGAACAATAATCTACACATTTGCTGCAGTTAATCAATTATGAGTCAATCTCTCTGGAGGCTTCCTGACTCGGTCCGGATAATGCCTCGGTGGTGTAGTAGTTTTCGGTGTTGTAGTAGGTTCTTTTGGCAAGGTCGATTCGGCTTGAATGCCAGTGTCGGGTTCATCTGGTTCCAGTATCACCGGATCGGAGGTAGATACTATGGGTATCTCTGCTTCATCATTAGGCGTATAGAGTTGTGGTGTAGGTTGTCCCTTTTCGGATGACTCTATGATCTGGTCAGCATGGCACCTTATTATGCTTTCTCCAATGTCCACGGTATACATCAGCGGTCCTAGTCGTGTGCAAATAGTTCCAGGCTGCCATTTCTCGGTACGGTAGTCCCGGGCCAAAACTTGTTGACCTATCTGGAAGGTTCTAGTTGGCCTTTCATTCATGCCTTGAAATTGCCAGTTCTCTACGTCCCTTCTGATGTTTGGCTTGATCAAATCCAGCCGGCATCTTAGCCTTCTATTGAAAAACATCATGGCGGGAGTTTGGTTTGTAACCACATGTGTTGCATTCCTGTATGCAAACAAGAAGTTATCTACCTTATGTTGTAGATTTATGTCTTCATTACCCATGGCCTTCTTGAAGGTCTGGACAAACCTTTCAGCTAATCCATTGGTGGCGGGATGGTATGGGGCGGACGTGTAGTGCTTAACCCCATTGTTTTTTAAGAACTTCCTGAATTCTTCGGACACAAATTGCGGTCCATTATCAGAACAGATCTGTTCAGGCAGCCCATTCCTGGCAAATATGGTCCTTAATACTGTGATGGTTTTTTCCGTGGTGTTGGAGGACATCTTTATTACCTCCGGCCACTTGGAGTGTGCATCAACCGCGATTAAGAACATTGAGTCCATAAATGGACCAGCAAAGTCGATATGTACCCTTTGCCATGGAGATGAGGGCCCCTCCCATGGATGTAGAGGGGCTTGTGGTGGGGCGTTTTGGACCTTCTGGCATCCTAGACAGCTCTTGGTCATTTCTTCGATGTCTCCATTGATACCTGGCCACCACACAAATGCTCTGGCTAGGTTCTTCATTTTCACTCCACCCAGATGCCCCTCGTGAAGCTCCTTTAGCACTTTATCCTGGAGTTTGGGTGGAATCACCACTCTGGATCCACACATCAAGGTTCCTCGGCACACTGACAGCTGTTCTCTTCTTTGCGAGAATGCTGGCAACAGTGGTTCGCCATGTGCTGGCCATCCCTTCACTGTTAAATCGTAGACTCGTGAGAGAGTTGGGTCATTTCTCGTTTCCTTTTCAATGGTAGAATTTGTTACTGGTAGACATTCTACTATGGTTGAGTGGAACATCTCCACTGGGTCCACTGTAGGTGCCTCTTCTACCGTTGGCAACGGTAGGCGCGATAAACCGTCAGCATTCCCATGCTGTTTTGATCCTCTGTATTCTATGTCATATTGGTGTGCCCCTAGGAAAAGGGACCACCTCTGTAGCCTTTGCGCTGTCATAATGGGAACGCCCTTTTTAGGGTTGAATATGGAGATGAGGTGTTGATGGTCAGTCAACAAGGTAAATTTTTGTCCGTGTAGGTAATGGTTGAATTTCTTCACTCCCCACACCAGGCTGAGTGCTTCCCTGTCGATCTGGGCATAGTTACGCTCAGCTGAGTTCAATGAGCGTGACGCAAAAGCTATCGGCCGCTCCGAGCCATCAGGGAATCTATGCGATAATACCGCTCCTACGTCGTAAGGGGATGCATCGCACACCAGTCTGATTGGCAGTGATGGGTTGTAATGAGCCAACATTTCCTTGGACGTGATCAAGCCTTTGCATTTATGGAAGGCATGTTTACAGTCTTCGCTCCATTTCCCAATTACTCCCGTTTGTAGCAGTGCGTTAAGAGGGTGCAGAACAGTTGACAAGTTCGGTAAAAATTTATGATAGTAATTTATCAATCCCAGGAACGACCTTAATTGTGAGACATTTTCAGGTGCTGGGGCTTTTATGACCGCTTCAATTTTTTCAGGTGACTTATGCAACCCTTCTTCGTTAATTATATGGCCACAATATGATATTTGTTTCTGGAAAAATTCGCACTTGGGGCGATTTGCTCGTAGGCCCCGTTCTCTCAGCCTAGTGAGCACCTGCTCCAAATTGGCAAGGTGCTCGTTGTCGTTTTCTCCTGTTACAAGGATGTCGTCTAGGTAGCATTGAGTCCCCGGAATCCCTTGCAGGACTTGCTCCATAGCTCTTTGTCAGATAGCTGGAGCTGATGCTACTCCGAAAACCAGTCGATTGTACTGGTACAGGCCTTTGTGTGTGTTTATCGTGAGATACTTTTTAGAGGTCTCCTCAACCTCCATCTGTAGATATGCCTGTACCAAGTCAATTTTGGTGAAACGTTTCCCTCCGGATAGTGAGGCGAAAATATCTTCTATCCTTGGAAGAGGATACTGTATCGTGTGAAGGACCGGGTTTACAGTCACCTTGAAGTCCCCACAGATGCGAATTTTTCTCTGGTCTTCAGATTTATTATTATTCAATGTTTTCTTCATGACCGGGACGATGGGTGTTGCCCACTCGCTCCAATCTACCTTGGATAACACGCCTGCTTTTTCCAAATTCTCCAGCTCTGCCTCGACTGCTGGACGAATTGCGTTTGGCACCGGCCTTGCCTTAAAAAACTTGGGAATTGCCGCATCTTCCACTTTTATTGAGGCGGTGACGTCTTTCAAGGTTCCTAGTTCCTGTTGAAACACTTCTTTGGCGTTAGCCAAGATGTCTTTTAATCGTTCAGGTATGACGTCATCATCATTTTTTTTCTTACTGGTCACCGTCAGTGCCTGAATGGAGTGCCAGTCTAAATGTATCTTCCTGATCCATTCATGTCCCAACAACGGTGGACCACCATCTTGCAGAACGTATAAATACAACTTCTGTATTTCCTTGCCGTTGTATACAACAGGCACCCTTATTTTCCCTCTGGGGTATACTTTCTGCCCCGTATATGTCTTCAAGATAATGGATGTGTCTTTGAAAGGTATATGCGGAAATAGCCGCTCGTAATCCCGTCGACTTATGACAGTCAGAGCTGATCCTGTATCTAGCTCCATTTTAACTGGGGACTCCGCTATCGTGAGGGTAACCCAAATGGTCTGGTAATCTTCTTTGGCAATTACATTATGTAATTTGAGACAGCTTAGTCTCTTGTTTCCGGAGTCGCTATCACTCTTCTGGCCTTCGGAGCTACTGTCTGTCATCATTTGTACCTTTCTGTACTTTTCCTTATTGATTTTTTTTCTGTCAGTGGATTTTTTGTTTCCAGATCAGCATACACGTGCAATGTGTCCCATCTTTCCGCATTGCCTGCATGCTTTGTCCTTGAACCAGCAGTCCCTCTGGTCATGGGTGGATCTGCCGCAGCGATAACATCTCTCGAAACCCCGTGTCATTTCATGGGTGCCGAAGTCCTGTGGCTTTTGCTGTATCTCTGCAGCTCCTCTTGCTGCTGCTTCGTATGATACAGCCACACTGAAAACCTTGTCCAGTGTCAAATCTTTCTCAGAAAGTAGCCTTTTCTGTGTTCCTTCACTTAGGAGACCGCAGACGAATTTGTCTCGTAGAGAATCTGCCAGTCCTGCCCCAAATTGGCAGTGCTTTGACAGCTTTCTTAGTTCGGTGAGGTAATCAGCGTTACTTTCATTCTTGTGCTGATTCCTCCTGAAGAATTTGAATCGTTCCGCTATCAGCAGCGGTGTTGGGTTTAAGTGCTCCTGTAGGGTATCAACAATCTCCTTAAAATTCTTGTCCATCGGTTTGGCTGGAGTGATTAAGTTTCGTAACAGCCCGTATGTCCTTGCGCCCATCAGATTTAGAAGTACCGATGCCTTTTTATCATCCTCTACTTCATTCGCTGTGCAATATACCTCCACTCTTCCCACATATGTGGTCCAATCCTCTATATCACTGTCGAAAGCAGTAATATTGCCAATCTTAGGCATCCTGAAAATCAAAAATGGCGCCTCCTGCGCTTTCCTTTCTTCCCTGCCGAGAAAAAATGGAGCCTCCCGCACTTTCCCGCCGCTGCCGCTGCTGACAATGCTGTTCTCCGCAGTTTTTATTTACACAGATATTTTTAATAGTTGGAGACTCGTTCCCGCCGGACTCTCTGGGACTTTTCCCTCCCTCTGCTTGGTCCGAATGCCGACCTGCTTTGCAGCGCCGGCCGTCTCCCGAGTGCGCCACCCTCCGTTTGCCTCCGCCTTCCGACTCGCTGCTCGGCCCCGCTGCAGAGCCACCCGATCGAGCCCCAGCCCGCCGCCCAGGAAAGATTAGTGCAGTACCTGACACCAGCCCGACTAGCTGGTGAAACCACAGTTTTTTTTTTCTTCGACCTTCGTCTGAGGAATCGATCTCCTTGAGGTGCTGCTGAATTGCAGGTAAGTCCGTTTCCAATTCATCGCCACTGTTGTATCCGTGTGTTAATGGAGACACGGAATGCAGGAGTTGGTTTAACAGGTGTTTACTGAACAAAGCCTGGAGGTGGACTAAAAGATACAAGACGCTATACAGGCTTATATACCCGAGTGGTCACTACCGGTATTACAGTACACAGGGGCTCTTAAAGGTACAGACACTACAAGTTCCCTTCTATGGTTCGAGTCGTAGCTGGCTGTTCCCGAAATCACCCAAAGCGTGGAGTCGATATTAAGTTGATTAAATTGACGTAATAAAACTCACTACGCACTTGGTTTGAGCATAAAGCAAGGCTTTAAACAACTTATTTCAGAACATGGAAGTCTAGTTGTATCCACTAGCTCCTTGTCTTTTACAAAATGTCCCTGGAAAGCTGGGGCCAACGCCCGAGTATTTAAACTCCTTGGACGGCGTCACCAGCTGGCCGTCCAGTGTTATTTCATAGGTAGTTTCTCGATGATGAGATTTATGACACATCCTATAAATGGTTTATATTTTAGTCACAATCTGTCGATTGTGGAGGGAATGAATATTGTGCAGCAGTGGCATTTGAAACAGAGAAAGATATAAGGGGAGAAATTCAGTATCGCCCCGTTTGGGGCGCGATTATCGGCCGGGCACAAAGTTTAGCAGCTGGTGCTAATTATCGCCTCCGACTGCAAACTTGGCTTCTATTGGCCGTGGAGTTGATTGGAGCGATAAATCAGATGCTGCACACCTGTCTTAAGGCGCAAAAGCCGAGGAGTGAGGCGCTACCTCAGAGCACGGGCGCAGCGCAGGTGGTGTCAGTTAGCGATGGAACACAGACGCACTGGCACCGGACAGTTCTTAAAGGGGAGGGTCGATCTAGCTCTCCAGCTACAACCTGCTCATTGGAGCCTTGAATCTCGGCCTGGAGAGACCTGTGACTACATTTTCCAGCCAAGGACTATGGAGAGGGTGAGAGAACGAGCTCAGCACTCCAGTGAGCAGGCCTTGGAGGCTCTGGTTGGCGTGGTGGAGTGCAGAAGATCTAAACTCTACCCTGAGAGTGGCAGGAGGCCCTTGTCGCGTGACTACAGAAGAGTGCGGAGGGAGGTGGCTCAGCACGTCTCCTCCAGGAGCATGGTGACCAGGACCCATACTCAATGTCGCAAAAAGTTCAACGACATCACTCGGATCGTCAGAGTGAGTGGCTTTTTTTCAATACCTCTCCATCCCTCCATCTCAACCTCACTGTATGGCCAGAGGGTCTTAAAACCCCAATGCCCAACACTCATCCAACACCTATGGCCCTCTCATGAAACACACACGCACATTCCACACTTTGCATGCAGCAAGTGCTATTCAACTATGGGAGGCACATCAGGCAAGACCATGGCTGCATACATTAAGAGCTATTCAATTATGGGAGGCACATCAGGCAAGACCATGGCTGTATATTTACTCAGACGCCGTCCTTTTTCTTGCAGGCCAAGCTATCTCATAATAGGAGACAGCACCAACGGACAGGTGGAGAGCGGCCTCAGCTGCAACCCCTCAGTGATCTTGAGGCACGCGTCCACAGGATTGTGGCAAGCCAGGTGATCGGTCCTGTCGCCCTGAAGAGGCCAACCCCGTTCGAGACAGCAATGGTAAGGTCATCACCTTTTTCTCCTCTCTCATTCCATTTGTCCCTCACAACACCAGCCTTTGACACTTTCAATTCAACTTACTAAATCGCTGCACTCCTTCCTCCCTTACTGCCCCCTGTCCTGACGCTAAAGTCACTCTTGTACCTCCCTGCTTTCAGATGGTGATTCATCAGCTGAGGAGTCAGGCCCTGAAGCTGCCAGTGGGAGCGAAGCTGCGGGCGAGGAGGAAGAGGAAGCCGGACCATCAGCAACACCCTCTCCCGAGGAAGCCCATGCCCACACTGGGAACACGTCTTCCCTGGAGGGGAGCAGGGGGGAAGGGTCTGATGAGGGTGAAGCTCCAGGACCCAGCAGGCTGCAGCAACGCGATGTGGCTAGGGAAGCTCGGGGGCCTTCTCCCCAGAGGGAAAGTAGGCCAGCGAGTCCTGCTGCACTGGACACAGAGGAGGAGCGGCTCATCACTGAAATGAACACACAGGCTGTGGACATGCACACTGAACTCATGGGTGCAGTGGGAAGGGTGCCCAAATGCACTGGCAAGGGGTGTGGAGCACTTCGCTGTAGCACAGGCAGATGCCACGCTAATGCTTAGTGCTGCAACTTAGTCACTGGCTGCCGTGATCCAATCTCAGACTGGTCTCATGCAGACCCAGATTGAGGTCACGCGAGCACTGACTGCTGCCATTGTCGCTGGTTCGGACACATTGCCCCGGGGTTCTCACCGCGCCGCAGGAGGCCAGCAATCTGTGCTCCAGCAGGTTGCTCCGGGTGCTGAGGTGCTGCCCCGTGGGAGTGCCAGTGTGTCAGTTGAGCAGGGAGTTGCTGTCCTCTCTCAAGATGACCGCATTCCTGCTGCCACCACTGTCACTTCCCCATTGCACTTGCCACCACCTGTAGCCCATGCCGCCCATGCAGAGTTGGTGCAGTCTGCAACCGGGCCCTCCAGGCCCAGAGCTGGTCGAGGCCATCCTTCAAGGGCATCTGCAGTCTCAGTTTCTGACAATCAGCAGCCTTCCACCAGCCTTGCTGCAGTCACTGAGGCCCCATTACGGAGGAGCAGTAGGGTGGGAAGGGGGGAAGTGCGCAAGGGGAGGAGATCACCCTCGAAGGGCAAAAAGTAGGAGGTGTGACGAAATGTTGGTCAATTTTTTATTGAAGGCCGAGGTTCATGTTCAAACTTTTGTTTAGTGTTTTGGACATTATTTCCAGGTTGTGAGAAGCAGTTATGTTAATGAATGATTTTTTGTGTTTGTTTCTATTAAACCTTAAAGGATGGTAAAAATCGGGAACAGGACTATTCTGCCTTTAATGGATCAGAATCCAAAACATGTTAAGGCATCAACCGAGATAGATGATTTGGGAAATACATGTCCATTTCTGGATATGAGTTACCTTGGATGAATGAAAATCTCACTGAGTTGTGAAACGGATTGGAGAAGTGGGAAGGACATTCTAAGTATTAAAAAGGAGGAATGATGCTAATGCCAGAATAATAACCTTGTTAATGAACGTGGCGACTTCTTGGTGGGATTTGGGATTTAATCGTATAGACATAGCTCCATGGGTAAGACTGTGCTCACAAGCTCTGTTATGGTTACAGCTAGTGAGTGTGATCGTGCTTATGTGGGAGTGGAGAATGCGGGCAAGACGTAACCAAAGAAAGAACAAGGGAAGACAATTGGGGCATACGAGGGGACTGTTCCCGAATTAGCTTTAATAATGTGAAATGGGGTATAGATATCGTATTATATAGGGGATATAAAGGGGGATTTTGTCCAATTGGAATTCATACTGCTCCAACTCTGGTGAAATGTCTGCACATGAATAAACATGAGAGACATTTGAGGGAGGACTGTAAGGTTCTGAAAAGTGTAATAAAACCGCTGCTACTGTGTGGAGATCGAAATTGCGAACAAATTGTAAGATGATAACAGACGGATTTAAAATGTAAGAAATCAGCATGTGTTCTTTGTTTGTGAAGACACAAAATGGTGGTCAGTATGTGTTCTTTGTTTGAGAGGCCATCTGGACAAGAAGGGGAGAACATACATCTCACAGGAACAGGAATGTGTCATGCGGATGGAACTCCAATTTGGGAAGGTTTGGAGTGGACAGACCTATCCAAGGGAGGCAGAGAGTAATTTACGATCAACGAGGTCTTATAACCCAGTGGCGGGAGTTTTCAGAGATAAGGAGAAGAACAGAGAAGACAAAGCCGGAGGAAGATTGAAGTGAGAAAGCTGGCCAGTTCATGTTTCGACTTACAGTTTCCTTTGACCGATCACCCAGAAATGAAGGAGTATGTATAAGAATTGGACATGGACTTAGATATTGTTAAAGGGGTACTTTTCTGTACAATTGAATCATTAAAGGGGCATGTTTATATACTTTGAATTGATAAGTTGCCGGCATATTTATTGCCAGGAGTTCTTTGAATTTATTGGCAATGGTGCTTCTATGTATTGTTGAATTTTGAACTATTAGTCTGATTAAAAGACCAATTTTATTGATCGCATCCTTGTCTGTCATTGTTAATCTAATTCGTAATTCTCGAGGTCCGAACAGTAGTAAGAGAAAGTGTTACACTTGAGCACGCTGATCGTCTGCTCAACGATGTTCCTGGTGGCGATATGGCTCTCGTTGTACCGCAGCTCAGCAGGGGTGTTGGGGTTACGGAGCGGTGTCATCAGCCAGGTGCACAGTGGATAACCCTTGTCCCTGAGGAGCCAACTACTTGGCTGATGCGGTGCCTGGAAAAGTTCTGACACAGCAGTCTAGAGCAGAATGAAAGTATCGTGGCTGCTGCCAGGATAGCGGACATTGACTGCGAGTATCAGCTGTCTGTGGTCACAGACCAACTGCACATTTAAGGAGTGGAACCCCTTGCAGTTTCGGAAAACCTCTGCATTCTCAAGCTGTGCCCGCAATGCCACATGCGTGCAGTCAATGGCGCCCTGCACCATGGGGAAGCCCGCTATCCTCGCAAAGCCCAATGCGTGTTCATGCTGTTTGGCCCGGGTCATCAGAAAAGAGATGTACTGGCGTCTCCTTTTATAGAGGGCATTTGTGACCTGACAGATACAGCAATGGACCGCGAATTGGGAGATATTGGCGATGTCCCCAGTAGCTGTTTGAAAAGAGCCGGTGGCATAAAAGTTCAGAGCCACTGTGACCTTCACTGCCACCGACAGAGACGTCCTGGTCCTCAGTAGAGCCTGCAGATCTGGCTGCAGAAGGTGGCAGAGCTCAGTGACCACCCCCTTGCTGAAGCACAGTCTGCGCAAACACTACTCCTCAGACAAATTAATGTAGGAGAATTGTTGCTGAAATACCCTGGGAGGGTAAGGTCTCCTGTACAGAGGCCTGTTGGCCCTCCTCCATCTGGCCATGATTGCCACTCTCTCTCTGTGTCTCTGTGCCCTCCAATTCTGCAGGCGCAGGACGATGCCCCAAATCAGTGCAGCCCCCATAGTCTCTTGGTAATCAAAGTAATGAAGGTCAAATCCAAAAGTACCTGCAAAGTGATGTTCAGTAGCCAAAACTACTTCACACAGCGTTGACTCTATGCAGAAGCCTCTCCTTCTCTCTCTCAGAATCTCTCTCTCTGTCAAAATGAGTGGTGCAAAAATGCCTACCACAGAAAAAGCCAGGAAGAGGCCGCCTTTAAATAGCGCCCTCCCCAACCCCTCACCGACTGGGAAACATTCCAGTCTCCCTTTCGTTGCTTGCGCCAGGCGGAAAGGAGGGGGGTGCCACTCAATATCCGGTCCGGGGCACCACAAGGGCGTTGCACGCTCGACTTATGTCAAGATCTGCAGGCGCAGGAGATCGGGGCGGTAGTGTTTAGCGCCGCTGCAAAATGTCTGGTCAATTTTGCAAGCGGCGCAGACATCACCGCACCCAGGCGCTAGTTGCTTTGCGCCCCATTAGCGCCCTCTTAAGGCGCTAATGGGAGGCGCAAACCAACTGAATTTTTCCCCCAAAAAGTTATGGGGAGCGAGCGGGCCATTGGGATTAGTTCTGGATTGTTGTAGCAAAGAGACACAATGGACCAAATGGCTTCCTTCTATGCTGTAAATTTAAAAGATTTTGGCCTAGAAATTCAGTCGCGTTTGCGCCCACTTATTGGCTAAAGAGTGGTTTGCGCCGGAAGTTTTTTAGTGCCCGAAATTCAGTTGGTCCATAAAATCGGCGTTAGCCGTTAGCGCTGCGCCGGCACCGATGACGTCATCGGTGTGCACAGCGCCCCGGTTACGACGCGATTCCATGCCGACAGCCAAATTCAGTTGCGGCCGCCTCGCCCGTAGCGGCCGCAAACAGCGTTTGAAAAACGGGGCCTTGCAGCTCCGAGAGGCCGGCGCATAAAGGTGGAGGGGTGGCCGGCCGCTTTCCCGGCGGCCGATTGGCCGCTCCTTCCTCCCCGGACTCCCACACCACCCCCCCGCTGCATTGGTGTCTGACCCCCGCGAGCCCGGCACTTCTCCGTGGTGCCAGGCTCATTTGCCGGGGGAATCCAGCGGCGATCTCACGGCTGCAGGCAGCTCCTCCTTAAGAGAAGGAGGAGGCCTGCAGTACCCCAGCCTGCCGCACCGTATCGGGTGGCGCAGCGGCAGCTGGACGCCTGAAACTGACTTTCAGCGCCCCAAGCGAGGCGGCCAAACCCTGCAATAGCGCCCGCCTCCGTCTTGGGGCCCTGCAACTGAATTTCAGGCGGGCGCTATGGGAATCTGGGCGAGCGCTAAATTTCGGGCGCTAAAGACCTGGCGCGGCGATAGCGAATTTCTAGGCCTTTATTCTCTGCTCCAATTTTGTTTGAAATTTATGGCTCTACAAGCTGAATTACAGTTATACAGGGCCTTGGTGAGACCACATCTTGAGTATTGTGTGCAGTTTTGGTCGCCTTACCTGAGGAAGGATGTTCTTGCTATGGAGGGAGTTCAGCGAAGATTCACCAGGCTGATACCTGGGATGGCAGGAATGACGTATGAGGAGAGATTGGGCCGATTGGGCTTATACTCGTTGGAGTTTAGAAGAATGAGAGGGGATCTCATTGAAACTTATAAAATTCTGACAGGACTGGACAGACTAGATGCAGGAAGGATGTTCCCGATGGTCGGGGAGTCCAGAACCAGGGGTCACAGTCTAAGGATAAGGGGTAAGCCATTTAGGACAGAGATGAGGAGGAATTTCTTCACCCAGAGAGTGGTGAACCTGTGGAATTCTCTAACACAGAAGGTAGTAGAGGCCAATTCATTAAATATATTCAAGAAGGAGTTGGATATATTTCTTATGGCTAAAGGGATCAAGGGATATGGGGAGAAAGCAGGGACAGAGTACTGAATTTGGATGATCAGCCATGATCTCATTGAATGGCGGAGCAGGCTCGAGGGGCCAAATGGCCTACTCCTGCTCCTATCTTCTATGTTTTCTACGTACCTTTGTCTAACTTTCTTTCCAAGATCTTATCCACTTCTGCACTGGTCCAAAATTAAATTTTATCTCAGTGCTGTACTGCCTCTGGGCAATGTTTTAGAAACATAGAAACATAGAAACATAGAAACATAGAGATAGGAACAGGAGTAGGCCATTCGGCCCTTCGAGCCTGCTCCGCCATTCAATGAGATCATGGCTGATCTTCGTCTGAGATCTTAGCTGATCTTACCAGTTCAGTACCCCGTCCCCGCCTTTTCTCCGTAACCCTTAATCCCCTTAGCCTTCAGAAATATATCCAATTCTCTCTTGAAAATATTTATTGAATTAGCCTTCACAGCCCTCTGTGGCAGGGAATTCCACAGGTTCACCACTCTTTGAGTGAAGAAATTCTTCCTCATCTCTGTTTTAAATGATTTGCCCGCTATTTTTAGACTGTGGCCCCTGGTTCTGTGCTCCCCTGCCATTGGAAACATTCTCTCTGAATTCAGCCTGTCCAGGCCTGCCATAATTTTATATGTTTCGATGAGATCCCCTCTCAATCTTCTAAACTCCAGTGAGTACAAGCCCAAACTATTCAATCTCTCCTCGTAGGTCATTCCTGCCATTCCAGGTATCAGCCTGGTGAATCGCCGCTGCACTCTTTCCATGGCAAGAACATCCTTCCGCAGATGGGGCGACCAAAACTGTACACAATACTCCAGATGCGGTCTCACCAGCACCTTGTACAGCTGTAGTAAGGTATCCCTATTCCTATACTCGAACCCCCTTGATATGAAGGCCAACATACCATTTGCCTTCTTAATCGCCTGTTGCACCTGCATGCTCTCCTTCAGTGACTGGTGCACAAGAACACCCAGGTCCCTCTGCACTTCCCCATCTCCCAATCTATTGCCATTTAGATAATAATCTACCCTCCTGTTTTTACCCCCAAAGTGGATAACCTCGCATTTATCCACATTATAGTGCATCTGCCACGTATCCGCCCATTCCCCCAACCTGTCCAAATCGCACTGTAGCCTCCTGACATCCTCATCAGAGCCCACCCCTCCTCCTAGCTTAGTGTCGTCAGCGAATTTGGAAATATTGCATCCAATTCCCTGATCCAGATCATTTATATATATTGTGAACAGCTGGGGTCCCAGGACAGATCCTTGCGGCACCCCGCTGGTCACTGCCTGCCACTCCGAAAACGAGCCGTTTATTCCAACTCTCTGTTTTCTATCCGCCAGCCAGTTCTCTATCCACGTTAATACATTGCCCCCAATCCCATGAGCCTTAATTTTGCATGATAATCTTTTGTGTGGAACCTTATCGAAGGCTTTCTGGAAGTCAAGGTACACCACATCCACTGGCTCTCCCCCATCTATTTTACCAGTTACTTCCTCAAAAAATTCCAGCAGATTAGTCAAACACGATTTACCCTTTGTAAATCCATGTTGACTCTGTCCGATCCTTTCCCCATTTGTCAAGTGCTCCGCTATTTTATCCTTAATAATGGACTCTAGCATTTTGCCCACAACCGATGTAAGGCTTACTGGTCTATAATTCCCTGCTTTCTCTCTACCCCCCTTTTTAAATATTGGGGTAACATTAGCTATCCTCCAATCCACGGGTACTGTTCCCGAGTCAATGGAGTTCCGGAAGATGATCCTTAGAGCATCTGCTATCTCCAGGGCCACCTCCTTAAGTACCCTAGGATGTAGTTTATCAGGCCCCGGGGATTTGTCGGCCTTCAGTCCCCTCAACTTACCCAACACCATATCCCTAGAGATACTAATTTCTGTCAGCTCCTCCCTCTCATTAGTCCCTATGTTTGTCGATATTCCTGGGAGGTTATTTGTGTCCTCCTTTGTGAATACAGAACCAAAGTATGAGTTTAATTGGTCTGCCATTTCCTTATTCTCCATTATATATTCTCCCGAATCGGACTGCAAGGGACCGACTTGGGATTTTACCAGTCTTTTCCTCCTGATATACCGATAAAAGCTTTTGCAGTCTGTCTTTATGTTTGCTGCAAGTTTACTTTCGTATTCTATTTTCCCCTTCCTGATTAATCCCTTTGTCCTCTTTTGCTGTATCCTGTACTGCCCCCAATCTTCCGGTCTGGTGCTTTTTTTTGCCAGTTGATATGCCCTTTTTTTTGATTTTATGCTGTCCCTAATTTCCCTCGTTATCCACGGTTGAGCCACCTTTTTAGGTTTATTTTTATGCCAAACCGGTATAAACATGTTCTGGAATTCTTCCATTCTATCTTTGAATGCTTGCCATTGTCTATCCACTGTCAATCCCCCCAGAAACACCACCCAATCAATCTTACCCAATTCCCGTCTCATACCCTCGTAATTCCCTTTATTTAAGTTCTGGACCTTAGTCTCTGATTCAATTTCCTCACTCTCCATCTCGACTGAGAGCTCGATCATATTATGATCGCTCTGACCCAAGGGGCCTCGTACAAGAAGATTGTTGATAAGTCCCTTCTCATTGCACAATACCCAGTCTAAAATGGCCTGATCTCGAGTCGGCTCCTCGACATATTGGTCCAGATAACCGTCCCGAAAACATTCCAGGAATTCCTCCTCCTCAGAATTTTTACTAATTTGGGTAGTCCAATCAATATGTAAATTAAAGTCACCCATGATGACAGCTGTGCTCTTATCGCACGCTTCTCTAATTTCCCTTTTTATGCCTTCCCTCACCTCCATATTACTATTTGGAGGCCTATATATCACACCCACTAACGTTTTCCTCCCCTTGCTATTTCTCATTTCTACCCATACAGATTCCGTTTCATCCGAGTTAATATCCTTCCTTTCCATTGCATTAATCCCCTCCTTTACCAGCAATGCTACCCCACCTCCCCTACCTTTTTGCCGATCCTTCCTAAATATTGTATATCCCTGGATGTTAAGTTCCCAGCCTTGCCCACCCTGCAGCCACGTTTCTGTAATCCCAATCAAATCATACTTGTTTACCTCTATTTCTACAACTAATTCATCCACCTTGTTCCTAATGCTTCTAGCATTAAGATACAAAGCCTTCAGGCTTGCTTTTTTCACACTCTCATTATGAATTAGTTTGGCCCTTTGTGTTTCTCTCCTTTGCTTATTGCTTCTCACCTTTCTACCATCTATTTCTGACTTCGTATGACTTCCCTCCTTTCCACTATCTAGGTTCCCATCCCCCTGCCAAATTAGTTTAAATCCTCCCGAACCGCCCTAGAAAATATTACCCCGAGGACATCGGCTCCCTCACAGTTCAGGTGTAGACCGTCCCCTTGGTACAGGTCACTCCTCCCCAAGAACTTTTGGGGGAAAAAACATTATTGAGGGTGATTTTAACCCTATTCACTCAGCAGAAACCTGGTGGGTGGGCACTTAAAATCACCCTGGCTCTTACCTGCCCAAAAGCCACCAGGATTGCAACATTTGCAATTTTTACCTGCTCTCCTGAGCAGGCAGGAAGGAGTCATGCCCAAAGCCAATAGAGTCCTTCTTTACATATGCATGTTGCGGCCTGATGACATCCTTGCGACCTGACTGTAATTTTAACTCCAGCCTAAGCGGGGAATTCACCTGGAGTTAAAATTGGGACCGAGTCACAAAACACAGTAATTGGCATCTCTGGGATTTAACCTGCGAGCTTGGCACCAGTAAGTTCTCATATGTACTTCCAGGTGAATCCAGAATTGAAGGATTAAGTAGTAGTGATATCAAGGCGTGTGTATCAGTGATGATGTTCCTAGCATTGCATCCCTCCTGTACATTAATATAAGATGCACTCCATCTTCATTGGCATCTTTCCTATGAATGTAATAAAAACAGAAAATGTTGGAAATACTCAGCAGGTCAGGCAGCATCTGTGGAGACAGAAACAAGAGTTAACGGGGTCGATTTTCATTGACCCATGTGTAAAGTCTGTGGGTTGTGCAGTTAATAAATACACAGACTTCAGAAGTAACAAACAAACAGGTCTTTACTATTCGAAGGTCAGGGCGAATTTTCCCCAGCAATCCTGCCACAACACTTATATACTGGTGTGGTCACTATCGGTATTACAGTATACAGAAGCCAAACAAATAGTGCCACACCTAAAGTAGTTCTCTTAAAGGTGAACGGTTACATTCAATAGTTCCCTTAAAGGTAGACGGGTATATACACTACAATCCTCCCTTTTTAGCTTATTACTTACAGAGTCCCCGTTAAACATACATATCTTCAACTTCCTATAAAACAAATTACAGATATAATCTCGGTGGAGTCAATGTCATATAAAACAATTTACAGATATAATCTTGGTGGGAACAGTTCACAGGTTCAGTCTCTGCGGAAACAGTTCATAGATTCAGTCTCTGATCTTGACTCGTTCCAAACAACATCTCTTTGGTGTAGCCGGTTCACATGGCTAGCGTGACTCCTCCATAGCCTTTTTCTTGACGTAACAGCTTGAACTTTCGTCCTGTTGAACCAGCAGTGCGGACTTTTACAACCAACTGGCTGTCTTGATATTTTCCAGTTTTTCAACTAATTTAGTTCCTTTCGTAGTGTCCCGCCTGAGATGGTAGAAGTGCTAATATTTTACACAGTTATTATCTTCTGCTTCTTCTTTTTCTTTTCTGCCTTTTTGACACTCTCAGAGCTCCTTTCTCGGCTGCCAGCTGTAGCGCCACCAACTCTCTATGTTCCTTAGACCTTAAGTGCTTCATCCGGATTTCAGCACTTTGGGAGTTTTCATCACAAACTGAGCAGACCAGATCCTCGTAATATTCAGTGTCACTCAACAGGTCATGGTAATATTCGGGGTCGTCCTGAGTTAGGCCAGTGAGAGGCCCTTCTACTTCCTTCTTATCCATCTGGACGTTAGCCGACAGTGGTTCCTTCCCTAACCATCTTTCTTGAAAAGACTTCTTCAAACATTCATATTCATTCCGCTCTTCCGGGGATGTCTGCCATTCCTTCACTACTGGCCTCATTTGTGAGTTCAACACCTTCCCTTCCATCGGGGATTTCGTTGTCAGGCTATTTAATCCTTCTACTGGAGTATCTGTTTCCACCCCCTTCTGTTCCCCTTGACGCAATTCAGCGTACTTTTGGCATCCTTGTAAAAGCTGTGTTGCCCCCTCAGCTATCTCCGTGACTTTTGGAAGCTCCGAATTCTTTCCCTTTGAACCCTGAAACTCGTGTTCCCATTTTGGAGTCTTGTCCCTCAGCGTGTGTAAGAGTTGGCTGGCCGTTAACTCTTCTACGGGGACACTGTGGATTAGAGTCTTCTCCACTTCATCCACCTTTCCCTCCAATGTTTTCACCTTCCTTTCCTCCGGTACTTTGGTTTTAAGCGCTCGAAGAAGTTGCGCCTTGATGTTCTCTAACTCCTGTTCAGGGGCCATTCCTACAGTCTCTGTGATCCTTCCAGTTGCCTTTCCTTCCACTGCCCGGATTCCTAGTTGAATATGTTCTTCAAGTTGTTGAACCTCGGCCATTGCCGCCTCATATTTGTCCTGGGTTGCCTTCAATAATTTAATGAGTTCTTGGACATCTTGAATTTCATGTTCTGCTATGTCTTCCACCTCTAATTTTTCATCGATGGATGGAATCTCTACCGATGAGTCTGTCTTGGCCTGGAGCTCATCAAACATTTCCTGCAGCCTTTGTAATTCTCGCTCATGTTCAACCTTTAGCTGTTCAGATGCTTTCACTAAAACTAGCTTTTCGGAGGTTGCCGAATTAACCCCTTCCAGGATTGTAGTCTGGGCCTGTTCATACTGTTCTTTCAACTTGTTACACTCTGCTTGCAACGAGTCGTAGAGATGAACTGGGATAAAATCCTGGCTTCCTGAAGATTCCTCTTCCTTTGGTTCGTTCTGTAAATATTCTAGTTCCTGAACAGCATCAGGGGAATGTGATTGGTATTTGGCCACGATGGCTCTATGGTCGCTCTCTGCTTGAGCTAGCTGTCTCTGTTGTCTTTCCAGGTTCTCCCATTCGGTGTCCCAGAACTTTTCCATATTTTTCATCTCTTGTACGAGACGGTCACTCAACTGTTCTAATTGTTGTCGTACTTTGACATAAGTTTGAGTCCGAACTCGGTGTTCTTCCGTCGCGGATGAATCCTTTGCTTGAACAGGCTCAGAATTCTCTGTCAACCTGGAGTTCTGCTCTGCAGCTTTATTCTTCTTGGTAACATAAGTCCTTCTGCATGTCTTCGTTTCCTTCCCCATCGTCGGCAAGTCCCTTTTAGCCTTGTCTTCCATATTTGAATTGGTCTTATCATCATCCATTTCAGAATCTGAGCTGATAGCTTGCACCGAGTCCTCCCTCATTATGGCTTTTAGGTAGTGCCATTCCATATCTATTTTCTTAATCCACTCCCGTCCTAGAAGTGGTGGTCCTCCTTCAGGTAATACGTACAAGTTCATTCTTGGGTGTTCTTTACCCCTATCTCTCACCTTGACTCTTATTTTCCCCATGGGGTATACGTTATGCCCCGTGTATGTCTGTAATACGAACTTGGTATTTCTTAAAGGTATGTGAGAGAATAGCCGGTGGTAGTCCCTTCGGTTGATGACTGATAGAGCTGATCCAGTGTCCAGCTCCATCCTTACTTGGACTCCAGCTATTTTTAGTATGACCCAGATGGTTTGTAGATCCGTTTCTTTACCCACATTGTGGATTCTCAGACTACCCAGCTCCTGGTTGTTTGGGTCTGAGTCTGAATTCTGTTCGTCTGAACTCTTCTCAGCCACCTTGTGTACCTTGTTGTACTTTTCTTGTGGTGGCTTCCTTTGATTGTTGGTCTTCTTCCCTGACCGGCATACCTTCGCGATGTGACCCAGTTTGCCACATTTCCTACACTCTTGGTTCTTAAACCAGCATTGATTCTGGTCATGCGTTGTCTTCCCACAACGGTAGCATTTTGTTGTGCTTGAAGTAATTTGGTCCACCCCGAGTGCCGCCACCTTTAGTTGCATTTCCGCCGTTCCTTTCGCTGCGGCTTCGTGCGATGCAGCTATAAGGACAGCCCTGTCCAGTATGAGGTCGTTCTCTTCCAGTAGTCGCTTCTGCGTCCCTTCTTTGGACAATCCGCATGCGAACTTGTCCCGCAGTGCTTCTGTCAGATTCCCTCCGAACTGGCAGTATTTCGCTAGCCTACGCAGTTCGACCAAGTACTCCGCATTGCTTTCGTCTTTCCTCTGCGTTCTTGCGTAGAATTTGAATCGTTCAGCCAGCATCAACGGTGTGGGGTTCAAGTGGTCCTTCAGCACAGCCACAATCTCTTCGAAGGTCTGATCCGCTGGTTTATCTGGTGCTATTAGATGCTTCAAGAGCCCATATGTTTTTGCCCCCATCGAGTTTAGCAATGTTATCGCCTTGTCGTCTTCCTCTATTTTGTTGGCTTCGCAATAGATCTCTATGCGTTCCACGTACGTGGCCCAGTCTTCTATTTCAGAATTAAAGTCGTTAATATTCCCTCGCTTAGGCATCTTTCTTCCCTTGGGAGCAGCACCAGTATTTCTTTAAGTATTCTTATTTATTTGTTTATTTCTAAGATGGCGGTTTTCCCGTGAAATCAGCGGTTTCCCGCTCTTTCCTTCTCTCCCCGCCCACTTCAATGGCGGTATGTCAGTTAAGATGGCGGTTTTCCCGCGAAAATGGCGGTTTCCCGCTCTTCCTTTCTCTCCCCGCCCACTTCAATGGCGGTCTCCCGCTTCTGTCGTCTCCTCCGCCTAATGGTGGCTTCCCGCGTTTCTTCCTGGTGGAAGGGGTACGCTTTCCCCACAGCGGACAGGTTCAGCCGCTGGGCTGGCTCTCGCACAGCTCCCCTTACTCGGCTCTGTCTTTTCCTCCCGCCCGCACGGCTCTACCAGCGCTGGGTACACCCCGTTAACGGAGGACAGTTCAGCCGCTGGACTGGCTCTCGCGCAGTCTCTCTCTCCGTACCCGGCTCTGTCGCTCTCTCTCCCGCACGTTCGGTTCTACCGGCCCTGGGTACCCCGTTGGTGGAGAACAGTTCAGCCGCTGGACTGGCTCTCGCACAGTCTCTCTCCCCTTGCTCGGCTCTGGCTCTCCCTCTCCCGCACGTTCGGTTCTACCGGCTCTGGGTACCCCGTTGGTGGAGAACAGCTCAGCCGCTGGACTGGCTCTCGCGCAGTCTCTCTCCCCTTGCTCGGCTCTGTCGCTCTCTCTCCCGCACGTTCGGTTCTACCGGCTCTGGGTACCCCGTTGGTGGAGAACAGCTCAGCCGCTGGACTGGCTCTCGCACAGTCTCTCTCCCCTTGCTCGGCTCTGTCTCTCCCTCTCCCGCACGTTTGGTTCTACCGGCTCTGGGTACCCCGTTGGTGGAGAACAGCTCAGCCGCTGGACTGGCTCTCGTGCAGTCTCTCTCCCCTTGCTCGGCTCTGTCTCTCTCTCCCACCCGCATGGTTCCTGTTCGCCTCCCAGCCCTCTCGCAGACCGGTGTTTCCCTCCCCGGCTGCAGCTGGGTTTCTCTTCCCGCGCCTACTCCCAGTCTCAGCGCTTCGTGGCTGCGGTCGCTGCCCGGCTTTTCCCGCCGATCGAGGTCCGACTGTCTCACGACGCCGTTGGACCCGACTTTCTGACCGGCTCCGTTCCCCCTCGACCGTGGTCGAGTGCACAGCCCTTATCCTCCGGATATTCTCTACACCTTCCCCTACTCACAGTCTCCGCGGCCGCCTTGTTTCCTGCTGATCGGCTCACTCCGCACCGTGGTAGAAGGGTAGTCAGTGCCTGTTGTTGATGGAAGCTTTTGTTGCTAAAGTCTTCCTCCTTCCTCCTGCTGCAGCCTCGTGTTTTCTTTCAGCAGCACGACGAGGGCGGTTGCCTCTCTTCGACGTTCTTCGTTGCTTTGGTAGTCTTGCCGCAGGGTACGATCGGACTCGTCGCCACTGTAAAGTCTGTGGGTTGTGCAGTTAATAAATACACAGACTTCAGAAGTAACAAACAAACAGGTCTTTACTATTCGAAGGTCAGGGCGAATTTTCCCCAGCAATCCTGCCACAACACTTATATACTGGTGTGGTCACTATCGGTATTACAGTATACAGAAGCCAAACAAATAGTGCCACACCTAAAGTAGTTCTCTTAAAGGTGAACGGTTACATTCAATAGTTCTCTTAAAGGTAGACGGGTACATACACTACACCATGGAGTCGGGATTGGAGGCATGCGGGGGGTTAAAGTTCCGAATTCAGGGGTCCCGGCACCATCCCGCCCCAACCCGCCTCCATGTAAGATTCAAAGGAGGCGGGTACCCGCCCCGCACTGGGACCCGCCTACCCGAGGCGGGAAGGGATTAGTGCCAATTAACTGCCTGTTAACAGGTAGTTAACAGGCAGTTTTTGGCCTTATCCCTATTTTAAAGCTTGAAGTGTGAGATTCCCGACAGCTCCAAACCACGCCAAGTTAGAAGAGTCGGGCCGTCGGGTTGAAGGACTTGGAGGGGTCAAGATGTCGGTGTTCAGGTGAGTGATGGGTGCATGAGTGCAAAGGTAAGTGTGTTTGGCGTGCCTAATGTGTGTAAAGAAGTTTAAATTACCAGTACTTATCTTTTCAGCCTTCCTTCCTCTAGGTTTCGGGAGTCCATCATCTAACCGGCACAGAAAGCAGAATGGCTGTGATCTGTCAAAAGTGACAGCCTGCAGCTTCCTGCACCGGTGAGATTTCTAACTGAGTCTGTGTAGAAGGACTCAGGTCAGAAGTAAGACTGTCAGTGTTTGACAGCTTCAAACAGCTGTGAAACACTGATATTTCATCTGTCAAAACGTCTTGACAGATGAAATTTCAGTCTGTGACGTCACCTATTGCCGGGTGGCCCTTAATTGGCCTGCTGAGCCTGCTGGGCAGGCTCAACAAGGTCAATCAAGTTAAAATCGCGTGGATTGGCCACATCTCGATGGAGGCAGGACTAAAACCCCGAAAGTTGTAGTCCCGCCTCCTTCCCGACTTCTGAATGAAAATCACCCCCAACATTTCAGGTCGATGACCTTTCATCAGAATGGTATGAATGTAATGGCTCAGACAAAATGTAAGAATTATGAGATTGTAAGAAACATACTTCAAAGTATTAAGTTTTGTAAAGTATTTGAATGTGTATAAGTGGAGTTAGTTGTTATCCTAGATTAATTACTGTGCCTGTTGACAGGCTGTCTTTGTGCATAACAGTACCTCAGCATGGTAATTAAAGTAAAAGGGGAGAGAAGCATCTCAGTCAACAATAGGTAATGAAAGGAAGCCAGTGTGCTCTAAAGGTTTTAGGCATCAAGCTGTCTTAGTCACTTCCAAAAATTGCTATGGCCGTGATTTTGCTGACCTCGGTGAGTCAGTGGCGGGCGACATCGGTGGCAGGTCCCGAACCCCCTGCTGGTTCCATCCCTCTCTGTGAAATGAATTTCTCTTGATGGAGCTTGTTAAGCCCACCCAGCGCGTTGCCAAGCCAATTAGAGGAAGCGGGTCTGGTGATGTTATTTGATGATGCATCATCAGCCGGTTTCCTTAAAGGGACCATGGCCAAACTTAGTTTGACATTTGTGCTGTCAGTGTTCTACAGCATTGAGGTGCTGCAAACACTGACAATCACTACACAAAGGCACAGGGCTGCACCCAGGCTCTCCCATGACTCCCTCCATATGCTTATGGAGGAAGTCACCGCAGGCAGGGTGGTCCTCTTCATGGGCAGAAGAGTTCTCCCAGGAGATCAACACAGCCTGGTTGCATATTGCACAGGAGGGCACAAGCAGGGATGTGGGCAGGAGGACCTGGGTGCAGTGCCGCAAATGTTTCAATGATCTCAGTAGATCACAAAACTTTAGTACAAAGCCACACTCAACCCCATCCTGCTGTGCCGCTCATCACATCCCCATCACTCTGCCTTCCTTACCCTACTCCTGTACATTCTTACTCATACCAACTTACCTTGCACTTCCACCCATCCTTCTCTATCTACATTATCACAACCCTATCTCACTAGCCACCCCTCACACTCACCCTCATCCTAGTCCAATCATACCAACTAACAACACACAAGGGTAGGGGTGTTTTATGCAATATTTATGTAAAGTTTCTGTTAATGTGGTGTAAAACATTGAAATCTTTATTTTCAACACTTTGCGTTCTTGGACAGATGTGTGTGCCCCTTTGGAAGTGGCTTAGTGAGTTGCAGTGAATGGTGAGACATAATGGTACCCTCCACAATGGTTATGTGTGTGAAAGGAATGGCTTGGGCATTGTAAGGGATGCTTTATGGTGTTGGTGTGGGGTGGTGCCGACCTGGCACATCATGTGCCAACCAGTACGGCATCAAGTGAAATAAATGAGGCCATGGTGAGGCCATCCCTGGCCTCCCAGGCAGCAATGTGCTCAGGTGCTGATGCACTCCGTCCCATGCTGCATCAGTTGATTGCGGAGAAGGTTGGTGTTGTTCTTGCCAGGGTGACAGCAGCAGCAGCAGCGGCAGCAGTGCGGACCTGGGAGGAGCGGCGAGGCGGCGGTACCAATTCAGCACTGGCAGAATTTTCAAAAAGTGATGTCAGAAGTCAAAAGTGATGTTGGCACAAGGGGAGGGAGCTGATTGAGGCCAGTGTCAGGAGGAGCAGAGAGCGGCGGTACAGTGCGTACTTAAACTCACTTTCGCGGGCTTTTTCACAGAGGTCAGTGTCGGGAGGAGCAGAGAGCGACGGTACAGTAAGTACTTAAACTGACTTTCGCGGGCTTTTTTACAGAGGCCAGTGTTGGGAGGAGCAGAGAGCAGCGATGCAGTAGGTACTTAAACTCACTTTCGCGGGCTTTTTTACAGAGGCCAGTGTCGGGAGGAGCAGAGAGCGGCGGCACAGTGAGTACTTAAACTCACTTTCACGGGCTTTTTTTACAGAGGTCAGTGTCGGGAGGAGCAGAGAGCAGCGGTACAGTGAGTACTTAAACTCACTTTCGCAGGCTTTTTTACAGAGGCCAGTGTTGGGAGGAGCAGAGAGCAGCGGTACAGTGAGTACTTAAACTCACTTTCGTGGGCATTTTTACAGAGGCTTACCAATCTCACAGACTGGCGGTGGCGTTCCGGAGCCACATCACGATTCAAAAAGTGATGCGGGCAAGAGGAAGCAGCTGATTGGATGAGTACTGCCAGGTGAGTATTTATACTACTCTATAGTTTGACAGTTAAGATTAATAGTTTATAAAATTTAGAAGGTCTTAATTTTTGTGGTTATAGTTTCTAAGGTCTCTGTTGTGTATCGGGGAGTGCTAGTAACCAAGGGTCCTTGAGTATATCATTTAATTGTAGTGTAATTAGTGGTATTGATTTGATTTAAATTAATTTGAATTAATTAAAGGGTAAGTCATGGCAGGACAGCTCGGCCCCGTGGCATGCTCCTGCGCTATATGGGAAATCAGGGATACTTCATGTGCCCCTGATGACCATGTGTGCGGGAAGTGTATCCAGCTGCAGCTACTGACAGACCGCATTGTGGTGCTGGAGCTGCGAATGGATACATACTGGAGCATTCGCGATACTGAAGACATCGTGGATAGCACGTTTAGGGAGTTGGTCACACCGCAGGTAAAGGCTGCACAGGCAGGAAGGGACTGGGTGACCACCAGGCAGAGCAGTAAGCATAGGCAGGTAGTGCAGGGGTCCCCTGTGGCCATTCCCCTCTCAAACAGATATACCACTTTGGATATTGTTGAGGGAGATGGCTTATCGGGGGAAGGCAGCAGCAGCCAACTTCCTGGCACCATGGGTGGTTCTGCTGCACAGGACGGGAGGAAAAAGACTGGGAGAGCTATGGTGATAGGAGATTCTATTGTAAGGGGAATAGATAGGCATTTCTGCGGCTGCAAACGAGACTCCAGGATGATATGTTGCCTCCCTGGTGCAAGGGTCAAGGATGTCTCGGGGCGGCTGCAGGGCATTCTGGAGGGGGAGGGTGAGCAACCAGTTGTCATGGTGCATATAGGTACCAATGATATAGTTAAAAACGGGATGAGTTCCTAAAAGCTGAATATAGGGAGTTAGGAGGTAAATTAAAAAATAGGACGTCAAAGGTAGTAATCTCAGGATTGCTACCAGTGCCACATGCTAGCCAGAGTAGAAGTCAAAGGATATTTCAGATGAATACGTGGCTAGAGGAATGGTGCAAGGGGGAGGGATTCAAATTCCTGGGATACTGGAACCGGTTCTGGGGGAGGTGGGACCAGTACAAACTGGACGGTTTGCACCTGGGTGGGACTGGGACCAATGTCCTAGGGGGAATGTTTGCTAGTGCTGTTGGGGAGGGTTTAACCAAAAATGGCAGAAGGTTGGGAACCTGTGCAGGGAGACAGAGGACAGGAAAGCAAGGATAGAAGCAAACGACAGGAAGGAGAAAAGCAAAAGTGGAAGGCAGAGAAATCAAGGGTGTAAATCAAACAGGGCTACAGTAAATAATAATTCTAAAAGGACTAAGAGTGATAAAAAAAACAAGCTTGAAGGCTTTGTGTCTTAATGCAAGGAGCATTCGTAATAAGGTGGATGAATTAACTGCACAAATAGATGTAAACGGACATGCTGTAATTGGAATTACGGAGACATGGCTCCAGGGTGACCAAGGCTGGGAATTCAACATCCAGGGGTATTCAATATTCAAGAAGGACAGGCAAAAAGGAAAAGGAGGTGGGGTAGCATTGCTGGTTAAAGAGGAGATTAACATAATAGTAAGGAAAGATATTAGCTCTGATGATGTGGAATCTGTATGGGTAGAGTTGAGAAATACCAAGGGACAGAAAATGTTAGTGGGAGTTGTATCCAGACCCCCAAACAGTAATGCTGAGGTTGGAAATGGCATTAACTGGGAAATTAGAGACGCGTGCAATAAGGGCACAGCAGTTATCATGGGTGACTTGAATCTACAGATAGATTGGGCTAACCAAATTAGTAACAATACTGTGGAGGAGGAATTCCTAGAGTGTATATGGGGTGGTTTCCTGGATGAATATGATAGAACAAAATGATAGAATTCTTCATTAAGATGGAGAGTGAAGTAGTTGACTCAGAGACTAGGGTCCTGAATTTAAATAAAGGAAACTACAATGGTATGAGGTGTGAGTTGTCTTGGATGGATTTGGGAATGTTACTTAAAGGGTTGACGGTGGATAGGCAATGGCAAACATTTGAAGATCGCATAGATGAACTACAGAATTTGTTCATTGCTGTTTAGCATAAAAATAAAACAAAAAAGTTGACTCAACCGTGGCTAACAAGGGAAATTATGGATAGCATAAGATCCAAGGAGGGGACATATAAATTGGTCAGAAAAAGCAGCAAAACTGAGGATTGGGAGCAGTTTAGTATTCAGCAAAGGAGGACAAAGGGATTAATTAAGAGGAGGGGAAATAGAATATGAGAATATGAGCTTGCAAGGAACATAAAAACTGACTGTAAAAGCTTCTATAGATATGTGAAAAGAAAAAGATTGGTGAAGTCAAGCGCAGGTCCCTTGCAGTCAGAATCAGGGGAATTTATAATGGGGAACAAAGAAATGACTGACCAATTAAATACATTAGGGTCTAATGAGAGGGAGGAATTGAATGAAATCAGTATTTGTAGGGAAATGGTGTTAGGGAAATTGACAGGATTGAAGGCCGATAAATCCCCAGGGCCTGATAATCTACATTGGAAAACTACTAATGTAACACCCTTATTTAAGAAGGGAAGTAGACAAAAAGCCGGAAACTATAGATCAGTTAGCCTAACATCTGTGGTTGGCAAAATGTTGGAGTCCATTATTAAGGAAACAGTAACAGAGCATTTGGATAAACATAATTTAATAGGACAGAGTCAGCATGGTTTTATGAAGGGGAAGTCATGTTTGACAAATTTGCTCGAATTCTTTGAGGACGTAACATATAGGGTGGATAAAGGGGAACCAGTGGATGTAGTGTATTTGGACTTCCAAAAGGCATTTGACAAGGTTCCACACACAAGATTACTGATCAAGATAAAAAATCACGGGATTGGGGGTAATATACTGGCATGGGTGGAAGATTGGCTATCTAACAGAAAACAAAGAGTTGGGATAAATGGTTCGTTCTCGGGCTGGCAATCAGTAACCAGTGGTGTTCCGCAGGGGTCAGTGCTGGGACCCCAGCTCTTTACAATCTATATTAATGATTTGGAGGAAGGGACCGACTGCAACATATCCAAGTTTGCCAACGATACAAAGATGGGAGGGAAAGCAGTGAGTGAGGAGGACATAAAAAACCTGCAAAAGGACATAGACAGGCTAAGTGAGTGGGCAGAGATTTGGCAGATGCAATATAATGTTGGAAAGTGTGAGGTTATGCACTTTGGCAGAAAAAATCAAAGAGCAAGTTATTATCTAAATGGAGAGAAACTGCAAAGTGCTACAGTACAAAGGGATCTGGGGATCCTGGTGCATGAAACACAAAAAGTTAGTATGCAGGTGCAGCAGGTGATCAGGAAGGCCAATGTAATCTTGGCTTTTATTGCAAGGGGGATGGAGTATAAAAACAGGGAAGTCTTGCTGCAGTTATACAGGGTATTGGTGAGGCCACAGCTGGAATACTGCGTGCAGTTTTGGTTTCCATATTTAAGAAAAGATATACTTGCTCTCGAGGAGGTTCAGAGAAGGTTCACTCGGTTGATTCCGGAGATGAGGCGGTTGACGTATGAGTAAAGGTTGAGTAGGTTGGGACTCTACTCATTGGAGTTCAGAAGAATGAGAGGCGATCTTATCGAAACATATAAGATTGTGAGGGGGCTTGATCGGGTGGATGCGGGGAGGATGTTTCCACTGATGGGTGAGACTAGAGCTAGGGGGCATAATCTTAGAATAAGGGGCTGCCCTTTCAAAACTGAGATGAGGAGAAACTTCTTCACTCAGAGGGTAGTAAATCTATGGAATTTGCTACCCCAGAGAGCTGTGGAAGCTGCAACATTAAATAAATTTAAAATGGAGATAGACAGTTTCCTAGCAGATAAGGGAATTAGGGGTTACGGGGAGAGGGCAGGGAAGTGGACGTGAGTCGAGATTCGGATCAGCCATGAGCCTATTGAATGGCGGAGCAGGCCCGAGGGGCCGTATGGCCTACTCCTGCTCCTACTTCTTATGTTCTTATGTTCTTATCCTAGGTACTTAAGGAAGTGGCCCTAGAAATAGTAGATGCATTGCTGGTCATCTTCCAAAATTCTATAGACTATGGAATAGTTCCCATGGATTGGAGGGTAGCTAATGTAACCCCACTATTTAAAAAAGGTGGTAGAGAGAAAACGGTAAATTATAGACTGGTAAGCCTGACATCGGTGGTGGGGAAAATGCTAGATTCCATTATAAAAGATGTAATAGCAGAGCACTTGGAAAACAATGACAGGATCGGACAAAGTCAACATGGATTTACAAAAGGTAAATCATGCTTGACAAATCTACTGGAATTTTTTGAGGATGTAACTGGTAGAATAGAAAAGGGAGAACCAGTGGATGTGGTGTATTTGGACTTTCAGAAGGCTTTCGATAAAGTCCTGCATAAGAGATTGGCGTGCAAAGTTAAAGCACATGGGATTGGGGGTAAGGTAATGACTTGGATAGAGAACTGGCTGGCAGTCAAGAAGCAAAGAGTTGGAATAAACAGGCATTTTTCCGAGTGGCAGGCAGTGATTAGTGGGGTACTGCAGTGATCGTTGCTAGGACCCCAGCTATTCACAATATATATATATTAAAGATCTAGACGAGGGAACTAGATGTAATGGCCTAGAAATTCAGTTGCTTGCGCCACCAGTTTGCGCCCAAAGAGGCCACTCAGAGGCTTTAGCGCCACTGGCCACAACCACCGCGATATTTAGCGGGGTGCTAATGGCGGCGTTAGCCTGTAGCGCTGCGCCGCCACCGATGACATCATCGGTGTGCGCAGCGCCCCGCTACCGCCCCGAGTGCCATATTAGGTCGCGGCCGCCTCTTCCGCGCCGGCCGCAAATAGCGACCGGTACACAGGGGCCTACCTGTGGCGGTAGTGGGGCGAGTTAAGGTGGAAGTGCGGCCGGCCGGTTTTTCGGCGGCCGCCTGCCCGCACCTCCGTCCCCGGCCTCCTACACCCCCCCCCCCCCCGCGGCATTGCCGGCTGTTTCCCGAGAGCCCAGCACTTCTCCTTGGTGCCGGGCTCATTTGCCGGCACTCGCGAGCGGGGATCGCGCTGTTGCAGGCACCTCCCCCTTAACAGTGGGAGGAAGGCCTGCAGTACCGCAGCCTGCCATGCCGCAGCCAGTGGCGCTGCGGCACTTTGCGTGCCGAAATTCAGTTTCAGCGCCCCAAGCGGGGCGCCTAAAGCCTTGTTTAGCGGCCGGCTTCCATTTGGGGCGCTGAAACTGAATATCCCGATGGCGCAAGTGGCTCCGCGCGCAGCGGTAATTCCGGCGCCCAGGCGAGCTTGGTGCCCCAAACTGAATTTTTAGCCCAAAATCTCTAAGTTTGCAGACGACACAAAGCTGGGTGGGTGTGTCTGCTGTGAGGAGGATGCCGAGAAACTCCAGTATGATTTGGACAGGTTGGGTGATTGGGCAGATGCATGGCAGATGCAGTATAATGTGGATAAATGTGAGGTTATCCACTTTGGTGTCAAAAAAAGGAAGACAGATTATTACCTGAACGGCAATAGATTGGGAAAAGGGGAAGTGCAACGAGACCTGGGTGTCCTTGTGCACCAGTCGCTGAAGGTAAGCATGCAGGTGCCGCAGGCGGTTAAGAAGGCAAATGGTATGTTGGCCTTTGAGAGGATTTGAGTACAGGAGCAAGGATGTCTTGCTGCAGTTGTACAGGGCCTTGGTGAGACCACACCTTGAGTATTGTGCGCAATTTTGGTCGCCTTATCTGAGGAAGGATGTTCTTGCCATGGAGGAGTGCAGCGAAGCTCCACCAGACTGATACCTGGGATGGCAGGAATGACGTATGAAGAATGATTGAGTCGATTAGGCTTATATTCACTAGAGTTTAGCACAATGATAGGGGATCTCATTGAAACTTATAAAATTCTAAAAGGACTAGACAGACTAGATGCAGGAAGGATGTTCCCAATGGTGGGGGGGCGGGAGGGGTAGTCCAGAACCAGGGGTCACATTCTAAGGATAAGGGGTAAGCCATTTAAGACTGAGATGAGGAGGAATTTCTTCACAGAGAGAGACTGGTGAACCTGTGGAATTCTCTACCACAGAAGGCAGTTGAGGCCAACTTATTAAAAATATTCAAGAAGGAGTTAGATATATTTCTTAATGCTAAAGGGATCAAGGGATATGGGGAGAAAGCAGGGACAGGGTACTGAATTTGGATGATCAGCCATGATCTCATTAAATGGCGGAACAGGCTCGAGGGGCCGAATGACCTACTCCTTCTCCTACCTGCTGGTGTGCCTGGTGCTGCTGGTGTTGGGGCACATTGTGGTGGGATTCTGAGGACCAAGGTGATTTTGTATAAAGGGCACCCATGCTGATGGAATAGATTGCAGGTGAAGTAGAGATGAGAGAAGCGATCTGTCAATGGTGAGAGAGGTAATGAGGTCAGACTGAATGGAGACTTGTGTAAAGACTTGCAGCACGGTGAATCTGTTGTGGAAATGCAGTGAGGAACAGTTTGTGGCTGAGGGAAGATATCTCTGTAAGGTGAGAGCTTTTACTTTACATTTGAAGCTGTCAACTTATCAGCTGATGCAATGGCCACTGAACTCAGCTTGACAGACGTGGTCCATGACCAGCGTGGACCCTGTGGGTGAGCTGTCAAGTGCAAAAGGTAAGCGGACAATCATTCTTAAGTGGCTTTAAACAAGACACTAATTACTTGATTTGGGTGTCCCGCTGTCAAAAAAAAAACACTTTCCCACCCAACCGATCATGCCCGCAGAACCCCCGCCAAATTCCAGCCTATGTTACTGCTGTATTAGCTGGTGATGGTTATTTGGAAACTGGCCAGACTGGTAACTTCGATTGTAACATCCAGCCAAAGAATGGTGCTTTGTATTTTGAACTTGAATCTTCAGGGAGAATCAGTATAAATTTGTGTTAATTCCTAAAGCTCTTGCCAATGGACTGCCTCAGTTGGTCCACTCCTCCAACCAATGAGAACAGACACAATTCACCCAAACTAAGGGCAACATCTTTGATTGATAATTAAAAACACCAGTTAACAGTTTTCGAGTGCAAGTTAAATGCTTGACCGTAGGGATGACAGATTGGTTTGTTGCCTTATTGATGCAGTCAAAACATTAATTTTCTCAGGTATTTTAGAATGATCCATCTTGAACTATAGCAATGCAGTATAGATTTCTCCTAGCTGCAGGCTGAAATCCAAATACGCCAGGTCTAAGACAGTCTAGAAAGTGGCTCGTGTGATAAATGAAAACCTTGAATTTGAGCTCATCCAAAACTCTGCTGCCCATGTCCTAACTCGCACCAAGTCCCGTTCTCCCATCAACCCTGTGCTCGCTGACCTCCATTGGCTCCCAATCCACAAACGTCTCCATTTTAAAATTCTCATCCTCATGTTCCAATCCCTCCATTGCCTCATCCTCCCTAACTCTGTTACCTCCTCCAGCCCCACAGCTCTCCGAGAACTCTGCATTCCTCCAATTCTGACCTCTTGTCCATCCCCTCCTTCTGCTCTCCCTTCACCCCACCCTTGGTGGCTGTGCCTTCGGCTGTCTAGGCTTTAAACTCTGGAATTCCCCCCTAAACCCCTCCTCCTCTCCACTTTCCTCCTTTAAGACGCTCCTTAATTCTACCTCTTTGACCAAGGTTTGGGTCACCTGGCCCAGGGTATCCTTCTTTGGCTCGGTGTCAATTTTTGTCTGATTACGCGCCTGTGAAGCACCTTGGGACATTTTACTACATTCCAGGTGCTATATAAACACTGCACCTGTCTCGACAATTAGTTCAACACAAAAGGGTGTGTGATAGGGTTGCCAATCTGGTTGGAGGTATTCTTGGAGGTTGGATCACGTGACATTGCATTTTCCTTATTAAGATTGGGTCCCTGTATTGAGTATCTTTGCTTGTGGTTTCGCACCAACAGGTGTTGGGTGAGAAGTTCCAAGAACCAGGAGGTGAAAATTGTAAACCGAGGACAGGAAAGACAAGAAACTGAAGGTTGGGGGAGGGATTTGCAGGGAGGATACCAGAGGTGGGAGCAACTTTGATTCCACGATTAACTAATAGTAACTCACTGAAATTGTACCGAAAACTAATAGTATTACTGGTAACACTCAGGTTAATGCATATAACCAACGGTAATATAACTCACTGATGCGCTATATGTAATAGGAGTGACACCTGATATCTTACCTGTAACTAGTAGTAATCCTATAACCCACTGATATTCACGCTGTAACTATAACCAGAAATCTCCTTGCACTGCACAAGGCGAGGTCAGGATCCCCAGTCAATGCCACTTTTAATACGCTCCATCTCTCTCCCTATTCTTCGAAACTAGTTTGGACTCCGATTCTGTGTGAAGGTGACAACTGTGACCAATGAGCCTGAGTCAGAGTTGATCAGTATTTGAAATTCACACGTCAAAACCAAGGGCAGGATTTTAACTCAGGTACGGGATGGTGTCGTGTTATCCGAATTTCGTGTTTCCCACACGAATCTAAATGGATGTGGGAGTTTGATGCAATTTTAACTTAAGTGGCCAATTGATTTCCAATGTGTGGGAAACCTTGGCAAATGGGTTTTTCATGACTGAAAGCCCCCTCCGATGACATCATCATAGCTGCTGCATTTAAGGTCCGCAGCAAGCCTGGCTTCTTCTGTGGGCATCCAAGCTTTCTCCATTTGGTGTCAGAGGGACCTTCAGGAAAGATGACAAGTGGGAGGCTCAGATCAGCTCCTCGTTTTGACGAGGTGGCCTGTAGGCATTGGTGGATGGGGCTAGGGCCAACAGGGAGGTGCTCTTCCCTTCCTCAGGGAGGAAGAGGCCTCCCAAGCAGACTAAGGTAGTGTGGATGCAGGTGGCTGAGGGTATCAACTCCTTGGGAGTCACACGGCGAACCTGGATTCAGTGCCGGAAAAGATTTCATGACCTTCAGCGCACTGGAAAAGTGAGTATGAATTTCCCACCACCCTCAATGTGACCCCCATTGCCTTTCCTCACCAGCACTCAGCTTTAGCAATCTCTTCCTCCACATCCCACTTGACACTGACATCCATGCACCATTACCCATTCCCTCTCTCTCTATGCTCACATTCACATAACTATTCGACTATGCAGCCCTCACACTCCCTATCACTCTGATGCTGTGAAAACAACTGACAACACACAGGGAGGGCCCTTGGTCTTGCCACCTCACTCCATCTTTGTCTCCTTCTAAGCATCTGTGCTATGTAATCTCTGCACTCACTCCTTCATTCTCACTCAACCTCCACTTGTCTCCCTCATTGCAGGAAAAGAGAGCTCACAACAAAAGAGAGCGAGTGAGGACAGGAGGAGGGACAGCCTCTATAGTCCATCTGACCCCCTGGGAGGAGGCAGCACTCGAAATAGTGGGACTGGAGGATGATGCGCATGTGGGGGACAGACAGCAAGCTGGTGACAGAAAAGTTTCCCATCTCTCTCTTTGACATTGCATGAGCCGTTGATAATGATTGTGAAGCTCTAACAGATGGACTTATGAGCATCTGCAAAAAGCAATGTGCATGTAGCCTTGGCATCACATCTCTGACTCTTTCCTTTACTCCCCCACAGGACCATCACAAGCATCCATCCCCCCTAGCCAGGAAGAAGAGGCTGAGCAGCCAGACTCCTCAGAGGAAGCTGCAACATCTGAGGGCGCAGCATCACCAGAAATATAAACAGACTAAAAGAGCTTCTACAAGTATGTAAAAAGGAAGAGATTAGCGAAAGCAAATGTGGGTCCCTTAGAGGCAGAGACATGAGAAATTATTATGGGGAATAAGGAAATGGCATAAACGTTAAACAAATATTTTGTCTGTCTTCACAGTAGAAGATGCAAAGAACATACCAGAAATGGTTGGGAACCAAAGGGGAAAAATTCGGTTGGTTGCGCCACCCATTAGCGCCTAAAGAGGCCGAGAAGTGGGACGCTAACCAACTAGCACCCGGGCGCAACGAACCCTGCGTCTCTTCCCATATTGAGCGGACATTTCGCACCGGCGCTAAACCTTAGCGAACGCTCACCGGAGCAAGCAGATCATGATGTCATTTCAGTGTGCAACGCCTTTGGGGCACCCCGGACCGGAAATTCAGTGGTGCCCCCCTCCGTTCCGCCTGGCGCTAACAAGGACAGGTTACCTGGAACATTTCCCAGTCGCTGTCGGGCTCGGGGGGCGCTCTTTAAAGGGGACTGTTCAGGATTATTATTGGCAGCCATTTTTGGACCACAACTTCTTTGAGAGAGAGAGAGAGAGTTGCTCAGTTACACACGGAGAGCCATTTCTGCAGTGAGTCAGCGCTGGCAGAGGAACTTTAGCCTTCTGAACATCACTTTGCAGTTGGTGAGCTTCTCAAATGGCATAACTTTCAGTGCGCACTTACTATGGGGGCTGCATTGGATGCGAACGTCATGCTTCTCAATCATATTGACAGGGCACAGAGATGCAGGGATAGAGTGGCAGGCACGGCCAGACGGAGGAGGGCCTACAGACATCGCCCCACGAGACCTTACGCTGCCAGGGTTTTCCGCCAGCAGTTTTCATATAGCAACATGTCGGAGGAGCAGTGTTTCCGAAGGCTGCGCTTCAGTAAGTAGGTGGTCACTGAGCTCTGCCACCTGCTTCAGCCAGATCTGCAGCCTCAACTAAGGTGCAGGATGTAATGTATGTACCTTTAAGGGGAGAACTACTTTTTACAGCTCCTGTATACTGTATTACCGGCAGTGACCACACCTGTATATAAACCCTGAGTAGTGATCTGTGTAGTTAGTTCTAGAGTAACCCTCATTCAGTAAACACCTGTTGAATCAGTCCCTGCAGTCTTGCTGTCTAATTATTGAAGGACACAACATCAAGATACACGGATCTAACATTGGCGACGAGCAGATTCGAACCTACCTGCAACTCTGCATCACCTCCCAGGGATTCGCTCCTGGAGAACAGCGGAAGGAGGTCGAGTCCAGAAGCACGGGCGTCGACCACGGGCAACCGCCCAGTCATCCAGCGGAGATTTGAGCATCGCAGGGGAGGCTGTCGAGAGCCAGGCTTGGCTTTCCAGTCACGGTGGTCCAGCGAAACGGGCTGGCAACAGGTACTGCGCAGACCCTTCCCGGACAGCGGCGGCTAGAGCCGACCGAGAGGCACAGAAAAAGGCCGAGCAGCGTCGACGGGGGAGAGAGAGAGGGCAGAGCGCACAGGGCGCAGCCGGTGTTCAGGACCGAGCGGCGTCAACTGGGGAGAGAGACAAGAGAGAGCAGAGCGCAGCCGGTGTTCAAGGGCCGAGCAACATCAACGGGGGAGAGAGGCGCGCAGGAAAACGCGCAGAGCGCAACCAGTGTTCAAGGGCCGAGCAGCGTCAACGGGGGAGAGAGGCGTGCAGGAAAACGCGAGGTGCTGCCATTGCCACGAGGACCGCAGAGAACGGCATTGGCAGCAGCACAGGAGCAGCGCACGAAACCCACAGGGCGTCGCCATTTGCCACGAGGACCGCCGAGAGCGGCGTTGGCAGCAGCGCGGGAGACGCCATTTTAAGCCGTAGTGGGGAAGAAAGGAAAGCGCGGGAGACGCCATTTTAAGCCAGTCTAACCACACCCAAAAATGGCGAAGAGTGGCAGTATCACAGCGTTCGACAATGAAGTCGAAGATTGGACGACATATGTCGAATGCATAGAAGTATACTGCAAGGCGAATGAAGTGCCAGATGACAAGAAAGTGCTGGTATTGTTGAATTCAATGGGTGCAAAAACGTATGGCTTACTACGAAACCTAGTAACACCAGAGAAGCCTGTAGAAAAGGATTTTGAAAACATAGTGTCAATCCTACAGGACCACTTAAACCCCACACCGCTGCTGATAGCAGAAAGATTTAAGTTTCACAAAAGGAACCAGCATAAAGATGAAAGTAATGCTGAGTATTTAACGGAACTGCGCAAGCTATCGAAACACTGCCAGTTTAGAACGGGACTAGCAGATACTTTAAGGGACAAGTTTGTGTGTGGGCTTCAAAGTGAAGGAACCCAGAAACGGCTTCTATCAGAAAAGGATCTTACGCTGGACAAGGCTTTCAGCATTGCAGTATCACACGAAGCAGCAGCACGAGGCGCAGCAGAGATACAATGGAGACCGCAAGAATATGGCACAAATGAAATGTCATACGGAAAAGTGAAGTGCTATCGCTGCGGCAGAACAACACACGACCATAATGATTGCTGGTTCAAGGACAAAGTGTGCAGACAGTGTGGAAAAGTAGGACACATAGCAAGAGTCTGCAGGTCGGGAAAGAAAACCAGCAGCAAGAAATCTCCACAGGAGAAGTACAAGAAGGTACATAAGGAGACGCAGAGTAGTTCAGACGAACAGAAAAGTGATACAGACTCCGGAAGCAAGGAGCTGGGTTGTCTGAAACTACATAATGTGATCAAAATGGAGGATCACCAAACTATCTGGGTCACGCTCAAGATAGCAGGAGTCCAAGTGAAAATGGAATTGGACACAGGATCAGCCCTAACAGTCATAAACCGAAGGGACTACAAGCGGCTATTCTCACATATACCCTTGAGAGATACAAAGATTGTCTTGAAGACGTACACGGGGCGAAAAGTCTACCCCAAAGGAAAAATAAGGGTGAACGCTATATATAACGGCAAGGAAACACCAAAAATGGACCTATATGTATTGCCAGATGGAGGACCACCACTACTAGGACGTGAATGGATCCGGAAGATACAGCTACATTTCCATTCCATACAAGCACTGACTGTAGATGCCAAAAAGAATGACGACGTCACACCTGGATGACTGTCAAAAATGCTAACTGATGCACAAGAAGTGTTCCAGCAGGGACTTGGAACATTAAATGGCATAACAGCGACGATCAAAATAGAGGAAAATGCAAGCCCAAAGATTTTTAAGGCCAGACCGGTACCTTATGTGATCCGCCCAGCCATCGAAGCAGAGCTGGAAGGTTTGGAACATTCAGGAGTACTGTCCAAAGTGGACTGGAGCGAGTGGGCTACACCCATCGTTCCTGTAATGAAGAGGTCGTTGAGTAATACGCCTGGGGAACCAAAGAAGGTTCGCATCTGTGGGGACTTTAAGGTGACAGTGAACCCAATCCTTCACACTGTACAATATCCGCTTCCGCGGATTGAAGATATTTTCGCCTCGCTATCTGGAGGGAAACGCTTCACTAAGATTGATCTGGCCCAGGCGTACCTGCAAATGGAGGTAAACGAAGCCTCGAAACAGTACCTCACGATCAACACTCATAAAGGTCTCTACCAATACAACCGGCTGGTGTTCGGGGTAGCATCAGCTCCGGCTATTTGGCAAAGGGCAATGGAACAAGTCCTGCAAGGGATTCCAGGGACCCAGTGTTATTTGGACGACATCCTGGTCACGGGCGAAAATGACAGTGATCACCTCGCCAACCTGGAGCAGGTGCTCACTAGATTGAAGGAATATGGGCTCCGAGCTAATCGCCACAAATGCGAGTTTTTCCAGAAGCAGATCTCGTATTGTGGCCACGTTATTGATAAAGAGGGGTTACATAAGTCCCCTGAAAAGATTGAGGCAGTAGTCAAGGCTCCAGCACCGGAAAATCTGTCACAACTGAGGTCGTTCCTCGGGCTGGTGAACTACTACCATAAGTTCTTGCCGAATTTGTCTACCATACTACGCCCACTGAACACTCTACTGCAAACGGGGGTTCCATGGAAGTGGAGTGACGAATGTAAACGAGCTTTCCAGAAGAGCAAAGCATTGATCACATCAAAAGAGGTGTTGGCTCATTTCAACCCAGCACTACCAATTCAGTTGGCGTGTGATGCATCACCCTATAGCATTGGAGCGGTGCTGTCGCACAAATTCCCAGATGGCTCGGAGAGGCCAGTAGCCTTTGCGTCTCGGTCACTAACCTCAGCCGAGCGTAACTGCGCCCAGATTGACAGGGAGGCCCTCAGCCTAGTGTGGGGAATGAAAAAGTTCAATCACTATCTGCTCGGGCAGAAGTTTACCTTGCTGACCGACCACCAACCACTTGTCTCGATCTTTAATCCAAAGAAGGGCGTTCCGGTGATGACTGCGCTACGGCTACAAAGATGGTCCCTTTTTCGAGGGGCGCACCAATATGAAATCGAGTATAAGGGCATGAAACAGCATGGAAACGCTGATGGGCTATCACGCCTGCCACTGCCTACTGCGAAGGAAGCACCAGCAGTGGATCCTGTCGAAATATTTCATTCGACTATCATTGAATGCTTGCCAGTAACTAACGCTGGTATAGAGAAGGAGACCCGAAATGACCCGACACTGTCTCGGGTATATGATTTTACGGTGAAGGGATGGCCAGCACATGGCGACTCACTGTTGCCAGCATTCTCATCCAGAAGAGAACAGCTTTCAGTATGCCAGGGGACCTTGATGTGTGGATCCCGAGTGGTAATTCCACCCAAGTTAAGGGAGAGAGTGCTCAATGAGCTTCACGAAGGTCATCTGGGAGGGTTGAAAATGAAAAGCCTTGCTAGGGCTTATGTGTGGTGGCCGGGGATCGATCAGCAAATCGAGGACCTGACAAAGAGCTGCTTAGGATGCCAGAAGGTCCAAAATGCACCACCACATGCCCCTCTACACCCATGGGAGTGGCCCTCATCTCCATGGCAACAGGTGCATATTGCTTTTGCTAGTCCATTCATGGACTCAATGTTTTTAATAGCCGTGGATGCGCACTCGAAATGGCCTGAGGTGATCAAAATGTCCTCCAACACCACGGAGAAAACTATTGCAGTCCTACAGACCATTTTTGCCAGGAACGGCTTGCCAGAGCAGATTTGCTCTGATAACGGACCACAGTTTGTGTCCGAAGAGTTTCGAAGATTTATGAAAAGGAATGGGGTAAGGCATTACACATCCGACCCGTATCATCCAGCCACAAATGGATTGGCTGAGAGGTTCATACAAACCTTTAAAAAAGCAATAAAGGCCATGTGCGATGACGACATTCCACTGCAGCATAAGGTGGACAATTTCTTGTTAGCCTACAGAAATGCGACACATGCAGTCACCAACCAGGCCCCGGCCATGATGTTCTTTAACCGAAGGTTGAGATCTCGTCTGGATTTGCTCAGACCAAATGTACGAAGAGATGTTGAGAATAAGCAATTCCAGCACATCAATGAGAAGCCGACAAGGAGCTTCAGTGTAGGGCAACCAGTCTTGGCCCGCGAGTACCGAACAGAGAAATGGCAACCAGGAACGATATGCACACGGTAGGGGCCACTAATGTACACAGTGGACGTTGGGGAGAGCATCGTGAGACGCCATGCTGACCAGTTCCTAGAGTCACAGGAACAAGTCCACCCCATGCCTCGCCCATATGTACCTGGTGATGAACCCGACGTACAGGTAGCATCTACCCCAGAAACAGTAGCATCGGAAGCTGATGAACCAACCGACGACAGGGGGCCAGAATCGCCTCCGCACCAAGAGCAAGACACTCGGGAAAGGCACTATCCAGAAAGGATCAGGAAGCCTCCCCAAAGACTGAATTTATAAATAGACTATTTTCAGCTAATGTTGCATGTTAAATGTGTTAATTGTAATTAGTTTGATATTTAATTGTTAAGTGAGTGTTATGGTACTGTTAATCTAAAAAGGGAGGAATTGTAATGTATGTACCTTTAAGGGGAGAACTACTTTTTACAGCTCCTGTATACTGTAGTACCAGCAGTGACCACACCTGTATATAAACCCTGAGTAGTGATCTGTATAGTTAGTTCTAGAGTAACCCTCATTCAGTAAACACCTGTTGAATCATTCCCAGCAGCCTTGTTGTCTAATTATTGAAGGACACAACATCAAGATACATGGATCATACACAGGACATCTCTGTCGGTGGCTGTGAGGTTCACTGTGGCTCTAAACTTCTGTGCAAGCGGCTCCTTTCAGGCTTCCACTGGAGACATTGCCAACATCTCACAGTTCGCGGTGCATTGCTGCATCCGTCAAGTGACTAATGCCCTCTTTAGAAGGAGACGGCAGTACATCTCGTTCCCGATGACCCCAGACAAGCAGCGAGAGCGCGCAGAGGGCTTCGCAATGATAGCAGGCTTCCCCATGCTGCAGGGCGCCATTGACTGCACGCATGTGGCTTTGCGGGCGGCTCTAGAGAATGTGGAGGATTTCTGCAACCGAAAGGGGTTCCATTCTTTGAATGTGCAGCTGGTCTGTGACCACCGACAGCTGATACTCGCTGTGAATGCCCACTTTCCAGGCAGCAGCCACGAGGCCTTCATCCTGCGCCAGACTTCTGTGGCAGACCTTTTCGAGGCCCCGGCTCACCCAGGAGGCTGGCTTCTCGGGGACAAGGGCTATCGTCTGTGTCCCTGGCTGATGACCCCGCTCGTTCGCCCAGCACCCCTGCTGTAGAACATTACAATGAGAGCCATCAAGTGACCAGGAACATCATTGAGCACACAATTGGCATGCTGAAGCAACGGTTCCGCTGTCTGGACCATTCCGGAGGAGCCCTTCAGTACTCACCTAAGCGAGTCTCCCACTTCGTGGTTGTGTGTTGCATGCTGCATAACCTGGCAATCCTCAGGACCCAGCCAATGCCACCAGACATTGAAGCACCAGCAGAGGAGGAGGAGGAGGAGGAGGAGGAGCAGCAGCAGCACCAAGACGGGAGGGAGGCACAAACTGCAAGGGCCGCCCGTCAGAGGCTTATAGCAAGTCGCTTCCAGGCCCCTCTCAGGGAATGCTTGCTGCCATTCCAAGAACATGAATGGAACCGTTCTGCTACACCTAAGCCGGTCAAGGGCAAAATTTGTGCAAAAAACAGACATGGCCAATGTGAATAAAGAAAGTTGTTTATTTAACAAAATGTGCTTCCTTCCCGCATGACAAAGCAATGGCAACAAAAAGCAAAACAAACAGACTGCCACATAAGTGACTATCACACCCGGGAGACTGTCCAAAACATTATTAACATTCAGACCAGCATCCTCGGCCTTGAATGAAACAAATAACAGGAATCAGCAGCACCTTCTACTCTTTCCCCCTCGATGGGGATCTGCTTCCCTTTCGGCATTGGCTCCTTCCCGCCCTGCAGCTCCTCCGTAATGGGACCCCAGTGGCTGCAGCAAGGCTGGTGGAGGCCTGCTGACTGTCCGAAACCGCAGATGCCCCTGAGGGACGGCCTGGACGAGCTCTGGGCATGGAGGGCCCAGCTGCTGACTGCTCCACCTCTGCATGGGCAGAAGCAGTCTGTCCTACAGGTGGTGGCAGCTGCAGTGGAGAAGTGCCAGTGGTGGCATCAGGAATGCTGTCATCATGAGAGCGGACAGCAGATCCCTGGTCGGCCGACACACTGGCACTCTGACGGGGCAGCACCGCAGCATGTGCAGCAATCGGCTGGTGCACAGATTGCTGGCCTGCTGTGGTGCTGCAAGGGCCCCGGGGAATCCTGCCCGATCCAGCGAGGGTGGCAGCAGTCAGTGCTCACGTGGCCTCAATCTGTGTCTGCATGAGACCAGCGAGTGACTGCGTGGCAGCACTCAGCACTTTCGTGGCAGGTGCCATTGCTTCGCTGAAGCCTTGGACAATCCTTGCCAGTGCTGTGCCGAAGTCCTGCACACTCCTTGCCTGTGCTGCGCTGAAGTGTTGGCCATGCCTTGCCAGTGTCTCAATGGATTCGGGCATCCTTCCCACTGCAGCCATGAGCTCAGTGTGCCTCAGCCCAGCCTGGGCGCTCATTTCAGCGAGGGCACGCACCTCTTCTGCGTTCTGTGCAGCAGCACTCGTGGCCCGACTCGCCCTCTGGGGAGACGGCCCCCGAGCTTCCCTACCCCCCTCGCGTTGCTGCAGGCCGCTGGTTCCTGGAGCTGGATCCTCCTCAGAGCATTCCCCCCCGCTCCCCTCCAGGGAAGGAGTCTCCCCAGTCTGGAGATGGGCTGGCTCGCCTGAGGGTTGAACGGATGGTCCGGCTTCCTCCTCCTTGTCGCCTCCGAAGTCAGTTGCAGTGGCAGCTTGAGGGCCCGCCTCCCGTGCTGGTGATGCAGCATCTGAAAGCAGGGAGGTTCAAGAGTGGCTTTAGCGAAAGGACAGGGTGGCAGCAAGGGATGCATGAGTGCTGCAATGCTCTGAATTGGGTTGAGAGTGAAAAAGCATGCTGGTGTGGGGAACAACTGGAAGGAGAGAGGTCAAAAAGGTGATGACCTTACCATCGCTGTGCACAATGGGGTCGGCATCTCCAGAGGCGACGGGGCCAGTCATCCGGCTTGCGACGATCTGGTGGACTCGCTCCTCCAGGTCTGTAAGGATCTGCAGGTGAGGCTGGCCTCCTCAGGTCCGACGCTGCTGCCTGCAGTTACTCGCCAGCTTGGCCTGCAAGAGAAAGGACAGGGTGTGATGAAACATGCTGCCCTGATCTGGTATCACATGCCTCCCATGGTCGAATAGCCCTTACATTATGCTGCCCTGATCTGGCATCACAAGCCTCCCATGGTGCAATAGCCCTTACATTATGCTGCCCTGACCTGGTATCATATACCTCCCATGGTGGAATAGCCCTTACATTATGCTGCCCTGATCTGGCATCACATGCCTCCCATGGTCAAATAGCCCTTACATTATGCACTGAGCTGAATGTGCGTGTGTTTTTCCAGAAAGGGCCATGGGTTCTGGATGACAGCTGGCCATTGGGGCTTTGCAGACCCTCTGGCCATAAAGTGAGGTGCAGATGGGGGGATGAAGATGATTCTGAAAAAGGCACTCACCCTGACGACCCAAGTGATGTTGTTGAACTTCCTGCATTGCACAGGAGTCCTCGGAACCATGCTGCTGGAGGTGACTCTTTGGGAAACCTCCCTCCAAGCTTTGCGGTATTCGGTTTGTTGAGGCCTCCTGCCATGCTCCGGGTACAGCACAGATCGCTGGCACTCCACCGCGTCAACCAGAGCATCCAATGCCCCCTCGCTGAAGCGCTGCGCTCTCTCCCTGGCCCTCTCCATGTGGTTGAAGTTTTGCCTGCCACAGGTAGGTTGGCGCCGATTTTGAGGCCTACAAGGCGCAGAGTGTGCCTGCAGATGATAATCGATCTGCCCCTTTAAGAGCTGGCAGGCGCCAGCGTGTCTGGGTGAAATCGATAATTGACGGCACCTGCGCTGCGCCCGCCCGTGGAGAAATTGTGTCGCGCCGCCGGGTTAGCGCCTTAAGACTACCGTGCAGCGCCTGATTTAGTGCCGCAATCACCTTCAGGGGCGCTGCAACCCAATATCGCTCGAGGTGGCGAGAAATTGCGCCTGGCGCTAAACTTTGCGCACCACCAATACTAGCACCCCAAACGGGGCGATACCGAATTTCTCCCCCCAAGAGTCTAATGAGAGTGAGGAACTTAAAGTAATTAATATTAGTAAAGCAAAAGTACTGGAGAAATTAATGGGACTAAAGGCCAACAAATCCCCTGGACATGATAGCCTACATCCTCGGGTTTTAAAAGAGGTGACTGCAGAGATAGTGGATGCATTGGTTTTGATCTTCCAAAATTCCTTAGATTCAAAATGGTCCCTGTGGATTGGAAGATAGCAAATGTAACCCCGCTGTTCAAGAAAGAAGGGAGAGAGAAAACAGGGAACCATAGGCCAGTTAGCATGACATCAGTAATAGGGAAAATGCTAGGATCTATTATTAATCATGTAGGGGGGAATTTGCGGGAGGCCAGCAGGCGCGATCGGTAGTGGGTCGGGTGGGAAAATTGATTTTTTTGACAGCAGTTCGGGACCCCGCTGTCAACCTGCCACCATGCACCTTTCCCAAATGTTGGATCTGTCAGCGCTGAGCAGACCTGACACACAGCGGTGGGGGAGGCAATTCAGGACATTATGACATTATTCACAGAGCATGAAGAACTATTTTTAGCTCACCTTCAGAGTTTACCAGGTCGCCCACGGGGTCCATGCTGCTCAGGGATCAAGTCAGGTAAGCAGGGCAGGAGTTGAATGGCCATGGAATCATCCCATTGCTTGACAGCTGCATATATGTTATAAAAGCTCCCCTCTCACATCTGTTCACTTTCCAAGCTCAGAAGCTGTTGCTTACTGCATTTGGAAGACAGATTGAGCTTATGCAGGTTGCAAGTGTTTGGAGCAAACTCTCTATCCAGTGTCACCTCATTGGAACAACCTTTCTCACCACTGACAGATCGCTTCTCTCATCTCTACTTCACCTGCCATCTATTTCATCAGCATCAGTGCCCCGAAACTGTCTCACCTTGGTCCTCAGAATCACACCACGATGAGCCCCAACACCAGCATCACCAGGTACACCAGCAGCACCAACAAAAACACCAACCTTCTCCGCAATCACCTGATGCTGCGCAGGACACAGGGCATCAGCACTCGACTACATTGCTGCCCGGTAGGCCAGGAATGGCCTCACCATGGCCAGATTTACTTCACTTGAGGCTGTACACCCTGGTTGCCACATGATGCACCAGGTTGGCACCACCCCACACCAACACCATAAAGCATCCCTACAATGCCCAAGCCATTCCTTTCACACTCATCACCATTGCGGGGGGTACCGTTATGTCTCACCATTCACTGCAACTCACTAAGCCACTTCCAAAGGTGCACACAAATCTGTCCAAGAACGCAAAGTTTTGAAAATAAAGGTTTCAATGTTTGACAGCACATTAACAGAAACTTTACATGAACATTGCATAAAACACCCAAGTGCCTACCCTTGTACAGTATGTTGTTAGTTGATATGATTGGACTTGGATGAGGGTGAGTGTGAGGGGTGGCTAGTGAGATGGGGATGCGATAATATAGAGAGTGAGAGATGGTGGGGGTCCAAGGTAAGTTGGTGCGAGTAAGGATGTGCAGGGGTAGGGCAGGGAAGGCAGAGTGATGGGGATGTGATGTGAGGCACAGCAGGATGAGGTTTAGTGTGGCTTTGTACTAACATTTCATGATCTACTGAGATCATTGAAAGGTTTGCACCACTACAGCCTGGTCCTCCTGACAACATCCCTGCTTGTGTCCTCCTGTGCAATGTGCAATCAGGCTGTGTTGGTCTCCTGGGGAGGTTCTTCCACCCATTGGAAGGGGAGAGAATCTCCCTGCATGCTGTGACTCCCTCCATAAGCATATGGAGGGAGTCATGGGAGAGCCTGCGAAGAAATAGCCATGATTCAGATAAATACACAATGGCCCAGAAATTCGGGTCTCCACGGGTGAGTACGCACGGGGTTCTCACCCGTAGGCCCAACAAAAGTGCCGGTTTCGTGCATGCACTGCGCATGCGCGGGAAACCGGCACTTCCGTTCCCCTGAAAGAAGGGGTTCAGTGGTCGAACGCATGTGCCGGAGAGGCAGCGCGTGCGCATCAAACTTACATTTTTTTTGCAGGTTTTTCTGGGAGGGTAAGTCTCCGGCAGTTACACTTTTAAAAAGCAGGCGCAAGGCCTGTGTGTTAGGGAACTAAGGAAAATAACAATATATTTGAGTTTTAAATTGTATTTAGCAACAGTAGGAAATGAAGTGATCCCCTGCCCTTCGCCCGGAGGCTCGCCTACTTTGACGGCCATTTCGAGCACTGTGCAGGCGCCGGGCATGGCCTAGCAGCCCGGGAAGCCTGGGCCTTGAGTTGCGGGCCGTGCCGGGAGCCGCCGCGCACAAAACTTCCCCGCGGCATCAACAGCCCCGCCCCAGAGCCCGACCCAAAGCCACCAGGTCACCGGCCGCGGCGGGCCGTGCCGGGAGCAGCCACGCACAAAACCTCCCTGCGGCGTCAACAGCCCCGCCCCAGAGCCCGACCCAAAGCCACCAGGTCACCGGCCGCGGCGGGCCGTGTCGGGAGGTGCCGCGCACAAAACTTCCCCGCGGCTTCAACAGCCCCGCCCCAGAGCCGGGCCCATAGCCATCAGGTCACCGGCCGCGGCGGGCCGTGCCAGGAGCTGCCGCGCAAAAAACCTCCCCGCGGCGTCAACAGCCCCGCCCGAGAGCCCGACCCAAAGCCATCAGGTGAGCGGCCGCGGCGGCCCAGTCTCTCTCTCACACACCCAATCTCTCTCTCTCTCACACTCCCAATCTCTCTTTCTCTCACTCCCAATCTCTCTCTCTCACACTCCCAATCTCTCTCTCTCACACTCCCAATCTCTCACACTCCCAATCTCAGTTCAGTTCAGTTTTTTCAGTTCAGTTCAAATGCTTTATTGGCATGAAAGTTTACAGAGAACCATATTGCCAAAGCTTACATAGCAAAAAGGTACAGTTTTCCAACATTCTGTAGGTGTCAATCGATTTGACATTTGTTGGGTACATACAATATTACTTTTAAACAATATTAATTTTAAACAGTCTTTCTACTTCATTTGGTACGTTCAATATTAATTTTAAACAGTCTTACTTTTAAACAGTCCTCAGGTTGTGACATGTTGTTACATATTTGGCCCCAAGGTATGGTCTGTCTCCTTCTCCTAGGACTAATCTCAATTTTGACAGATCATCCAATTCCTTGAAATCTGGGGTTGTTTGGCTTAGCTTGTTGAATAATATGTTTCTTGATGTGTTGAATTTTTCGCATTTTAGGAGGAAATGCATTTCTGTTTCAACCTCGCCGGCCAGACATTGATCGCATATTCTATTCTCTCCAGGCTGCCAGGATTTCTTGTATCTGCCTTTTTCAATTTCCAGTTGGTGGTCGCTTAGTCTGTACCTGGTGAGGGTCTGTCTCTGTTTTGTGTCTCTGATGGTCGTGAGGTAGTCTGCCAGTTTATATTCTCTTTTTAGGGCCCGGTAACATTCTAATCTGCTTTGGCTTTCGGTTATTTTGTTCCAATGTTCCAGGTAGGTTTCTTTGCATTTTTTAATGATTTTTAATCTCTCTCTCTCTCACACTCCCAATCTCTCTCTCGCTCACACTCCCAATCTCTCTCTCTCACACTACCAATCTCTCTCTCTCTCACACTCCCAATCTCTCTCTCTCACACTCCCAATCTCTCTCTCTCACACTCCCAATCTCTCTCTCTCTCTCACACTTCCAATCTCACTCTCTCTTACACTCCCAATCTCTCTCTCTCACACTCCCGATCTCTCTCTCTCTCACACTTCCAATCTCTCTCTCTCTCTCACACTCCCAATCTCTCTCTCTCTCTCACACTCCCAATCTCTCAATCTCACACTCCCAATCTCTCTCTCTCTCTCACACTCCCAATCTCTCTCTCTCTCACACTCCCACTCTCTCTCTCTCTCTCACACTCCCAATCTCTCTCTCTCTCACACTCCAAATCTCTCGCTCTCTCTCTCACAATCCCAATCTCTCTCTCTCACACTCCCAATCTCTCTCTCTCTCACACTCCCAATCTCTCTCTCTCTCACACTCCCAATCTCTCTCTCTCTCACACTCCCAAGCTCTCTCTCTCTCACACACCCAATCTCTCTCTCTCTCTCACACTCCCAATCTCTCTCTCTCACACTCCAAATCTCTCTCTCTCTCACACTCCCATTCTCTCTCTCTCACACTCCCAATCGCTCTCTCTCTCACACTCCCAATCTCTCTCTCTCTCACACTCCCAATCTCTCGCTCTCTCATACTCCCAATCTCTCTCTCTCACATTCCCAATCTTTCTCTCTCACACTCCCAGTCTCTCTCTCTCACACTCCCAGTCTCTCTCTCTCTCACACTCCCAATCTCTCTCACACTCCCAATCTCTCTCACACTCCCAATCTCTCTCTCTCTCTCTCTCTCACACACTCCCAATCTCTCTCTCTCACTCCCAGTCTCTCTCTCTCTCACACTCCCAGTCTCTCTCTCTCTCACACTCCCAGTCTCTCTCTCTCACACTCCCAATCTCTCTCTCTCACACTCCCAATCTCTCTCTCTCTCACTCCCAGTCTCTCTCTCTCACACACTCCCAATCTCTCACTCCCTCAGACTCCCAATCTCTCTCTCTCTCACACTCCCAATCTCTCACACTCCCAATCTCTCACACTCCCAATCTCTCTCACTCTCGCACTCCCAATCTCTCTCTCTCTCTCACTCCCAATCTCTCTCTCTCTCACACTCCCAATCTCTCTCTCTCACACTCACAATCCCTCTCTCTTACACTCCCAATCTCTCTCTCTCACACTCCCGATCTCTCTCTCTCTCACACTCCCAATCTCTCTCTCCCTCTCACACTCCCAATCTCTCTCTCTCTCACACTCCCAATCTCTCTCTCTCTCACACTCCCAATCTCTCTCTCTCTCTCACACTACCAATCTCTCTCTCTCACACTCCCAATCTCTCTCTCTCTCTCACACTCCCCATCTCTCTCTCTCACACGCCCAATCTCTCTCTCTCTCACACTCCCAGTCTCTCTCTCTCTCACACTCCCAATCTCTCTCTCTCTCTCACACACCCAATCTCTCTCTCTCTCACACTCCCAGTCTCTCTCTCTCTCACACTCCCAGTCTCTCTCTCTCTCACACTCCCAATCTCTCTCTCTCTCACACTCCCAATCTCTCTCTCTCACACTCCCAATCTCTCTCTCTCACACTCCCAATCTCACGCTCACACTCCCAATCTCTCTCTCTCTCACACTCCCAATCTCTCTCTCTCTCTCACACTCCCAATCTCTCTCTCTCTCACATTCCCAATCTCTCTCTCTCTCACACTCCCAATCTCTCGCTCTCTCATACTCCCAATCTCTCTCTCTCACATTCCCAATCTTTCTCTCTCACACTCCCAGTCTCTCTCTCTCACACTCCCAGTCTCTCTCTCTCTCACACTCCCAATCTCTCTCACACTCCCAATCTCTCTCACACTCCCAATCTCTCTCTCTCTCTCTCTCTCACACACTCCCAATCTCTCTCTCTCACTCCCAGTCTCTCTCTCTCTCACACTCCCAGTCTCTCTCTCTCTCACACTCCCAGTCTCTCTCTCTCACACTCCCAATCTCTCTCTCTCACACTCCCAATCTCTCTCTCTCTCACTCCCAGTCTCTCTCTCTCTCACACTCCCAATCTCTCACACTCCCAATCTCTCACACACCCAATCTCTCTCACTCTCGCACTCCCAATCTCTCTCTCTCTCACACTCCCAATCTCTCTCTCTCTCACACTCCCAATCTCTCTCTCTCACACTCACAATCCCTCTCTCTTACACTCCCAATCTCTCTCTCTCACACTCCCGATCTCTCTCTCTCTCACACTCCCAATCTCTCTCTCTCTCACACTCCCAATCTCTCTCTCTCTCACACTCCCAATCTCTCTCTCTCTCACACTCCCAATCTCTCTCTCTCTCTCACACTTCCAATCTCTCTCTCTCACACTCCCAATCTCTCTCTCTCTCACACTCCCCATCTCTCTCTGTCACACGCCCAATCTCTCTCTCTCTCTGACACTCCCAGTCTCTCTCTGTCTCACACTCCCAATCTCTCTCTCTCTCTCACACTCCCAATCTCTCTCTCTCTCACACTCCCAGTCTCTCTCTCTCTCACACTCCCAGTCTCTCTCTCTCTCACACTCCCAATCTCTCTCTCTCTCACACTCCCAATCTCTCTCTCTCACACTCCCAATCTCTCTCTCTCACACTCCCAATCTCACTCTCACACTCCCAATCTCTCTCTCTCTCACACTCCCAATCTCTCTCTCTCTCTCACACTCCCAATCTCTCTCTCTCTCACACTCCCAATCTCTCTCTCTCTCACACTCCCAATCTCTCCCTATCTCACACTCCCAATCTCTGTCTCTCTCACACTCCCAATCTCTCTCTCTCACACTCCCGATCTCCCTCTCTCTCACACTCCCAATCTCTCTCTCTCTCACACTCTCAATCTCTCTCTCTGTCTCACACTCCCAATCTCTCTCTCTCTCTCTCTCACACTCCCAATCTCTCTCTCTCACTCCCAGTCTCTCTCTCTCTCACACTCCCAGTCTCTCTCTCTCTCTCACTCCCAGTCTCTCTCTCTCACACACTCCCAATCTCTCAATCCCTCAGACTCCCAATCTCTCTCTCTCTCACACTCCCAATCTCTCACACTCCCAATCTCTCACACTCCCAATCTCTCTCACTCTCGCACTCCCAATCTCTCTCTCTCTCACACTCCCAATCTCACTCTCTCTTACACTCCCAATCTCTCTCTCTCACACTCCCGATCTCTCTCTCTCTCACACTTCCAATCTCTCTCTCTCTCTCACACTCCCAATCTCTCTCTCTCTCTCACACTCCCAATCTCTCAATCTCACACTCCCAATCTCTCTCTCTCTCTCACACTCCCAATCTCTCTCTCTCTCACACTCCCACTCTCTCTCTCTCTCTCACACTCCCAATCTCTCTCTCTCTCACACTCCAAATCTCTCGCTCTCTCTCTCACAATCCCAATCTCTCTCTCTCACACTCCCAATCTCTCTCTCTCTCACACTCCCAATCTCTCTCTCTCTCACACTCCCAATCTCTCTCTCTCTCACACTCCCAAGCTCTCTCTCTCTCACACTCCCAATCTCTCTCTCTCTCTCACACTCCCAATCTCTCTCTCTCACACTCCAAATCTCTCTCTCTCACACTCCCATTCTCTCTCTCTCACACTCCCAATCGCTCTCTCTCTCACACTCCCAATCTCTCTCTCTCTCACACTCCCAATCTCTCGCTCTCTCATACTCCCAATCTCTCTCTCTCACATTCCCAATCTTTCTCTCTCACACTCCCAGTCTCTCTCTCTCACACTCCCAGTCTCTCTCTCTCTCACACTCCCAATCTCTCTCACACTCCCAATCTCTCTCACACTCCCAATCTCTCTCTCTCTCTCTCTCTCACACACTCCCAATCTCTCTCTCTCACTCCCAGTCTCTCTCACTCTCACACTCCCAGTCTCTCTCTCTCTCACACTCCCAGTCTCTCTCTCTCACACTCCCAATCTCTCTCTCTCACACTCCCAATCTCTCTCTCTCTCACTCCCAGTCTCTCTCTCTCACACACTCCCAATCTCTCACTCCCTCAGACTCCCAATCTCTCTCTCTCTCACACTCCCAATCTCTCACACTCCCAATCTCTCACACTCCCAATCTCTCTCACTCTCGCACTCCCAATCTCTCTCTCTCTCACACTCCCAATCTCTCTCTCTCTCACACTCCCAATCTCTCGCTCTCACACTCACAATCCCTCTCTCTTACACTCCCAATCTCTCTCTCTCACACTCCCGATCTCTCTCTCTCTCACACTCCCAATCTCTCTCTCTCTCTCACACTCCCAATCTCTCTCTCTCTCACACTCCCAATCTCTCTCTCTCTCACACTCCCAATCTCTCTCTCTCTCTCACACTACCAATCTCTCTCTCTCACACTCCCAATCTCTCTCTCTCTCTCACACTCCCCATCTCTCTCTCTCACACGCCCAATCTCTCTCTCTCTCACACTCCCAGTCTCTCTCTCTCACACTCCCAATCTCTCTCTCTCTCTCACATTACCAATCTCTCTCTCTCTCACACTCCCAGTCTCTCTCTCTCTCACACTCCCAGTCTCTCTCTCTCTCACACTCCCAATCTCTCTCTCTCTCACACTCCCAATCTCTCTCTCTCACACTCCCAATCTCTCTCTCTCACACTCCCAATCTCACTCTCACACTCCCAATCTCTCTCTCTCTCACACTCCCAATCTCTCTCTCTCTCTCACACTCCCAATCTCTCTCTCTCTCACACTCCCAATCTCTCTCTCTCTCACACTCCCAATCTCTCGCTCTCTCATACTCCCAATCTCTCTCTCTCACATTCCCAATCTTTCTCTCTCACACTCCCAGTCTCTCTCTCTCACACTCCCAGTCTCTCTCTCTCTCACACTCCCAATCTCTCTCACACTCCCAATCTCTCTCACACTCCCAATCTCTCTCTCTCTCTCTCTCTCACACACTCCCAATCTCTCTCTCTCACTCCCAGTCTCTCTCTCTCTCACACTCCCAGTCTCTCTCTCTCTCACACTCCCAGTCTCTCTCTCTCACACTCCCAATCTCTCTCTCTCACACTCCCAATCTCTCTCTCTCTCACTCCCAGTCTCTCTCTCTCACACACTCCCAATCTCTCACTCCCTCAGACTCCCAATCTCTCTCTCTCTCACACTCCCAATCTCTCACACTCCCAATCTCTCACACTCCCAATCTCTCTCACTCTCTCGCACTCCCAATCTCTCTCTCTCTCACACTCCCAATCTCTCTCTCTCTCACACTCCCAATCTCTCTCTCTCACACTCACAATCCCTCTCTCTTACACTCCCAATCTCTCTCTCTCACACTCCCGATCTCTCTCTCTCTCACACTCCCAATCTCTCTCTCTCTCTCAAACTCCCAATATCTCTCTCTCTCACACTCCAAATCTCTCTCTCTCTCTCACACTACCAATCTCTCTCTCTCACACTCCCAATCTCTCTCTCTCTCACACTCCCCATCTCTCTCTCTCACACGCCCAATCTCTCTCTCTCTCTGACACTCCCAGTCTCTCTCTGTCTCACACTCCCAATCTCTCTCTCTCTCTCACACTCCCAATCTCTCTCTCTCTCACACTCCCAGTCTCTCTCTCTCTCACACTTGCAGTCTCTCTCTCTCTCACACTCCCAATCTCTCTCTCTCTCACACTCCCAATCTCTCTCTCTCACACTCCCAATCTCTCTCTCTCACACTCCCAATCTCACTCTCACACTCCCAATCTCTCTCTCTCTCACACTCCCAATCTCTCACACTCCCAATCTCTCACACTCCCAATCTCTCTCACTCTCGCACTCCCAATCTCTCTCTCTCTCACACTCCCAATCTCTCTCTCTCTCACACTCCCAATCTCTCTCTCTCACACTCACAATCCATCTCTCTTACACTCCCAATCTCTCTCTCTCACACTCCCGATCTCTCTCTCTCACACTCCCAATCTCTCTCTCTCTCACACTCCCAATCTCTCTCTCTCTCACACTCCCAATCTCTCTCTCTCTCACACTCCCAATCTCTCTCTCTCTCTCACACTACCAATCTCTCTCTCTCACACTCCCAATCTCTCTCTCTCTCACACTCCCCATCTCTCTCTCTCACACGCCCAATCTCCCTCTCTCTCTGACACTCCCAGTCTCTCTCTGTCTCACACTCCCAATCTCTCTCTCTCTCTCACACTCCCAATCTCTCTCTCTCTCACACTCCCAGTCTCTCTCTCTCTCACACTCCCAGTCTCTCTCTCTCTCACACTCCCAATCTCTCTCTCTCTCACACTCCCAATCTCTCTCTCTCACACTCCCAATCTCTCTCTCTCACACTCCCAATCTCACTCTCACACTCCCAATCTCTCTCTCTCTCACACTCCCAATCTCTCTCTCTCTCACACTCCCAATCTCTCTCTCTCTCACACTCCCAATCTCTCTCTCTCTCACACTCCCAATCTCTCCCTATCTCACACTCCCAATCTCTCTCTCTCTCACACTCCCAATCTCTCTCTCTCACACTCCCAATCTCCCTCTCTCTTACACTCCCAATCTCTCTCTCTCACACTCCCGATCTCCCTCTCTCTCACACTCCCAATCTCTCTCTCTCTCACACTCTCAATCTCTCTCTCTGTCTCACACTCCCAATCTCTCTCTCTCTCTCTCTCTCTCACACTCCCAATCTCTCTCTCTCACTCCCAGTCTCTCTCTCTCTCACACTCCCAGTCTCTCTCTCTCTCTCACTCCCAGTCTCTCTCTCTCACACACTCCCAATCTCTCAATCCCTCAGACTCCCAATCTCTCTCTCTCTCACACTCCCAATCTCTCACACTCCCAATCTCTCACACTCCCAATCCCTCTCACTCTCGCACTCCCAATCTCTCTCTCTCTCACACTCCCAATCTCACTCTCTCTTACACTCCCAATCTCTCTCTCTCACACTCCCGATCTCTCTCTCTCTCACACTTCCAATCTCTCTCTCTCTCTCACACTCCCAATCTCTCTCTCTCTCACACTCCCACTCTCTCTCTCTCTCTCACACTCCCAATCTCTCTCTCTCTCACACTCCAAATCTCTCGCTCTCTCTCTCACAATCCCAATCTCTCTCTCTCACACTCCCAATCTCTCTCTCTCTCACACTCCCAATCTCTCTCTCTCTCACACTCCCAATCTCTCTCTCTCTCACACTCCCAAGCTCTCTCTCTCTCACACTCCCAATCTCTCTCTCTCTCTCACACTCCCAATCTCTCTCTCTCACACTCCAAATCTCTCTCTCTCTCACACTCCCATTCTCTCTCTCTCACACTCCCAATCGCTCTCTCTCTCACACTCCCAATCTCTCTCTCTCTCACACTCCCAATCTCTCGCTCTCTCATACTCCCAATCATTCTCTCTCACATTCCCAATCTTTCTCTCTCACACTCCCAGTCTCTCTCTCTCACACTCCCAGTCTCTCTCTCTCTCACACTCCCAATCTCTCTCACACTCCCAATCTCTCTCACACTCCCAATCTCTCTCTCTCTCTCTCTCTCACACACTCCCAATCTCTCTCTCTCACTCCCAGTCTCTCTCTCTCTCACACTCCCAGTCTCTCTCTCTCTCACACTCCCAGTCTCTCTCTCTCACACTCCCAATCTCTCTCTCTCACACTCCCAATCTCTCTCTCTCTCACTCCCAGTCTCTCTCTCTCACACACTCCCAATCTCTCACTCCCTCAGACTCCCAATCTCTCTCTCTCTCACACTCCCAATCTCTCACACTCCCAATCTCTCACACTCCCAATCTCTCTCACTCTCGCACTCCCAATCTCTCTCTCTCTCACACTCCCAATCTCTCTCTCTCTCACACTCCCAATCTCTCTCTCTCACACTCACAATCCCTCTCTCTTACACTCCCAATCTCTCTCTCTCACACTCCCGATCTCTCTCTCTCTCACACTCCCAATCTCTCTCTCTCTCTCACACTCCCAATCTCTCTCTCTCTCACACTCCCAATCTCTCTCTCTCTCACACTCCCAATCTCTCTCTCTCTCTCACACTACCAATCTCTCTCTCTCACACTCCCAATCTCTCTCTCTCTCTCACACTCCCCATCTCTCTCTCTCACACGCCCAATCTCTCTCTCTCTCACACTCCCAGTCTCTCTCTCTCTCACACTCCCAATCTCTCTCTCTCTCTCACACTCCCAATCTCTCTCTCTCTCACACTCCCAGTCTCTCTCTCTCTCACACTCCCAGTCTCTCTCTCTCTCACACTCCCAATCTCTCTCTCTCTCACACTCCCAATCTCTCTCCCTCACACTCCCAATCTCTCTCTCTCACACTCCCAATCTCACTCTCACACTCCCAATCTCTCTCTCTCTCACACTCCCAATCTCTCTCTCTCTCTCACACTCCCAATCTCTCTCTCTCTCACACTCCCAATCTCTCGCTCTCTCATACTCCCAATCTCTCTCTCTCACATTCCCAATCTTTCTCTCTCACACTCCCAGTCTCTCTCTCTCACACTCCCAGTCTCTCTCTCTCTCACACTCCCAATCTCTCTCACACTCCCAATCTCTCTCACACTCCCAATCTCTCTCTCTCTCTCTCTCTCACACTCCCAGTCTCTTTCTCTCTCACACTCCCAGTCTCTCTCTCTCACACTCTCAATCTCTCTCTCTCACACTCCCAATCTCTCTCTCTCTCACTCCCAGTCTCTCTCTCTCACACACTCCCAATCTCTCACTCCCTCAGACTCCCAATCTCTCTCTCTCTCACACTCCCAATCTCTCACACTCCCAATCTCTCACACTCCCAATCTCTCTCACTCTCGCACTCCCAATCTCTCTCTCTCTCACACTCCCAATCTCTCTCTCTCTCACACTCCCAATCTCTCTCTCTCACACTCACAATCCCTCTCTCTTACACTCCCAATCTCTCTCTCTCACACTCCCGATCTCTCTCTCTCTCACACTCCCAATCTCTCTCTCCCTCTCACACTCCCAATCTCTCTCTCTCTCACACTCCCAATCTCTCTCTCTCTCACACTCCCAATCTCTCTCTCTCTCTCACACTACCAATCTCTCTCTCTCACACTCCCAATCTCTCTCTCTCTCTCATACTCCCCATCTCTCTCTCTCACACGCCCAATCTCTCTCTCTCTCACACTCCCAGTCTCTCTCTCTCTCACACTCCCAGTCTCTCTCTCTCTCACACTCCCAATCTCTCTCTCTCTCACACTCCCAATCTCTCTCTCTCACACTCCCAATCTCTCTCTCTCACACTCCCAATCTCACTCTCACACTCCCAATCTCTCTCTCTCTCACACTCCCAATCTCTCTCTCTCTCTCACACTCCCAATCTCTCTCTCATTCACAATCCCAATCTCTCTCTCTCTCACACTCCCAATCTCTCCCTATCTCACACTCCCAATCTCTCTCTCTCTCACACTCCCAATCTCTCTCTCTCACACTCCCAATCTCCCTCTCTCTTACACTCCCAATCTCTCTCTCTCACACTCCCGATCTCCCTCTCTCTCACACTCCCAATCTCTCTCTCTCTCACACTCTCAATCTCTCTCTCTGTCTCACACTCCCAATCTCTCTCTCTCTCTCTCTCTCACACTCCCAATCTCTCTCTCTCACTCCCAGTCTCTCTCTCTCTCACACTCCCAGTCTCTCTCTCTCTCTCACTCCCAGTCTCTCTCTCTCACACACTCCGAATCTCTCAATCCCTCAGACTCCCAATCTCTCTCTCTCTCACACTCCCAATCTCTCACACTCCCAATCTCTCACACTCCCAATCTCTCTCACTCTCGCACTCCCAATATCTCTCTCTCTCACACTCCCAATCTCTCTCTCTCTCACACTCCCAATCTCTCTCTCTCACACTCACAATCCCTCTCTCTTACACTCCCAATCTCTCTCTCTCACACTCCCGATCTCTCTCTCTCTCACACTCCCAATCTCTCTCTCTCTCTCACACTCCCAATCTCTCTCTCTCTCACACTCCCAATCTCTCTCCCTCTCACACTCCCAATCTCTCTCTCTCTCTCACACTACCAATCTCTCTCTCTCACACTCCCAATCTCTCTCTCTCTCTCACACTCCCCATCTCTCTCTCTCACACTCCCAATCTCTCTCTCTCTCACACTCCCAGTCTCTCTCTCTCTCACACTCCCAATCTCTCTCTCTCTCTCACACTCCCAATCTCTCTCTCACTCACACTCCCAGTCTCTCTCTCTCTCACACTCCCAGTCTCTCTCTCTCTCACACTCCCAATCTCTCTCTCTCTCACACTCCCAATCTCTCTCTCTCACACTCCCAATCTCTCTCTCTCACACTCCCAATCTCACTCTCACACTCCCAATCTCTCTCTCTCTCACACTCCCAATCTCTCTCTCTCTCTCACACTCCCAATCTCTCTCTCTCTCACACTCCCAATCTCTCTCTCTCTCACACTCACAATCTCTCTCTATCTCACACTCCCAATCTCTCTCTCTCTCACACTCCCAATCTCTCTCTCTCACACTCCCAATCTCCCTCTCTCTTACACTCCCAATCTCTCTCTCTCACACTGCCGATCTCCCTCTGTCTCATACTCCCAGTCTCTCTCGCTCTCACACTCTCAATCTCTCTCTCTGTCTCACACTCCCAATCTCTCTCTCTCTCTCTCACACTCCCAATCTCTCCATCTCACACTCCCAATCTCTCTCTCTCACACTCCCAATCTCTCTCTCTCTCACACTCCCAATCTATCTCTCTCTCTCACACTCCCAATCTCTCTCTCGCTCTCACACTCCCAATCTCTCTCTCTCACACTCCCAATCTCTCTCTCTCTCTCACACTCCAAATCTCTCTCTCTCTCTCACACTCCCAATCTCTCTCTCGCTCACACTCCCAATCACTCGCTCTCTCACACTCCCAATCTCTCTCTCTCTCACACTCCCAATCTCTCTCTCTCTCTCACACTCCCAATCTCTCTCTTTCTCATACTCCCAATCTCTCTCTCTCTCTCACACTCCAAATCTATCTCTCTGTCTCCCACTCCCAATCTCTCTCTATCTCACACTCCCAATCTCTCTCTCTCTCACACTCCCAATCTCTCTCTCTCACACTCCCAATCTCCCTCTCTCTTACACTCCCAATCTCTCTCTCTCACACTCCCGATCTCCCTCTCTCTCACACTCCCAATCTCTCTCTCTCTCACACTCTCAATCTCTCTCTCTGTCTCACACTCCCAATCTCTCTCTCTCTCTCTCTCTCACACACTCCCAATCTCTCTCTCTCACTCCCAGTCTCTCTCTCTCTCACACTCCCAGTCTCTCTCTCTCTCTCACTCCCAGTCTCTCTCTCTCACACACTCCCAATCTCTCAATCCCTCAGACTCCCAATCTCTCTCTCTCTCACACTCCCAATCTCTCACACTCCCAATCTCTCACACTCCCAATCTCTCTCACTCTCGCACTCCCAATCTCTCTCTCTCTCACACTCCCAATCTCTCTCTCTCTCACACTCCCAATCTCTCTCTCTCACACTCACAATCCCTCTCTCTTACACTCCCAATCTCTCTCTCTCACACTCCCGATCTCTCTCTCTCTCACACTCCCAATCTCTCTCTCTCTCTCACACTCCCAATCTCTCTCTCTCTCACACTCCCAATCTCTCTCTCTCTCACACTCCCAATCTCTCTCTCTCTCTCACACTACCAATCTCTCTCTCTCACACTCCCAATCTCTCTCTCTCTCTCACACTCCCCATCTCTCTCTCTCACACTCCCAATCTCTCTCTCTCTCACACTCCCAGTCTCTCTCTCTCTCACACTCCCAATCTCTCTCTCTCTCTCACACTCCCAATCTCTCTCTCTCTCACACTCCCAGTCTCTCTCTCTCTCACACTCCCAGTCTCTCTCTCTCTCACACTCCCAATCTCTCTCTCTCTCACACTCCCAATCTCTCTCTCTCACACTCCCAATCTCTCTCTCTCACACTCCCAATCTCACTCTCACACTCCCAATCTCTCTCTCTCTCACACTCCCAATCTCTCTCTCTCTCTCACACTCCCAATCTCTCTCTCTCTCACACTCCCAATCTCTCTCTCTCTCACACTCCCAATCTCTCTCTATCTCACACTCCCAATCTCTCTCTCTCTCACACTCCCAATCTCTCTCTCTCACACTCCCAATCTCCCTCTCTCTTACACTCCCAATCTCTCTCTCTCACACTGCCGATCTCCCTCTCTCTCACACTCCCAGTCTCTCTCTCTCACACTCCCAATCTCCCTCTCTCTTACACTCCCAATCTCTCTCTCTCACACTCCCGATCTCCCTCTCTCTCACACTCCCAATCTCTCTCTCTCTCACACTCTCAATCTCTCTCTCTGTCTCACACTCCCAATCTCTCTCTCTCTCTCTCTCTCTCACACTCCCAATCTCTCTCTCTCACTCCCAGTCTCTCTCTCTCTCACACTCCCAGTCTCTCTCTCTCTCACACTCCCAGTCTCTCTCTCTCACACTCCCAATCTCTCTCTCTCACACTCCCAATCTCTCACACTCCCAATCTCTCTCACTCTCGCACTCCCAATTTCTCTCTCTCTCACACTCGCAATCTCTCTCTCTCTCACACTCCCAATCTCTCTCTCTCACACTCACAATCCCTCTCTCTTACACTCCCAATCTCTCTCTCTCACACTCCCGATCTCTCTCTCTCTCACACTCCCAATCTCTCTCTCTCTCTCACACTCCCAATCTCTCTCTCTCTCACACTCCCAATCTCTCTCTCTCTCACACTCCCAATCTCTCTCTCTCTCTCACACTACCAATCTCTCTCTCTCACACTCCCAATCTCTCTCTCTCTCTCACACTCCCCATCTCTCTCTCTCACACTCCCAATCTCTCTCTCTCTCACACTCCCAGTCTCTCTCTCTCTCACACTCCCAATCTCTCTCTCTCTCTCACACTCCCAATCTCTCTCTCTCTCACACTCCCAGTCTCTCTCTCTCTCACACTCCCAGTCTCTCTCTCTCTCACACTCCCAATCTCTCTCTCTCTCACACTCCCAATCTCTCTCTCTCACACTCCCAATCTCTCTCTATCACACTCCCAATCTCACTCTCACACTCCCAATCTCTCTCTCTCTCACACTCCCAATCTCTCTCTCTCTCTCACACTCCCAATCTCTCTCTCTCTCACACTCCCAATCTCTCTCTCTCTCACACTCCCAATCTCTCTCTATCTCACACTCCCAATCTCTCTCTCTCTCACACTCCCAATCTCTCTCTCTCACACTCCCAATCTCCCTCTCTCTTACACTCCCAATCTCTCTCTCTCTCACTCCCGATCTCCCTCTCTCTCACACTCCCAATCTCTCTCTCTCTCACACTCTCAATCTCTCTCTCTGTCTCACACTCCCAATCTCTCTCTCTCTCTCTCACACTTCCAATCTCTCCATCTCACACTCCCAATCTCTCTCTCTCACACTCCCAATCTCTCTCTCTCTCACACTCCCAATCTATCTCTCTCTCTCACACTCCCAATCTCTCTCTCGCTCTCACACTCCCAATCTCTCTCTCTCACACTCCCAATCTCTCTCTCTCTCTCACACTCCAAATCTTTCTCTCTCTCACACTCCCAATCTCTCTCTCGCTCACACTCCCAATCACTCGCTCTCTCACACTCCCAATCTCTCTCTCTCTCACACTCCCAATCTCTCTCTCTCACACTCACAATCCCTCTCTCTTACACTCCCAATCTCTCTCTCTCACACTCCCAATCTCTCTCTCTCTCACACTCCCAATCTCTCTCTCTCTCTCTCACACTCCCAATCTCTCTCCCTCTCACACTCCCAATCTCTCTCTCTCTCACACTCCCAATCTCTCTCTCTCTCTCACACTCCCAATCTCTCTCTCTCACACTCCCAATCTCTCTCTCTCTCTCACACTCCCCATCTCTCTCTCTCACACTCCCAATCTCTCTCTCTCTCACACTCCCAGTCTCTCTCTCTCTCACACTCCCAATCTCTCTCTCTCTCTCACACTCCCAATCTCTCTCTCTCTCACACTCCCAGTCTCTCTCTCTCTCACACTCCCAGTCTCTCTCTCTCTCACACTCCCATTCTCTCTCTCTCTCACACTCCCAATCTCTCTCTCTCACACTCCCAATCTCTCTCTATCACACTCCCAATCTCACTCTCACACTCCCAATCTCTCTCTCTCTCACACTCCCAATCTCTCTCTCTCTCTCACACTCCCAATCTCTCTCTCTCTCACACTCCCAATCTCTCTCTCTCTCACACTCCCAATCAGTTCAGTTCAGTTCAGTTCAAATGCTTTCTTGGCATGAAAGTTTACAGAGAACCATATTGCCAAAGCTTACATAGCAAAAAGGTACAGTTTTCCAACATTCTGTAGGTGTCAATCGATTTGACATTTGTTGGGTATATACAATATTACTTTTAAAAATATTAATTTTAAACAGTCTTTCTACTTCATTTGGTATGTTCAATATTAATTTTAAACAGTCTTAATTTTAAACAGTCCTCAGGTTGTGACATGTTGTTACATATTTAGCCCCAAGGTATGGTCTGTCTCCTTCTCCTAGGACTAATCTCAATTTTGACAGATCATCCAATTCCTTGAAATCTGGGGTTGTTTGGCTTAGCTTGTTGAATAATATGTTTCTTGATGTGTTGAATTTTTCGCATTTTAGGAGGAAATGCATTTCTGTTTCAACCTCGCCAGCCAGACATTGATCGCATATTCTATTCTCTCTAGGCTGCCAGGATTTCTTGTATCTGCCTTTTTCAATTTCCAGTTGGTGGTCGCTTAGTCTGTACCTGGTGAGGGTCTGTCTCTGTTTTGTGTCTCTGATGGTCGTGAGGTAGTCTGCCAGTTTATATTCTCTTTTTAGGGCCCGGTAACATTCTAATCTGCTTTGGCTTTCGGTTATTTTGTTCCAATGTTCCAGGTAGGTTTCTTTGCATTTTTTAATGATTTGGTTCACTCGGATTGGTGTTTGGACGGCTGTGTTGGTCTGGGGCTGGTCAGGGTCCGGCTGAGTACTTAGTTTCAGTAGCAGCTGACTCAGGGGACTCTTTTCTGGGTTTAGCTCTTGGGTCTGAAAGGCTTTGAAATGAAGGGTGTCTGGGGAGCTAGATTTGAGGTGATTTAGGAAGTTTAGTGCTCGTTTTTGGATGTTTATTATCAGTGGGTATCTGCCTAGTTCGGCTCTGCATGCATTTGTTGGCGTTTTTCTTTGGGTGCGAAGGATGCTTCGGCAGAATTCTGCATGTAGGGCTTCTATTGTGTGTTTATCCCATTTAGTGTAGCTTTGGTGATTTAGCGGGCCCCATACTTCACTACTGTACAGTGCAATGGGCAGGATTATGCTGTCAAAAATTTTGAGCCAGATTTTGATTGGGATTTGGATGTTGTAGAATTTTCTTTTTATTGCATATAGGGCTCTTCGGGCTTTTTCTTTTAGTGCATTCACTGCTATGCTGAAGCTCCCTGATGCTGTAATAGTTAGACCAAGGTAGGTGTAGCTCATAGTGTGTCCTATAGTGGTATCACTGAGGGTAAACTGGTATTTGTTTTCCTGACATCTGGGTCTTTTCTGAAAAATCATGATGTTGGTTTTCTTTAGATTTACTGTTAGAGCCCAATTTTGGCAGTATTTGTCGAGTAGGTCTAGTTGTTGCTGTAATCCCTGTTCTGTGGGAGACAGCAGAACCAGGTCGTCCGCATAGAACAGGGACTTCACTTCTCCATCCAGGAGACGGAGACCTGGTGACTCGCTTTGCTCCAGCATGTCTGCTAATTCATTTATGTATATGTTGAACAGGGTCGGGCTCAAATTGCAGCCCTGCCGGACGCCTCTTCTCTGGGTGAAGAAATCGGTGCGTTTGTCTCCAATTTTGACCCCGCATTTGTTTTTCAGATACATTGATTTAATAAGGTCATAGACTTTGCCCCCTATTCCACACTGAAGAAGTTTATAATAGAGCCCTTCGTGCCATATAGAGTCAAAGGCTTTCTTGAAGTCGATGAAACAGGCGAATATTTTCCCATTTTTTGTTTGGTGTTTATGTTTTTCAATGAGGGTGTGAAGGGTATAGATATGGTCGGCGGTGCGGTGTTTTGGAAGAAAGCCTATTTGGTTTTTTCTGAGGATATTATGTTTGTTAAGAAAATCAAGTAATCTACTATTTAGAATACTGCAGAATAACTTCCCTAGACAACTGTTGACACAGATGCCGCGGTAGTTATTTGGGTCTGATTTGTTTCCACTTTTATATATGGGGGAGATTAGTCCTTGGCACCAGATATCGGGAAAACAGCCTGAGCGTAATATGATGTTGAATAGTTTGAGTGTCGCACCCTGCATCTCCATATTGCTGAACTTTAGCATTTCATTTTTGATGTTGTCTGGGCCACAGGCTTTCTTTAGGTGGAGAGATTTTGTTTTTGTGGCCAGTTCTTTCCATGTGATTGGGGAGTCTAGAGGGTTTTGGTTGTCTTTAATTGTTGCTTCTAATGTGTGGAGTTTTTCTGTGACCTGATGTTGACTTGGGTTTGTTTTGTTTTTTGGGATGTCTTTGTAGAGGTTTTCAAAATGTGTTCTCCAGATGTCGCCATCTTGGATTGGTAATGCTTGCAATTGTGTTGTACTCAGGTTATTCCACATTTCCCAGAATTGTTTTGGATTGGTGGAGTTTTCAATTTCTTCGAGTATTTTGTGGGTATAGTTTTGTGTTTTGTTCCTAATGGTGTGTTTATATCTTTTGAGGGTTTCATTGTATCTAGTACGTAGGTCCGGATTGTTTGGTTGCCGATGCTTTTGGTTTGATATTTTTCTCAGGTCTTTTCTGGCATTTTTGCATTCGTGGTCAAACCATTTCATATTTTTATTTTGTCTTTTGTGATGCTTCCTCTTCTGTTTCACGAGGTCGGCTTTTACAGCTGCCTCATGGAAGATCATATTTATATCCTCTATGGCCGTGTTTACACCATCTCTGGTGATCTCATATCTCATATAGATTTTCTTTAAATTTTGAAATTTTACTTGTGAGATCAGGTGAATTTAGTGCTGTGATGAATTTATCTCCACTGTCTGGGGCCCATCTGTATGTCTGGTTTATTTTATGTAGCTTACTGTGTTCCTTTTTTGTGTCTGTAGTTTGGGCAGAAAGTTTAAGGTACACATTTATTTGGTTATGGTCTGAGAGGGGGGATTGCTGCCTGACAGTGAATGCGTTGATATCGCAGGGGTCCAGGTCAGTGATTGTATAGTCCACCACACTAGACCCAAGAGTTGAGGAGTATGTGAGTCTCCCTAGGGAGTCCCCTCTGAACCTACCATTAACTATGTACAGGCCTAAGGCTCGGCAGAGTTGTACTACCTCCCTACCGCTTTTATTTATTTCACGATCAAGGTTGTTCCGATTTGTGATGGCTGGTGTGACATCTAAAGGGGTCTGGCCAAACACATGGTTGTTTCCCTGTGGGTCTATGAAGTCAGGTTCACAGCCGGTCCTTGCATTTAGGTCCCCACATATTATCACCTTTCCTTGGGCCTGGAAATGGCTGATTTCCATGTGGAGAGTATCAAATAACTCCTCTTCGAAATATGGCGAATCTATTGGAGGTATGTAGATCGCACATAAGTAAACATCTTTTTTTGCTATTCCTATATTTTAATCTAGTTTTAGCCATACGTGTGATTTCCCCTGTTTTACCGGTGAGATGTGTTTGTCCAGTTCTCCCTTATACCACACCAATATTCCCCCGGAGGTTCTGCCCTTGCGTGTTTTAGTGTTCTTTACTGAGGGCACAATGATTTCATGGTACATTGGAGGACAGTGGGTCGGCATGTCCTTTTGGCACCATGTTTCTGTTAACACAATTATATCAATGTCTTTTATAGCTTTTAGGAATTCAGGGTCTGTACTCTTCATCCCAAAAGTTGAGGAGCGGAGGCCCTGGATATTCCAGCAGCTTATGTGGAAAGAACGCATTTATATAGTTCAATAAAACGAAATAAAATGGACCTATTTTGTGGGATGAGTGTGGAAACACTATTTTCTATAATGCTAAGTGATGATTTAGTATAAATTTCATGAGGCATGCACATATATCTATCTAATAATAGTAATAATACTGATAAGATAACAATAATGATAATGATAAATAACAATATTAATAATTTCTCCGGCTTTCTATCAGGCTGTTCAGCATCGTCATGATCTTTCTCAGTTCTTGGTCTACAGTCTGTGGTCTAGAGGGGGGTCTTGGGTCAGGTATAAAAGCACGGTTCTGTTGTCGGTTTTGTAAAGGGGGGTGGGGGACATTGGTGGTCCTGTTTGGGCTCCCAATGGTTGGGGGGGTGGGAGGGCTGCGTCTTTTGGCAGTGTTTATGAGGTTTCTTGCGAAGACCCACATCCGCTGTTTGAGTAGATGTATTTCGTCATAGAGGTCCCTTGTGTTGATCTCTCTCTATCTCACACTCCCAATCTCTCTCTCTCTCACACTCCCAATCTCTCCCTCTCACACTCCCAATCTCCCTCTCTCTTACACTCCCAATCTCTCTCTCTCTCACTCCCGATCTCCCTCTCTCTCACACTCCCAATCTCTCTCTCTCTCACACTCTCAATCTCTCTCTCTGTCTCACACTCCCAATCTCTCTCTCTCTCTCTCACACTCCCAATCTCTCCATCTCACACTCCCAATCTCTCTCTCTCACACTCCCAATCTCTCTCTCTCTCACACTCCCAATCTATCTCTCTCTCTCACACTCCCAATCTCTCTCTCGCTCTCACACTCCCAATCTCTCTCTCTCACACTCCCAATCTCTCTCTCTCTCTCACACTCCAAATCTCTCTCTCTCTCTCACACTCCCAATCTCTCTCTCGCTCACACTCCCAATCACTCGCTCTCTCACACTCCCAATCTCTCTCTCTCTCACACTCCCAATCTCTCTCTCTCTCTCACACTCCCAATCTCTCTCTCTCTCACACTCCCAATCTCTCTCTCTCTCTTACACTCCAAATCTCTCTCTCTCTCTCCCACTCCCAATCTCTCTCTATCTCACACTCCCAATCTCTCTCTCTCTCACACTCCCAATCTCTCTCTCTCTCTCACACTCCCCATCTCTCTCTCTCACACTCCCAATCTCTCTCTCTCTCACACTCCCAGTCTCTCTCTCTCTCACACTCCCAATCTCTCTCTCTCTCTCACACTCCCAATCTCGCTCTCTCTCACACTCCCAGTCTCTCTCTCTCTCACACTCCCAGTCTCTCTCTCTCTCACACTCCCAATCTCTCTCTCTCTCACACTCCCAATCTCTCTCTCTCACACTCCCAATCTCTCTCTCTCACACTCCCAATCTCACTCTCACACTCCCAATCTCTCTCTCTCTCACACTCCCAATCTCTCTCTCTCTCTCACACTCCCAATCTCTCTCTCTCTCACACTCCCAATCTCTCTCTCTCTCACACTCCCAATCTCTCTCTATCTCACACTCCCAATCTCTCTCTCTCTCACACTCCCAATCTCTCTCTCTCACACTCCCAATCTCCCTCTCTCTTACACTCCCAATCTCTCTCTCTCTCACTCCCGATCTCCCTCTCTCTCACACTCCCAATCTCTCTCTCTCTCACACTCTCAATCTCTCTCTCTGTCTCACACTCCTAATCTCTCTCTCTCTCTCTCACACTCCCAATCTCTCCATCTCACACTCCCAATCTCTCTCTCTCACACTCCCAATCTCTCTCTCTCTCACACTCCCAATCTATCTCTCTCTCTCACACTCCCAATCTCTCTCTCGCTCTCACACTCCCAATCTCTCTCTCTCACACTCCCAATCTCTCTCTCTCTCTCACACTCCAAATCTCTCTCTCTCTCTCACACTCCCAATCTCTCTCTCGCTCACACTCCCAATCACTCGCTCTCTCACACTCCCAATCTCTCCAATTCCAATTCCAATTCCAATTAAAATGCTTTATTGGCATGAAAGTTTACAGAGAACCATATTGCCAAAGCTTACATAGCAAAAAGGTACAGTTTTCCAACATTCTGTAGGTGTCAATCGATTTGACATTTGTTGGGTACATACAATATTACTTTTAAACAATATTAATTTTAAACAGTCTTTCTACTTCATTTGGTACGTTCAATATTAATTTTAAACAGTCTTAATTTTAAACAGTCCTCAGGTTGTGACATGTTGTTACATATTTGGCCCCAAGGTATGGTCTGTCTCCTTCTCCTAGGACTAATCTCAATTTTGACAGATCATCCAATTCCTTGAAATCTGGGGTTGTTTGGCTTAGCTTGTTGAATAATATGTTTCTTGATGTGTTGAATTTTTCGCATTTTAGGAGGAAATGCATTTCTGTTTCAACCTCGCCAGCCAGACATTGATCGCATATTCTATTCTCTCTAGGCTGCCAGGATTTCTTGTATCTGCCTTTTTCAATTTCCAGTTGGTGGTCGCTTAGTCTGTACCTGGTGAGGGTCTGTCTCTGTTTTGTGTCTCTGATGGTCGTGAGGTAGTCTGCCAGTTTATATTCTCTTTTTAGGGCCCGGTAACATTCTAATCTGCTTTGGCTTTCGGTTATTTTGTTCCAATGTTCCAGGTAGGTTTCTTTGCATTTTTTAATGATTTGGTTCACTCGGATTGGTGTTTGGGCGGCTGTGTTGGTCTGGGGCTGGTCAGGGTCCGGCTGAGTACTTAGTTTCCGTAGCAGCTGACTCAGGGGACTCTTTTCTGGGTTTAGCTCTTGGGTCTGAAAGGCTTTGAAATGAAGGGTGTCTGGGGAGCTAGATTTGAGGTGATTTAGGAAGTTTAGTGCTCGTTTTTGGATGTTTATTATCAGTGGGTATCTGCCTAGTTCGGCTCTGCATGCATTTGTTGGCGTTTTCCTTTGGGTGCGAAGGATGCTTCGGCAGAATTCTGCATGTAGGGCTTCTATTGTATGTTTTTCCCATTTAGTGTAGCTTTGGTGATTTAGCGGGCCCCATACTTCACTACCGTACAGTGCAATGGGCAGGATTATGCTGTCAAATATCTCTCTCTCTCTCACACTCCCAGTCTCTCTCTCTCTCACACTCCCAATCTCTCTCTCTCTCTCACACTCCCAATCTCTCTCTCTCTCACACTCCCAATCTCTCTCTCTCTCTTACACTCCAAATCTCTCTCTCTCTCTCCCACTCCCAATCTCTCTCTATCTCACACTCCCAATCTCTCTCTCTCTCTCACACTCCCAATCTCTCTCTCTCACACTCCCAATCTCCCTCTCTCTTACACTCCCAATCTCTCTCTCTCACACTCCCGATCTTCCCTCTCTCTCACACTCCCAATCTCTCTCTCTCTCACACTCTCAATCTCTCTCTCTGTCTCACACTCCCAATCTCTCTCTCTCTCTCTCACACTCCCAATCTCTCATCTCACACTCCCAATCTCTCTCTCACACTCCCAATCTCTCTCTCTCTCACACTCCCAATCTATCTCTCTCTCTCACACTCCCAATCTCTCTCTCGCTCTCACACTCCCAATCTCTCTCTCTCACTCTCCCAATCTCTCTCTCTCTCTCACACTCCAAATCTCTCTCTCTCTCTCACACTCCCAATCTCTCTCTCGCTCACACTCCCAATCACTCGCTCTTCTCACACTCCCAATCTCTCTCTCTCTCACACTCCCAATCTCTCTCTCTCTCTCACACTCCCAATCTCTCTCTCTCTCACACCTCCCAACCTCTCTCTCTCTCATACTCCCAATCTCTCTCTCTCTCTCACTCCCAATCTCTCTCTCTCACACTCCCAATCTCTCTCTCTCTCACACTCCCAATCTCTCTCTCTCACACTCCAGTCTCTCACTCTCTCTCACTCCCAATCTCTCTCTCTCTCTCACTCCCAATCTCTCTCTCTCTCTCACACTCCAATCTCTCTCTCTCTCTCACACTCCCATCTCTCTCTCTCTCACACTCACTCTCTCTCTCTCTCTCACACTCCCAATCTCTCTCTCTCTCACACTCCAAATCTCTCGCTCTCTCTCTCACAATCCCAATCTCTCTCTCTCACACTCCCAATCTCTCTCTCTCTCACACTCTCAATCTCTCTCTCTCTCACACTCCCAATCTCTCTCTCTCTCACACTCCCAAGCTCTCTCTCTCTCACACCTCCCAATCTCTCTCTCTCTCACACTCCCAATCTCTCTCTCTCACACTCCAAATCTCTCTCTCTCTCACACTCCCATTCTCTCTCTCTCACACTCCCAATCGCTCTCTCTCTCACACTCCCAATCTCTCTCTCTCTCACACTCCCAATCTCTCGCTCTCTCATACTCCCAATCTCTCTCTCTCACATTCCCAATCTTTCTCTCTCACACTCCCAGTCTCTCTCTCTCACACTCCCAGTCTCTCTCTCTCTCACTCCCAATCTCTCTCACACTCCCAATCTCTCTCACACTCCCAATCTCTCTCTCTCTCTCTCTCTCTCACACTCCCAATCTCTCTCTCTCACTCCCAGTCTCTCTCTCTCTCTCACACTCCAGTCTCTCTCTCTCTCACACTCCCAGTCTCTCTCTCTCACACTCCCAATCTCTCTCTCTCACACTCCCAATCTCTCTCTCTCTCACTCCCAGTCTCTCTCTCTCACTCACTCCCAATCTCTCACTCCCTCAGACTCCCAATCTCTCTCTCTCTCACACTCCCAATCTCTCACACTCCCAATCTCTCACACTCCCAATCTCTCTCACTCTCGCACTCCCAATCTCTCTCTCTCTCACACTCCCAATCTCTCTCTCTCTCACACTCCCAATCTCTCTCTCTCACACTCACAATCCCTCTCTCTGACACTCCCAATCTCTCTCTCTCACACTCCCGATCTCTCTCTCTCTCACACTCCCAATCTCTCTCTCTCTCTCACACTCCCAATCTCTCTCTCTCTCACACTCCCAATCTCTCTCTCTCTCACACTCCCAATCTCTCTCTCTCTCACACTACCAATCTCTCTCTCTCACACTCCCAATCTCTCTCTCTCTCTCACACTCCCCATCTCTCTCTCTCACACTCCCAATCTCTCTCTCTCTCACACTCCCAGTCTCTCTCTCTCTCACACTCCCAATCTCTCTCTCTCTCTCACACTCCCAATCTCTCTCAGTTCAGTTCAGTTCAGTTCAAATGCTTTATTGGCATGAAAGTTTACAGAGAACCATATTGCCAAAGCTTACATAGCAAAAAGGTACAGTTTTCCAACATTCTGTAGGTGTCAATCGATTTGACATTTGTTGGGTACATACAATATTACTTTTAAACAATATTAATTTTAAACAGTCTTTCTACTTCATTTGGTACGTTCAATATTAATTTTAAACAGTCTTACTTTTAAACAGTCCTCAGGTTGTGACATGTTGTTACATATTTGGCCCCAAGGTATGGTCTGTCTCCTTCTCCTAGGACTAATCTCAATTTTGACAGATCATCCAATTCCTTGAAATCTGGGGTTGTTTGGCTTAGCTTGTTGAATAATATGTTTTTTGATGTGTTGAATTTTTCGCATTTTAGGAGGAAATGCATTTCTGTTTCAACCTCGCCAGCCAGACATTGATCGCATATTCTATTCTCTCTAGGCTGCCAGGATTTCTTGTATCTGCCTTTTTCAATTTCCAGTTGGTGGTCGCTTAGTCTGTACCTGGTGAGGGTCTGTCTCTGTTTTGTGTCTCTGATGGTCGTGAGGTAGTCTGCCAGTTTATATTCTCTTTTTAGGGCCCGGTAACATTCTAATCTGCTTTGGCTTTCGGTTATTTTGTTCCAATGTTCCAGGTAGGTTTCTTTGCATTTTTTAATGATTTGGTTCACTCGGATTGGTGTTTGGACGGCTGTGTTGGTCTGGGGCTGGTCAGGGTCCGGCTGAGTACTTAGTTTCAGTAGCAGCTGACTCAGGGGACTCTTTTCTGGGTTTAGCTCTTGTGTCTGAAAGGCTTTGAAATGAAGGGTGTCTGGGGAGCTAGATTTGAGGTGATTTAGGAAGTTTAGTGCTCGTTTTTGGATGTTTATTATCAGTGGGTATCTGCCTAGTTCGGCTCTGCATGCATTTGTTGGCGTTTTTCTTTGGGTGCGAAGGATGCTTCGGCAGAATTCTGCATGTAGGGCTTCTATTGTGTGTTTTTCCCATTTAGTGTAGCTTTGGTGATTTAGCGGGCCCCATACTTCACTACCGTACAGTGCAATGGGCAGGATTATGCTGTCAAATATTTTGAGCCAGATTTTGATTGGGATTTGGATGTTGTAGAATTTTCTTTTTATTGCATATAGGGCTCTTCGGGCTTTTTCTTTTAGTGCATTCACTGCTATGCTGAAGCTCCCTGATGCTGTAATAGTTAGACCAAGGTAGGTGTAGCTCATAGTGTGTCCTATAGTGGTATCACTGAGGGTAAACTGGTATTTGTTTTCCTGACATCTGGGTCTTTTCTGAAAAATCATGATGTTGGTTTTCTTTAGATTTACTGTTAGAGCCCAATTTTGGCAGTATTTGTCGAGTAGGTCTAGTTGTTGCTGTAATCCCTGTTCTGTGGGAGACAGCAGAACCAGGTCGTCCGCATAGAACAGGGACTTCACTTCTCCATCCAGGAGACGGAGACCTGGTGACTCGCTTTGCTCCAGCATGTCTGCTAATTCATTTATGTATATGTTGAACAGGGTCGGGCTCAAATTGCAGCCCTGCCGGACGCCTCTTCTCTGGGTGAAGAAATCGGTGCGTTTGTCTCCAATTTTGACCCCGCATTTGTTTTTCAGATACATTGATTTAATAAGGTCATAGACTTTGCCCCCTATTCCACACTGAAGAAGTTTATAATAGAGCCCTTCGTGCCATATAGAGTCAAAGGCTTTCTTGAAGTCGATGAAACAGGCGAATATTTTCCCATTTTTTGTTTGGTGTTTATGTTTTTCAATGAGGGTGTGAAGGGTATAGATATGGTCGGCGGTGCGGTGTTTTGGAAGAAAGCCTATTTGGTTTTTTCTGAGGATATTATGTTTGTTAAGAAAATCAAGTAATCTACTATTTAGAATACTGCAGAATAACTTCCCTAGACAACTGTTGACACAGATGCCGCGGTAGTTATTTGGGTCTGATTTGTTTCCACTTTTATATATGGGGGAGATTAGTCCTTGGCACCAGATATCGGGAAAACAGCCTGAGCGTAATATGATGTTGAATAGTTTGAGTATCGCACCCTGCATCTCCATATTGCTGAACTTTAGCATTTCATTTTTGATGTTGTCTGGGCCACAGGCTTTCTTTAGGTGGAGAGATTTTGTTTTTGTGGCCAATTCTTTCTATGTGATTGGGGAGTCTAGAGGGTTTTGGTTGTCTTTAATTGTTGCTTCTAATGTGTGGAGTTTTTCTGTGACCTGATGTTGACTTGGGTTTGTTTTGTTTATTGGGATGTCTTTGTAGAGGTTTTCAAAATGTGTTCTCCAGATGTCGCCATCTTGGATTGGTAATGCTTGCAATTGTGTTGTACTCAGGTTATTCCACATTTCCCAGAATTGTTTTGGATTGGTGGAGTTTTCAATTTCTTCGAGTATTTTGTGGGTATAGTTTTGTGTTTTGTTCCTAATGGTGTGTTTATATCTTTTGAGGGTTTCATTGTATCTAGTACGTAGGTCCGGATTGTTTGGTTGCCGATGCTTTTGGTTTGATATTTTTCTCAGGTCTTTTCTGGCATTTTTGCATTCGTGGTCAAACCATTTCATATTTTTATTTTGTCTTTTGTGACGCTTCCTCTTCTGTTTCACGAGGTCGGCTTTTACAGCTGCCTCATGGAAGATCATATTTATATCCTCTATGGCCGTGTTTACACCATCTCTGGTGATCTCATATAGATTTTCTTTAAATTTTGAAATTTTACTTGTGAGATCAGGTGAATTTAGTGCTGTGATGAATTTATCTCCACTGTCTGGGGCCCATCTGTATGTCTGGTTTATTTTATGTAGCTTACTGTGTTCCTTTTTTGTGTCTGTAGTTTGGGCAGAAAGTTTAAGGTACACATTTATTTGGTTATGGTCTGAGAGGGGGGATTGCTGCCTGACAGTGAATGCGTTGATATCGCAGGGGTCCAGGTCAGTGATTGTATAGTCCACCACACTAGACCCAAGAGTTGAGGAGTATGTGAGTCTCCCTTGGGAGTCCCCTCTGAACCTACCATTAACTATGTACAGGCCTAAGGCTCGGCAGAGTTGCACTACCTCCCTACCGCTTTTATTTATTTCACGATCAAGGTTGTTCCGATTTGCGATGGCTGGTGTGACATCTAAAGGGGTCTGGCCAAACACATGGTTGTTTCCCTGTGGGTCTATGAAGTCAGGTTCACAACCGGTCCTTGCATTTAGGTCCCCACATATTATCACCTTTCCTTGGGCCTGGAAATGGCTGATTTCCATGTGGAGAGTATCAAATAACTCCTCTTCGAAATATGGTGAATCTATTGGAGGTATGTAGATCGCACATAAGTAAACATCTTTTTTTGCTATTCCTATATTTTTATCTAGTTTTAGCCATACGTGTGATTTCCCCTGTTTTACCGGTGAGATGTGTTTGTCCAGTTCTCCCTTATACCACACCAATATTCCCCCGGAGGTTCTGCCCTTGCGTGTTTTAGTGTTCTTTACTGAGGGCACAATGATTTCATGGTACATTGGAGGACAGTGGGTCGGCATGTCCTTTTGGCACCATGTTTCTGTTAACACAATTATATCAATGTCTTTTATAGCTTTTAGGAATTCAGGGTCTGTACTCTTCATCCCAAAAGTTGAGGAGCGGAGGCCCTGGATATTCCAGCAGCTTATGTGGAAAGAACGCATTTATATAGTTCAATAAAACGAAATAAAATGGACCTATTTTGTGGGATGAGTGTGGAAACACTATTTTCTATAATGCTAAATGATGATTTAGTATAAATTTCATGAGGCATGCACATATATCTATCTAATAATAGTAATAATACTGATAAGATAACAATAATGATAATGATAAATAACAATATTAATAATTTCTCCGGCTTTCTATCAGGCTGTTCAGCATCGTCATGATCTTTCTCAGTTCTTGGTCTACAGTCTGTGGTCTAGAGGGGGGTCTTGGGTCACGTATAAAAGCACGGTTCTGTTGTTGGTTTTGTAAAGGGGGGTGGGGGACATTGGTGGTCCTGTTTGGGCTCCCAATGGTGGAGGGGGTGGGAGGGCTGCGTCTTTTGGCAGTGTTTATGAGGTTTCTTGCGAAGACCCACATCCGCTGTTTGAGTAGATGTATTTCGTCATAGAGGTCCCTTGTGTTGATGTTTGGATGATGGGCCAGGGAGACGTTGGGGAGGACAGAACATCTCGTGTCGATCTCCCTGTTGGTGTTGTGGATTATATAGGCTGGGGTGTCCTTTCTGGGCAGTAGTGTGGAGATCACGATCCGCGCCTCGGGGAATTCCCTGCTGGCCTTTTCTGCCATCCTGCTCACCGCCCAAGCCGTGCCTTCCTGTAGGGTGCGTAGGTCGTTCGTGCCTGTGTGGATCACAATCCATTTGGGGCTTCCAAGGGATTCTTTGTTCAGGATCTTCATTGCTTGGCCTGTGTTGCTGCACCATTTTTTCAGGACTTGATGGTCTGGGAACAGCCTCTGGGGGTCCAGAAACTTTCCGTTGGAGTCGGTCAGCAGGACCGCCTGAGGGGCTGGTTTTTCAGACTGGGTAACAGTAGTCTGGGTAGGGCTCGCCTGGTGGCTGGTTGTTGGCTGGGTTTCTGGGATATGTTGTGTGGCAGGAGCGGGGTTTGGGGCTTTCGGTGTGTCATCGTTTGGGGGGGTATCTGTCGGTTTTTGTGTTCCTGTGTGTGAGGACTGGGTAGCAGTAGTCTGGGCATGACTCGACTGAGGGCTGGTTGGAGCGGGGTTTGTGGCTTTCGGTGTGTCTTCGTGTGGGGTGGCATCCGGCGGGTTCTGTGTCTTTGTGTGTGTTGTTTTTGTGTCCTCAGGTTTTTGGACCTTAAGAGGTTTGTGTTGCCTGCTGAGCCTTTCTACGGTCTCCTTCGTTTTGTTTTGTTGAGTACGGAGTTCTTTGATCTCATTTCTTTGCTCCTCTATGGTCTTTCTCATCTTGTGGATGGTGGACTCGTATTCCGTTTTTAGCTGTTTGAATTCCTCCTTCAAATTCTTGGCCAGTGTTTCTCTGTATTCGTTGAAATCAAGTTCTAGTTTGGCCAGATTCTCTTTCATCATTTTGTTTTCGTTGAGAGGTGTGGGGGGGTGGAGATGTACAGGGAGGTGTTTTCCTCTGCTGGTCTCTCTTCTTCTTCCTCCACTTGGCTCTCATCATCCTCTGTTCGACTCTCTTTTGCTTCCTGTCCATTGGTCCTCTTTGTGTCTGCCTTAGTTTTCAACTGGGGGAATTCCTTTTCGAAGGTGTCCAGATTTTCCACATTCCCCTGTATCATGATCTTTCTATTTTTGTTGTAGTAGCTTATGGTTAGCAGGGGGTCATCTTTATCTAGGTTTCCATCTTTACATATTTTCAGTCTGCCTCCACTGCCAATACCTTCACTGGAGACGTATGTGTAGTGTTTTTGTAAAGTCTCCTTCCAGGAGGTGACGTATTCGGTGTAGAATATGAGGTTGTTCTTCAGCTTAGTCCCTTTGTGTGTGGTATAGTCAACGTAGAGGATTTCTGGGTTATTTTTTAGTATTGTGTACTTGTATTTTTCCTTTGCTTTATTTTTTGTGCATTGCTCAGGATATATCATTTCCCTGCTCATTGTAGTCGTTTGTTTTTTGTCTCAGATAGATAACTTTTTTTTTCTCTTTTTTGTGTCGTGTTCCACCTTAGCCCACTTTTCGGTCCAAAATTGGGAGTTTTTCAGGGGTTCATCTTTGATATAGCTGCTCTTAAAGGTTTATCTTTCTCTTTTTCTCACAGGCTCTTGGTTCGGGTAGTTTATCGTTTCTCTCGGGTTTCTATTCCTTTTCCTCGCGGGTTTGTTGTTCTTTTTTTCAGGTTTTTTTTTTTTTTCGAGCTAAATTTAAATAAAATTAAACTTTTTCCGAACTAACTTTAACTAAAATGAAACTTAGGTACAGTTAGGTAAAACTTATTTCTCCGGCTTTTTCTCTCCAGCTGGTGTTTCTTCTCCTCTCTCTCTCTCACGCTCTCTCGCTCCGTCTCTCTCTCTCTAGGTGCAGTTACCTCTCTTTGCTCCTTTTCTCCTTTCAGCCGTTTCCCTTCATTCAAATTTCGCGCTCTCAGCTCTCAGCTCCCAACGCTCTCTCCGGGCTTCTGCCCTGGCCCCAGCCTCTCGGCTCGGCTGTGCTGTCCCGGCCCGGTGTTTGTCCGAGTTTCTCCGACCCCGGAGTTTCTCGGGTTTCAGGCCTCGGGCTTGCTCGCTCTCCAGGCCCGACCCGATCCGGCACCCCTACCTCTCCACTCGCCTCATTGACTGGCTCGGGCCGCTCCTCCCGGTCTGGGTCTACTCCTGTTGCTGCTCGCTCTCCTTCTTCTCTCCGGTGCCTCGCTCGGCCCGGTTCCTCAGGCCTTTCTCCGGCTTCAGGCTCCGTGCTCCGGTTGCTGCTCGGGCTCTGCTCTCTCTCTCTCTCTCTCTCACACTCCCAGTCTCTCTCTCTCTCACACTCCCAGTCTCTCTCTCTCTCACACTCCCAATCTCTCTCTCTCTCACACTCCCAATCTCTCTCTCTCACACTCCCAATCTCTCTCTCTCACACTCCCAATCTCACTCTCACACTCCCAATCTCTCTCTCTCTCACACTCCCAATCTCTCTCTCTCTCTCACACTCCCAATCTCTCTCTCTCTCACACTCCCAATCTCTCTCTCTCTCACACTCCCAATCTCTCTCTATCTCACACTCCCAATCTCTCTCTCTCTCACACTCCCAATCTCTCTCTCTCACACTCCCAATCTCCTTCTCTCTTACACTCCCAATCTCTCTCTCTCACACTCCCGATCTCCCTCTCTCTCACACTCCCAATCTCTCTCTCTCTCACACTCTCAATCTCTCTCTCTGTCTCACACTCCCAATCTCTCTCTCTCTCTCTCTCACACTCCCAATCTCTCTCTCTCACTCCCAGTCTCTCTCTCTCTCACACTCCCAGTCTCTCTCTCTCTCACACTCCCAGTCTCTCTCTCTCACACTCCCAATCTCTCTCTCTCACACTCCCAATCTCTCTCTCTCTCACTCCCAGTCTCTCTCTCTCACACACTCCCAATCTCTCACTCCCTCAGACTCCCAATCTCTCTCTCTCTCACACTCCCAATCTCTCACACTCCCAACCTCTCACACTCCCAATCTCTCTCACTCTCGCACTCCCAATCTCTCTCTCTCTCACACTCCCAATCTCTCTCTCTCTCACACTCCCAATCTCTCTCTCTCACACTCACAATCCCTCTCTCTTACACTCCCAATCTCTCTCTCTCACACTCCCGATCTCTCTCTCTCTCACACTCCCAATCTCTCTCTCTCTCTCACACTCCCAATCTCTCTCTCTCTCACACTCCCAATCTCTCTCTCTCTCACACTCCCAATCTCTCTCTCTCTCTCACACTACCAATCTCTCTCTCTCACACTCCCAATCTCTCTCTCTCTCTCTCACACTCCCCATCTCTCTCTCTCACACTCCCAATCTCTCTCTCTCTCACACTCCCAGTCTCTCTCTCTCTCACACTCCCAATCTCTCTCTCTCTCTCACACTCCCAATCCAATTCCAATTCCAATTCCAATTAAAATGCTTTATTGGTATGAAAGTTTACAGAGAACCATATTGCCAAAGCTTACATAGCAAAAAGGTACAGTTTTCCAACATTCTGTAGGTGTCAATCGATTTGACATTTGTTGGGTACATACAATATTACTTTTAAACAATATTAATTTTAAACAGTCTTTGTACTTCATTTGGTACGTTCAATATTAATTTTAAACAGTCTTAATTTTAAACAGTCCTCAGGTTGTGACATGTTGTTACATATTTGGCCCCAAGGTATGGTCTGTCTCCTTCTCCTAGGACTAATCTCAATTTTGACAGATCATCCAATTCCTTGAAATCTGGGGTTGTTTGGCTTAGCTTGTTGAATAATATGTTTCTTGATGTGTTGAATTTTTCGCATTTTAGGAGGAAATGCATTTCTGTTTCAACCTCGCCAGCCAGACATTGATCGCATATTCTATTCTCTCTAGGCTGCCAGGATTTCTTGTATCTGCCTTTTTCAATTTCCAGTTGGTGGTCGCTTAGTCTGTACCTGGTGAGGGTCTGTCTCTGTTTTGTGTCTCTGATGGTCGTGAGGTAGTCTGCCAGTTTATATTCTCTTTTTAGGGCCCGGTAACATTCTAATCTGCTTTGGCTTTCGGTTATTTTGTTCCAATGTTCCAGGTAGGTTTCTTTGCATTTTTTAATGATTTGGTTCACTCGGATTGGTGTTTGGACGGCTGTGTTGGTCTGGGGCTGGTCAGGGTCCGGCTGAGTACTTAGTTTCCGTAGCAGCTGACTCAGGGGACTCTTTTCTGGGTTTAGCTCTTGGGTCTGAAAGGCTTTGAAATGAAGGGTGTCTGGGGAGCTAGATTTGAGGTGATTTAGGAAGTTTAGTGCTCGTTTTTGGATGTTTATTATCAGTGGGTATCTGCCTAGTTCGGCTCTGCATGCATTTGTTGGCGTTTTTCTTTGGGTGCGAAGGATGCTTCGGCAGAATTCTGCATGTAGGGCTTCTATTGTATGTTTTTCCCATTTAGTGTAGCTTTGGTGATTTAGCGGGCCCCATACTTCACTACCGTACAGTGCAATGGGCAGGATTATGCTGTCAAATATTTTGAGCCAGATTTTGATTGGGATTTGGATGTTGTAGAATTTTCTTTTTATTGCATATAGGGCTCTTCGGGCTTTTTCTTTTAGTGCATTCACTGCTATGCTGAAGCTCCCTGATGCTGTAATAGTTAGACCAAGGTAGGTGTAGCTCATAGTGTGTCCTATAGTGATATCACTGAGGGTAAACTGGTATTTGTTTTCCTGACATCTGGGCCTTTTTTGAAAAATCATGATGTTGGTTTTCTTTAGATTTACTGTTAGAGCCCAATTTTGGCAGTATTTGTCGAGTAGGTCTAGTTGTTGCTGTAGTCCCTCTCTCTCACACTCCCAGTCTCTCTCTCTCTCACACTCCCAGTCTCTCTCTCTCTCACACCCCCAATCTCTCTCTCTCTCACACTCCCAATCTCTCTCTCTCACACTCCCAATCTCTCTCTCTCACACTCCCAATCTCACTCTCACACGCCCAATCTCTCTCTCTCTCACACTCCCAATCTCTCTCTCTCTCTCACACTCCCAATCTCTCTCTCTCTCACACTCCCAATCTCTCTCTCTCTCACACTCCCAATCTCTCTCTCTCTTACACTCCCAATCTCTCTCTCTCACACTCCCGATCTCCCTCTCTCTCACACTCCCAATCTCTCTCTCTCTCACACTCTCAATCTCTCTCTCTGTCTCACACTCCCAATCTCTCTCTCTCTCTCTCACACTCCCAATCTCTCCATCTCACACTCCCAATCTCTCTCTCTCACACTCCCAATCTCTCTCTCTCTCACACTCCCAATCTATCTCTCTCTCTCACACTCCCAATCTCTCTCTCGCTCTCACACTCCTAATCTCTCTCTCTCACACTCCCAATCTCTCTCTCTCTCTCACACTCCAAATCTCTCTCTCTCTCTCACACTCCCAATCTCTCTCTCGCTCACACTCCCAATCACTCGCTCTCTCACACTCCCAATCTCTCTCTCTCTCACACTCCCAATCTCTCTCTCTCTCTCACACTCCCAATCTCTCTCTCTCTCACACTCCCAATCTCTCTCTCTCTCTCACACTCCAAATCTCTCTCTCTCTCTCCCACTCCCAATCTCTCTCTATCTCACACTCCCAATCTCTCTCTCTCTCACACTCCCAATCTCTCTCTCTCACACTCCCAATCTCCCTCTCTCTTACACTCCCAATCTCTCTCTCTCACACTCCCGATCTCCCTCTCTCTCACACTCCCAATCTCTCTCTCTCTCACAATCTCAATCTCTCTCTCTGTCTCACACTCCCAATCTCTCTCTCTCTCTCTCTCTCTCACACTCCCAATCTCTCTCTCTCACTCCCAGTCTCTCTCAGTTCAGTTCAGTTCAGTTCAAATGCTTTATTGGCATGAAAGTTTACAGGGAACCATATTGCCAAAGCTTACATAGCAAAAAGGTACAGTTTTCCAACATTCTGTAGGTGTCAATTGATTTGACATTTGTTGGGTATATACAATATTACTTTTAAACAATATTAATTTTAAACAGTCTTTCTACTTCATTTGGTACGTTCAATATTAATTTTAAACAGTCTTACTTTTAAACAGTCCTCAGGTTGTGACATGTTGTTACATATTTAGCCCCAAGGTATGGTCTGTCTCCTTCTCCTAGGACTAATCTCAATTTTGACAGATCATCCAATTCCTTGAAATCTGGGGTTGTTTGGCTTAGCTTGTTGAATAATATGTTTCTTGTTGTGTTGAATTTTTCGCATTTTAGGAGGAGATGCATTTCTGTTTCAACCTCGCCAGCCAGACATTGATCGCATATTCTATTCTCTCTAGGCTGCCAGGATTTCTTGTATCTGCCTTTTTGAATTTCCAGTTGGTGGTCGCTTAGTCTGTACCTGGTGAGGGTCTGTCTCTGTTTTGTGTCTCTGATGGTCGTGAGGTAGTCTGCCAGTTTATATTCTCTTTTTAGGGCCCGGTAACATTCTAATCTGCTTTGGCTTTCGGTTATTTTGTTCCAATGTTCCAGGTAGGTTTCTTTGCATTTTTTAATGATTTGGTTCACTCGGATTGGAGTTTGGACGGCTGTGTTGGTCTGGGGCTGGTCAGGGTCCAGCTGAGTACTTAGTTTCAGTAGCAGCTGACTCAGGGGACTCTTTTCTGGGTTTAGCTCTTGGGTCTGAAAGGCTTTGAAATGAAGGGTGTCTGGGGAGCTAGATTTGAGGTGATTTAGGAAGTTTAGTGCTCGTTTTTGGATGTTTATTATCAGTGGGTATCTGCCTAGTTCGGCTCTGCATGCATTTGTTGGCGTTTTTCTTTGGGTGCGAAGGATGCTTCGGCAGAATTCTGCATGTAGGGCTTCTATTGTGTGTTTTTCCCATTTAGTGTAGCTTTGGTGATTTAGCGGGCCCCATACTTCACTACCGTACAGTGCAATGGGCAGGATTATGCTGTCAAAAATTTTGAGCCAGATTTTGATTGGGATTTGGATGTTGTAGAATTTTCTTTCTCTCTCTCACACTCCCAGTCTCTCTCTCTCTCACACTCCCAGTCTCTCTCTCTCACACTTCCAATCTCTCTCTCTCACACTCCCAATCTCTCTCTCTCTCACTCCCAGTCTCTCTCTCTCACACACTCCCAATCTCTCACTCCCTCAGACTCCCAATCTCTCTCTCTCTCACACTCCCAATCTCTCACACTCCCAATCTCTCACACTCCCAATCTCTCTCACTCTTGCACTCCCAATTTCTCTCTCTCTCACACTCCCAATCTCTCTCTCTCTCACACTCCCAATCTCTCTCTCTCACACTCACAATCCCTCTCTCTTACACTCCCAATCTCTCTCTCTCACACTCCCGATCTCTCTCTCACACTCCCAATCTCTCTCTCTCTCTCACACTCCCAATCTCTCTCTCTCTCACACTCCCAATCTCTCTCTCTCTCACACTCCCAATCTCTCTCTCTCTCTCACACTACCAATCTCTCTCTCTCACACTCCCAATCTCTCTCTCTCTCTCACACTCCCCATCTCTCTCTCTCACACTCCCAATCTCTCTCTCTCTCACACTCCCAGTCTCTCTCTCTCTCACACTCCCAATCTCTCTCTCTCTCTCACACTCCCAATCTCTCACTCTCTCACACTCCCAGTCTCTCTCTCTCTCACACTCCCAGTCTCTCTCTCGCTCACACTCCCAATCTCTCTCTCTCTCACACTCCCAATCTCTCTCTCTCACACTCCCAATCTCTCTCTCTCACACTCCCAATCTCACTCTCACACTGCCAATCTCTCTCTCTCTTACACTCCCAATCTCTCTCTCTCTCTCACACTCCCAATCTCTCTCTCTCTCACACTCCCAATCTCTCTCTCTCTCACACTCCCAATCTCTCTCTATCTCACACTCCCAATCCCTCTCTCTCTCACACTCCCAATCTCTCTCTCTCACACTCCCAATCTCCCTCTCTCTTACACTCCCAATCTCTCTCTCTCACACTCCCGATCTCCCTCTCTCTCACACTCCCAATCTCTCTCTCTCTCACACTCTCAATCTCTCTCTCTGTCTCACACTCCCAATCTCTCTCTCTCTCTCTCACACTCCCAATCTCTCCATCTCACACTCCCAATCTCTCTCTCTCACACTCCCAATCTCTCTCTCTCTCACACTCCCAATCTATCTCTCTCTCTCACACTCCCAATCTCTCTCTCGCTCTCACACTCCCAATCTCTCTCTCTCACACTCCCAATCTCTCTCTCTCTCTCACACTCCAAATCTCTCTCTCTCTCTCACACTCCCAATCTCTCTCTCGCTCACACTCCCAATCACTCGCTCTCTCACACTCCCAATCTCTCTCTCTCTCACACTCCCAATCTCTCTCTCTCTCTCACACTCCCAATCTCTCTCTCTCTCACACTCCCAATCTCTCTCTCTCTCTCACACTCCAAATCTCTCTCTCTCTCTCCCACTCCCAATCTCTCTCTATCTCACACTCCCAATCTCTCTCTCTCACACTCCCAATCTCTCTCTCTCACACTCCCAATCTCCCTCTCTCTTACACTCCCAATCTCTCTCTCTCACACTCCCGATCTCCCTCTCTCTCACACTCCCAATCTCTCTCTCTCTCACACTCTCAATCTCTCTCTCTGTCTCACACTCCCAATCTCTCTCTCTCTCTCTCACACTCCCAATCTCTCCATCTCACACTCCCAATCTCTCTCTCTCACACTCCCAATCTCTCTCTCTCTCACACTCCCAATCTATCTCTCTCTCTCACACTCCCAATCTCTCTCTCGCTCTCACACTCCCAATCTCTCTCTCTCACACTCCCAATCTCTCTCTCTCTCTCACACTCCAAATCTCTCTCTCTCTCTCACACTCCCAATCTCTCTCTCGCTCACACTCCCAATCACTCGCTCTCTCACACTCCCAATCTCTCTCTCTCTCGCACTCCCAATCTCTCTCTCTCTCTCACACTCCCAATCTCTCTCTCTCTCACACTCCCAATCTCTCTCTCTCTCTCACACTCCAAATCTCTCTCTCTCTCTCCCACTCCCAATCTCTCTCTCTCTCACACTCCCAATCTCTCTCTCTCTCATACTCCCAATCTCTCTCTCTCTCTCACTCCCAATCTCTCTCTCTCACACTCCCAATCTCTCTCTCTCTCACACTCCCAATCTCTCTCTCTCACACTCCCAGTCTCTCACTCTCTCTCACTCCCAATCTCTCTCTCTCTCTCACTCCCAATCTCTCTCTCTCTCTCACACTCCCAATCTCTCTCTCTCTCTCACACTCCCAATCTCTCTCTCTCTCACACTCCCAATCTCTCTGTCTCTCACACTCCCAATCTCTCTCTCTCTCACACTCACAATCTCTCTCTCTCATACTCACAATCTCTCTCTCTCTCACGCTCCCAATCTCTCTCTCTCACTCACTCCCAATCTCTCTCTCTCTCTCACTCCCAATCTCTCTCCCTCACTCACATTCCCAATCTCTCTCTCGCTCACACTCCCAATCTCTCTCTCTCTCTCACACTCCCAATCTCTCTGTCTCTCACGCTCCCAATCTCTCTCTCTCTCACACTCCCAATGTCTCCCTCTCTCTCACTCCCAATCTCTCTCTCTCACACTCCCAATCTCTTTCTCTCTCACACTCCCAATCTCTCTCTCTCACACTGCCAATCTCTCTCTCTCACACTCCCAATGTCTCTCTCTCTCACACTCCCAATCTCTCTCTCTCTCTCACTCCCAATTTCTTACTCTCACACTCCCAATCTCTCTCTCTCACACTCCCAATCTCTCTCTCTCACACTCCCAATCTCTCTCTCTCTCACACTCCCAATCTCTCTCTCTCACACTCCCAATCTCTCTCTCTCTCTCACACTACCAATCTCTCTCTCGCTCACACTCCCAATCTCTCTCTCTCTCACACTCCCAATCTCTCTCTCTCTCACACTCCCAATCTCTCTCTCGCTCACACTCCCAATCTCTCTCTCTCTCACACTCCCAATCTCTCTCTCTCTCACACTCCCAATCTCTCTCTCGCTCACACTCCCAATCTCTCTCTCGCTCACACTCCCAATCTCTCTCTCTCACACTCCCAATCTCTCTCTCTCACACTCCCAATCTCTCTCTCACTCACACTCCCAATCTCTCTCTTTCTCACACTCCCAATCTCTCTCTCTCTCACACTCCCAGTCTCTCTCTCTCTCTCTCACTCCCAATCTCTCTCTCTCACACTCCCAATCTCTCTCTCTCTCAGACTCCCAATCTCTCTCTCTCTCACGCTCCCGATCTCTCTCTCTCTCACACTCCCAATCTCTCTCTCTCTCTCACACTCCCAATCTCTCTCCCTCTCTCACTCCCAATCTCTCTCTCTCACACTCCCAATCTCTCTCTCTCTCACACTCCCAATCTCTCTCTCTCTCACACTCCCAATCTCTCTCTCACACTCCCAATCTTTCTCTCTCTCTCTCGCTCCCAATCTCTCTCTCTCTCACACTCCCAATCTCTCTCTCACATTCCCAATCTCTCTCTCTCACACTCCCAATCTCTCTCTCACACTCCCAATCCAATTCCAATTCCAATTCCAATTAAAATGCTTTATTGGCATGAAAGTTTACAGAGAACCATATTGCCAAAGCTTACATAGCAAAAAGGTACAGTTTTCCAACATTCTGTAGGTGTCAATCGATTTGACATTTGTTGGGTACATACAATATTACTTTTAAACAATATTAATTTTAAACAGTCTTTGTACTTCATTTGGTACGTTCAATATTAATTTTAAACAGTCTTAATTTTAAACAGTCCTCAGGTTGTGACATGTTGTTACATATTTGGCCCCAAGGTATGGTCTGTCTCCTTCTCCTAGGACTAATCTCAATTTTGACAGATCATCCAATTCCTTGAAATCTGGGGTTGTTTGGCTTAGCTTGTTGAATAATATGTTTCTTGATGTGTTGAATTTTTCGCATTTTAGGAGGAAATGCATTTCTGTTTCAACCTCGCCAGCCAGACATTGATCGCATATTCTATTCTCTCTAGGCTGCCAGGATTTCTTGTATCTGCCTTTTTCAATTTCCAGTTGGTGGTCGCTTAGTCTGTACCTGGTGAGGGTCTGTCTCTGTTTTGTGTCTCTGATGGTCGTGAGGTAGTCTGCCAGTTTATATTCTCTTTTTAGGGCCCGGTAACATTCTAATCTGCTTTGGCTTTCGGTTATTTTGTTCCAATGTTCCAGGTAGGTTTCTTTGCATTTTTTAATGATTTGGTTCACTCGGATTGGTGTTTGGGCGGCTGTGTTGGTCTGGGGCTGGTCAGGGTCCGGCTGAGTACTTAGTTTCCGTAGCAGCTGACTCAGGGGACTCTTTTCTGGGTTTAGCTCTTGGGTCTGAAAGGCTTTGAAATGAAGGGTGTCTGGGGAGCTAGATTTGAGGTGATTTAGGAAGTTTAGTGCTCGTTTTTGGATGTTTATTATCAGTGGGTATCTGCCTAGTTCGGCTCTGCATGCATTTGTTGGCGTTTTCCTTTGGGTGCGAAGGATGCTTCGGCAGAATTCTGCATGTAGGGCTTCTATTGTATGTTTTTCCCATTTAGTGTAGCTTTGGTGATTTAGCGGGCCCCATACTTCACTACCGTACAGTGCAATGGGCAGGATTATGCTGTCAAATATTTTGAGCCAGATTTTGATTGGGATTTGGATGTTGTAGAATTTTCTTTTTATTGCATATAGGGCTCTTCGGGCTTTTTCTTTTAGTGCATTCACTGCTATGCTGAAGCTCCCTGATGCTGTAATAGTTAGACCAAGGTAGGTGTAGCTCATAGTTTGTCCTATAGTGGTATCACTGAGGGTAAACTGGTATTTGTTTTCCTGACATCTGGGCCTTTTTTGAAAAATCATGATGTTGGTTTTCTTTAGATTTACTGTTAGAGCCCAATTTTGGCAGTATTTGTCGAGTAGGTCTAGTTGTTGCTGTAATCCCTGTTCTGTGGGAGACAGCAGAACCAGGTCGTCCGCATAGAACAGGGATTTCACTTCTCCATCTAGGAGACGGAGACCTGGTGACTCGCTTTGCTCCAGCATGTCTGCTAATTCATTTATGTATATGTTGAACAGGGTCGGGCTCAAATTGCAGCCCTGCCGGACGCCTCTTCTCTGGGTGAAGAAATCGGTGCGTTTGTCTCCAATTTTGACCCCGCATTTGTTTTTCAGATACATTGATTTAATAAGGTCATAGACTTTGCCCCCTATTCCACATTGAAGAAGTTTATAATAGAGCCCTTCGTGCCATATAGAGTCAAAGGCTTTCTTGAAGTCGATGAAACAGGCGAATATTTTCCCATTTTTTGTTTGGTGTATATGTTTTTCAATGAGGGTGTGAAGGGTATAGATATGGTCGGCGGTGCGGTGTTTTGGAAGAAAGCCTATTTGGTTTTTTCTGAGGATATTATGTTTGTTAAGAAAATCAAGTAATCTACTATTTAGAATACTGCAGAATAACTTCCCTAGACAACTGTTGACACAGATGCCGCGGTAGTTATTTGGGTCTGATTTGTTTCCGCTTTTATATATGGGGGAGATTAGTCCTTGGCACCAGATATCGGGAAAACAGCCTGAACGTAATATGATGTTGAATAATTTGAGTACCGCACCCTGCATCTCCATATTGCTGAACTTGAGCATTTCATTTTTGATGTTGTCTGGGCCACAGGCTTTCTTTAGGTGGAGAGATTTTGTTTTTGTGGCCATTTCTTTCCATGTGATTGGGGAGTCTAGAGGGTTTTGGTTGTCTTTGATTGTTGCTTCTAATGTGTGGAGTTTTTCTGTGACCTGATGTTGACTTGGGTTTGTTTCGTTTATTGGGATGTCTTTGTAGAGGTTTTCAAAATGTGTTCTCCAGATGTCGCCATCTTGGATTGGTAATGCTTGCAATTGTGTTGTACTCAGGTTATTCCACATTTCCCAGAATTGTTTTGGGTTGGTGGAGTTTTCAATTTCTTCTAGTATTTTGTGGGTATAGTTTTGTGTTTTGTTCCTAATGGTGTGTTTATATCTTTTGAGGGTTTCATTGTATCTAGTACGTAGGTCCGGATTGTTTGGTTGGCGATGCTTTTGGTTTGATATTTTTCTCAGGTCTTTTCTGGCATTTTTGCATTCGTGGTCAAACCATTTCTTATTTTTATTTTGTCTTTTGTGACTCTTCCTCTTCTGTTTCACGAGGTCGGCTTTTACAGCTGCCTCATGAAAGATCATATTTATATCCTCTATGGCCATGTTTACCCCATCTCTGGTGATCTCATATAGATTTTCTTTAAATTTTGAAATTTTACTTGTGAGATCAGGTGAATTTAGTGCTGTGATGAATTTATCTCCACTGTCTGGGGCCCATCTGTATGTCTGGTTTATTTTATGTAGCTTACTGGGTTCCTTTTTTGTGTCTGTAGTTTGGGCAGAAAGTTTAAGGTACACATTTATTTGGTTATGGTCTGAGAGGGGGGATTGTTGCCTGACAGTGAATGCGTTGATATCGCAGGGGTCCAGGTCAGTGATTGTATAATCCACCACACTAGACCCAAGAGTTGAGGAATATGTGAGTCTCCCTAAGGAGTCCCCTCTGAACCTACCGTTAACTATGTACAGGCCTAAGGCTCGGCAGAGTTGCACTACCTCCCTACCGCTTTTATTTATTTCACAATCGAGGTTGTTTCGGTTTGCGATGGCTGGTGTGACATATAGAGGGGTCTGGCCAAACACATGGTTGTTGCCCTGTGGGTCTATGAAGTCAGGTTCACATCCTGTCCTTGCATTTAGGTCCCCACATAGTAGTACCTTTCCTTGGGCCTGGAAATGGCTGATTTCCATGTGGAGAGTGTCAAATATCTCCTCTTCAAAATATGGCGATTCTATTGGAGGTATGTAGATCGCACATAAGTAAACATCGTTTTTTTCTATTCCTATATTTTTATCTAATTTTAGCCATACGTGTGATTTTCCCTGTTTTATCGGTGAGATGTGTTTGTTCAGTTCTCCTTTATACCACACCAGGATTCCCCCGGAGGTTCTGCCCTTGCGTGTCTTAATGTTCTTTACTGAAGGCACAATAATTTCATGGTACATTGGGGGACAGTGGGTCGGCATGTCCTTTTGGCACCATGTTTCTGTTAACACAATTATATCAATGTCTTTTATAGCTTTTAGGAATTCAGGGTCTGTACTCTTCATCCCAAAAGTTGAGGAGCGGAGGCCCTGGATATTCCAGCAGCTTATGTGGAAAGAACGCATTTATATAGTTCAATAAAACGAAATAAAATGGACCTATTTTGTGGGATGAGTGTGGAAACACTATTTTCTATAATGCTAAATGATGATTTAGTATAAATTTCATGAGGCATGCACATATATCTATCTAATAGTAGTAATAATACTGATAAGATAACAATAATGATAATGATAAATAACAATATTAATAATTTCTCCGGCTTTCTATCAGGCTGTTCAGCATCGTCATGATCTTTCTCAGTTCTTGGTCTACAGTCTGTGGTCTAGAGGGGGGTCTTGGGTTCTGTTGTTGGTTTTGTAAAGGGGGGTGGGGGACATTGGTGGTCCTGTTTGGGTTACGGCTCCCAATGGTAGAGGGGGTGGGAGGGCTGCGTCTTTTGGCAGTGTTTATGAGGTTTTTTGCAAAGACCCACATCCGCTGTTTGAGTAGATGTATTTCGTCATAGAGGTCCCTTGTGTTGATGTTTGGATGATGGGCCAGGTAGACGTTGGGGAAGACAGAACATCTCGTGTCGATCTCCCTGTTGGTGTTGTGGATTATATAGGCTGGGGTGTCCTTTCTGGGCAGTAGTGTGGAGATCACGATCCGCGCCTCGGGGAATTCCTTGCTGGCCTTTTCCGCCATCCTGCTCACCGCCCTAGCAGTGCCTTCCCGTAGGGTGCGTAGGTCGTTTGTGCCTGTGTGGATCACAAGCCATTTGGGGCTTCCAAGGGATTCTTTGTTCAGGATCTTCATTGCATGTTCTGTGTTGCTGCACCATTTTTTCAGGACTTGATGACCTGGGAACAGCCTCTGGGGGTCCAGAAACTTTCCGTTGGAGTCGGTCAGCAGGACCGCCTGAGGGGCTGGTTTTTCAGACTGGGTAGCAGTAGTCTGGGCAGGACTCGACTGATGGCTGGTTGTTGGCTGGGTTTCTGGGATATGTTGTGTGGCAGGAGCGGGGTTTGAGGCTTTCGGTGTGTCCTCGTGTGGGGGGGCATCTGACGGGTTCTGCGTCCCTGTGTGTGAGGACTGGGTAGCGGTAGTCTGGGCAGGACTCGACTGAGGGCTGGTTGTTGGCTGGGTTTCTGTGGTGAGCTGTGTGGCAGGAGCGGGGTTTGTGGCTTTCGGTGTGTCCTCGTGTGGGGTGGCATCCGACGGGTTCTGTGTCCTTGTGTGTGTTGTTTTTTGGACCTTAAGAGGTTTGTGTTGCCTGCTGAGCCTTTCTACGGCCTCCGTCATTTTGTTTAGTTGGGTATGGAGTTCTTGGATCTTATTTATTTGTTCCTCTACGGTCTTTCTCAGATTGTGGATGGTGGACTCGTTTTCCATTTTCAGCTGTTTGAATTCCTCCGTCCAGTTCTTGGTCTGTGTTTCTCTGTATTCGTTGAATTCGAGTTCTAGTTTGGACAGACTCTCTTTCAGCAGTTTGTTTGCGTTGAGAGGTGTGGGGGGGGTGGAGATGGTCAGGGAGGTGTGTGTCTCTGCTGGACTCTCTTCTTCTTCCTCCGCTTGGCTCTCATCATCCTCTGTTCGATTCTCTTTTGCCTCCTGTCCATTGGTCCTATTTGTGTCTGCCTTAGTTTTCAGCTGGGGGAATTCCTTTTCGAAGGAGTCCAGACTTTCTACATTCCCCTGTATCATGATCTTTCCTTTTTTGTTGTAGTAGCTTATGGTTAGCAGGGGGTCATCTTTATCTAGATTTCCATCTTTACATATTTTCAGTCTGCCTCCACTGCCAATACCTTCGCTGGAGACGTATGCGTAGTATTTTTGTAAAGTCTCCTTCCATGAGGGAATGGAGTCGGTGTAGAATATGAGGTTGTTCTTCGTCTTAATCCCTTTGTGTGTGGTATAGTCAACGTAGAGGACCTCTGGGTTACTTTTTAGTGTTATGTCCTTGTGTTTTTCCTTTGCTTTATTTTTTGTGCATTGCTCAGGATATTTCATTTCCCTGCTCATTGTAGTCGTTTGTTTTGTCTCAGGTAGATAACTTTTTTTCTCTTTTTTGTGTCGTGTTCCACCTTATCCCACTTTTAGGTCCAAAATTGAGAGTTTTTCAGGGGTTCATCTTTGATATAGCTGCTCTTAAAAGTTTCTCTCTCTCTCTCTCACAGGTTCCTGGTTCGGGTTGTTTATCGTTTCTCTCTGGTTTCTATTCCTTTTTTTTTCTTTCTTTCTTTCTTTTTTTTTTTCTTTTTTTCTTTTTTTTTTTTTTCTTCGGGTTTGTTGTTCTTTTTCTAGGTTAACTAAATTTAGGTAGATCTAGGTATAGCTTTTTTCCTCCGGATCCGGAGTTTTCCTCTCTCTCCTCGCGTCGGTCTCAGGCTGTTTCTGCTCTGGTCCCAGCCCCTCGGCTCGGCTGTGCAGTCCCGTCCCGGCCCGGTGTTTGTCCGAGTTTCTCCGACCCCGGAGTTTCTCGGGTTTCGGGCCCCGGGCTTGCTCTCTCTCCGGGCTTCTGCCCTGGTCCCCGCCCAGCCCGGTGTTTGTCCGAGTTTCTCCGATCCCGGAGTTTCTCGGTTTTCAGGCCCCGGGCTTGCTCGCTCTCCAGGCCCGACCCGATCCGGCACCCCTACCTCTCCACTCGCCTCTTTGACTGGCTCGGGCCGTTCCTCCCGGTCTGGGTCGACTCCTGTTGCTGCTCGCTCTCCTTCTCTCCGGTGCCTCGCTCGGCCCGGTTCCTCGGGCCTTTCTCCGGCTTCAGGCTCCGTGCTCCGGTTGCTGCTCGGGCTCTGCTCTCTCTCTCTCCCTGTTTTGGAGTTCTCTCTCTCTCTCTCTCTCTCTCACACTCCCAATCTCTCTCTCTCTCTCTCACACTCCCAATCTCTCTCTCTCTCTCTCTCTCTCTCACACTCCCAATCTCTCTCTCTCACTCCCAGTCTCTCTCTCTCTCACACTCCCAGTCCCTCTCTCTCTCTCACTCCCAGTCTCTCTCTCTCACACTCCCAATCTCTCTCTCTCACACTCCCAATCTCTCTCTCTCTCACTCCCAGTCTCTCTCTCTCACACTCCCAATCTCTCTCTCCCTCAAACTCCCAATCTCTCTCTCTCTCACACTCCCAATCTCTCTCTCTCACACTCCCAATCTCTCTCTCTCACACTCCCAATCTCTCTCTCTCACACTCCTAATCTCTCTCTCACACTCCCAATCTCTCACACTCCCAATCTCTCTCTCACACTCCCAATCTCTCTCTCTCTCACACTCCCAATCTCTCTCTCTCACACTCCCAATCTCTCTCTCTCACACTCCCAATCTCTCTCTCTCACACTCCTAATCTCTCTCTCACACTCCCAATCTCTCTCTCTCTCTCTCACTCCCAATATCTCTCTCTCTCTCACACTCCCAATCTCTCTCTCTCTCACACTCCCAATCTTTCTCTCTCTGACACTCCCAATCTCTCTCTCTCACACTCCCATTCTCTCTCTCTCTCACACTCCCAATCTCTCTCTCTCTCACACTCCCAATCTCTCTCTCTCTCACACTCCCAATCTCTCTCTCTCTCACACTCCCAATCTCTCTCTCTCTCACACTCCCAATCTCTCTCTCTCACACTCCCAATCTCTCTCTCTCACACTCCCAATCTCTCTCTCTCTCACTCCCAATCTCTCTCTCTCACACTCCCAGTCTCTCTCTCTCTCACACTCCCAATCTCTCTCTCTCTCTCACACTACCAATCTCTCTCTCTCACACTCCCAATCTCTCTCTCTCTCACACTCCCAGTCTCTCTCTCTCTCACACTCCCAATCTCTCTCTCTCACACTCCCAGTCTCTTTCTCTCTCACACTCCCAATCTCGCTCTCTCACACTCCCAATCTCTCTCTCTCTCTCTCCTTCCCTCTCTCTCTCTCCTTCCCTCTCTCTCTCTCTCTTCCCCTCTCTCTCTCTCTCTCACACTCCCAATCTCTCTCTCACTCACACTCCCAATCTCTCTCTCTCTCACACTCCCAATCTCTCTCTCTCTCACACTCCCAATCTCTTTCTCTCTCTCTCACTCCCAATCTCTCTCTCTCACACTCCCAATCTCTCTCTCTCTCAGACTCCCAATCTCTCTCCCTCTCTCACTCCCAATCTCTCTCTCTCACACTCCCAATCTCTCTCTCTCTCACACTCCCAATCTCTCTCTCTCTCACACTCCCAATCTCCCTCTCACACTCCCAATCTTTCTCTCTCTCTCTCACTCCCAATCTCTCTCTCTCTCACACTCCCAATCTCTCTCTCACACTCCTAATCTCTCTCTCTCACACTCCCAATCTCTCTCTCACACTCCCAATCTCTCTCTCTCTCTCTCACACTCCCAATCTCTCTCTCTCTCTCTCACACTCCCAATCTCTCTCTCTCTCTCTCTCTCTCACACTCCCAATCTCTCTCTCTCACTCCCAGTCTCTCTCTCTCTCACACTCCCAGTCTCTCTCTCTCTCTCACTCCCAGTCTCTCTCTCTCACACTCCCAATCTCTCTCTCTCACACACCCAATCTCTCTCTCTCTCACTCCCAGTCTCTCTCTCTCACACTCCCAATCTCTCTCTCCCTCACACTCCCAATCTCTCTCTCTCTCACACTCCCAATCTCTCTCTCTCACACTCCCAATCTCTCTCTCTCACACTCCCAATCTCTCTCTCTCACACTCCTAATCTCTCTCTCACACTGCCAATCTCTCACACTCCCAATCAGTTCAGTTCAGTTCAAATGCTTTATTGGCATGAAAGTTTACAGAGAACCATATTGCCAAAGCTTACATAGCAAAAAGGTACAGTTTTCCAACATTCTGTAGGTGTCAATCGATTTGACATTTGTTGGGTATATACAATATTACTTTTAAACAATATTAATTTTAAACAGTCTTTCTACTTCATTTGGTACGTTCAATATTAATTTTAAACAGTCTTACTTTTAAACAGTCCTCAGGTTGTGACATGTTGTTACATATTTAGCCCCAAGGTATGGTCTGTCTCCTTCTCCTAGGACTAATCTCAATTTTGACAGATCATCCAATTCCTTGAAATCTGGGGTTGTTTGGCTTAGCTTGTTGAATAATATGCTTCTTGATGTGTTGAATTTTTCGCATTTTAGGAGGAAATGCATTTCTGTTTCAACCTCGCCAGCCAGACATTGATCGCATATTCTATTCTCTCTAGGCTGCCAGGATTTCTTGTATCTGCCTTTTTCAATTTCCAGTTGGTGGTCGCTTAGTCTGTACCTGGTGAGGGTCTGTCTCTGTTTTGTGTCTCTGATGGTCGTGAGGTAGTCTGCCAGTTTATATTCTCTTTTTAGGGCCCGGTAACATTCTAATCTGCTTTGGCTTTCGGTTATTTTGTTCCAATGTTCCAGGTAGGTTTCTTTGCATTTTTTAATGATTTGGTTCACTCGGATTGGTGTTTGGACGGCTGTGTTGGTCTGGGGCTGGTCAGGGTCCGGCTGAGTACTTAGTTTCAGTAGCAGCTGACTCAGGGGACTCTTTTCTGGGTTTAGCTCTTGGGTCTGAAAGGCTTTGAAATGAAGGGTGTCTGGGGAGCTAGATTTGAGGTGATTTAGGAAGTTTAGTGCTCGTTTTTGGATGTTTATTATCAGTGGGTATCTGCCTAGTTCGGCTCTGCATGCATTTGTTGGCGTTTTTCTTTGGGTGCGAAGGATGCTTCGGCAGAATTCTGCATGTAGGGCTTCTATTGTGTGTTTTTCCCATTTAGTGTAGCTTTGGTGATTTAGCGGGCCCCATACTTCACTACCGTACAGTGCAATGGGCAGGATTATGCTGTCAAAAATTTTGAGCCAGATTTTGATTGGGATTTGGATGTTGTAGAATTTTCTTTTTATTGATCTCTCTCTCTCTCACACTCCCAATCTCTCTCTCTCTCACACTCCCAATCTCTCTCTCTCACACTCCCAATCTCTCTCTCTCACACTCCCAATCTCTCTCTCTCACACTCCTAATCTCTCTCTCACACTCCCAGTCTCTCTCTCTCTCTCTCACTCCCAATATCTCTCTCTCTCACACTCCCAATCTCTCTCTCTCTCACACTCCCAAACTTTCTCTCTCTCACACTCCCAATCTCTCTCTCTCACACTCCCATTCTCTCTCTCTCTCACACTCCCAATCTCTCTCTCTCTCACACTCCCAATCTCTCTCTCTCTCACACTCCCAATCTCTCTCTCTCACACTCCCAATCTCTCTCTCTCTCACACTCCCAATCTCTCTCTCTCACACTTCCAATCTCTCTCTCTCACACTCCCAATCTCTCTCTCTCTCACTCCCAATCTCTCTCTCTCACACTCCCAGTCTCTCTCTCTCTCACACTCCCAATCTCTCTCTCTCACACTCCCAGTCTCTTTCTCTCTCACACTCCCAATCTCGCTCTCTCACACTCCCAATCTCTCTCTCTCTCTCTCCTTCCCTCTCTCTCTCTCTCTCCTTCCCTCTCTCGCTCTCTCTCCTTCCCTCTCTCTCTGTCTCTCTCTCCTTCCCTCTCTCTCTCTCTCTTCCCCTCTATCTCTCTCTCTCACACTCCCAATCTCTCTCTCACTCACACTCCCAATCTCTCTCTCTCTCACACTCCCAATCTCTCTCTCTCTCTCACACTCCCAATCTCTCTCTCTCTCTCTCACTCCCAATCTCTCTCTCTCACACTCCCAATCAGTTCAGTTCAGTTCAGTTCAAATGCTTTATTGGCATGAAAGTTTACAGAGAACCATATTGCCAAAGCTTACATAGCAAAAAGGTACAGTTTTCCAACATCCTGTAGGTGTCAATCGATTTGACATTTGTTGGGTATATACAATATTACTTTTAAACAATATTAATTTTAAACAGTCTTTCTACTTCATTTGGTACGTTCAATATTAATTTTAAACAGTCTTACTTTTAAACAGTCCTCAGGTTGTGACATGTTGTTACATATTTAGCCCCAAGGTATGGTCTGTCTCCTTCTCCTAGGACTAATCTCAATTTTGACAGATCATCCAATTCCTTGAAATCTGGGGTTGTTTGGCTTAGCTTGTTGAATAATATGTTTCTTGATGTGTTGAATTTTTCGCATTTTAGGAGGAAATGCATTTCTGTTTCAACCTCGCCAGCCAGACATTGATCGCATATTCTATTCTCTCTAGGCTGCCAGGATTTCTTGTATCTGCCTTTTTCAATTTCCAGTTGGTGGTCGCTTAGTCTGTACCTGGTGAGGGTCTGTCTCTGTTTTGTGTCTCTGATGGTCGTGAGGTAGTCTGCCAGTTTATATTCTCTTTTTAGGGCCCGGTAACATTCTAATCTGCTTTGGCTTTCGGTTATTTTGTTCCAATGTTCCAGGTAGGTTTCTTTGCATTTTTTAATGATTTGGTTCACTCGGATTGGTGTTTGGACGGCTGTGTTGGTCTGGGGCTGGTCAGGGTCCGGCTGAGTACTTAGTTTCAGTAGCAGCTGACTCAGGGGACTCTTTTCTGGGTTTAGCTCTTGGGTCTGAAAGGCTTTGAAATGAAGGGTGTCTGGGGAGCTAGATTTGAGGTGATTTAGGAAGTTTAGTGCTCGTTTTTGGATGTTTATTATCAGTGGGTATCTGCCTAGTTCGGCTCTGCATGCATTTGTTGGCGTTTTTCTTTGGGTGCGAAGGATGCTTCGGCAGAATTCTGCATGTAGGGCTTCTATTGTGTGTTTTTCCCATTTAGTGTAGCTTTGGTGATTTAGCGGGCCCCATACTTCACTACCGTACAGTGCAATGGGCAGGATTATGCTGTCAAAAATTTTGAGCCAGATTTTGATTGGGATTTGGATGTTGTAGAATTTTCTTTTTATTGCATATAGGGCTCTTCGGGCTTTTTCTTTTAGTGCATTCACTGCTATGCTGAAGCTCCCTGATGCTGTAATAGTTAGACCAAGGTAGGTGTAGCTCATTGTGTGTCCTATAGTGGTATCTCTGAGGGTAAACTGGTATTTGTTTTCCTGACATCTGGGTGTTTTCTGAAAAATCATGATGTTGGTTTTCTTTAGATTTACTGTTAGAGCCCAATTTTGGCAGTATTTGTCGAGTAGGTCTAGTTGTTGCTGTAATCCCTGTTCTGTGGGAGACAGCAGAACCAGGTCGTCCGCATAGAACAGGGATTTCACTTCTCCATCAAGGAGGCGGAGACCTGGTGACTCGCTTTGCTCCAGCATGTCTGCTAATTCATTTATGTATATGTTGAACAGGGTCAGGCTCAAATTGCAGCCCTGCCGGACGCCTCTTCTCTGGGTGAAGAAATCGGTGCGTTTGTCTCCAATTTTGACCCCGCATTTGTTTTTCAGATACATTGATTTAATAAGGTCATAGACTTTGCCCCCTATTCCACACTGAAGAAGTTTATAATAGAGCCCTTCGTGCCATATAGAGTCAAAGGCTTTCTTGAAGTCGATGAAACAGGCGAATATTTTCCCATTTTTTGTTTGGTGTTTATGTTTTTCGATGAGGGTGTGAAGGGTATAGATATGGTCGGCGGTGCGGTGTTTTGGAAGAAAGCCTATTTGGTTTTTTCTGAGGATATTATGTTTGTTAAGAAAATCAAGTAATCTACTATTTAGAATACTGCAGAATAACTTCCCTAGACAACTGTTGACACAGATGCCGCGGTAGTTATTTGGGTCTGATTTGTTTCCACTTTTATATATGGGGGAGATTAGTCCTTGGCACCAGATATCGGGAAAACAGCCTGAGCGTAATATGATGTTGAATAGTTTGAGTATCGCACCCTGCATCTCCATATTACTGAACTTTAGCATTTCATTTTTGATGTTGTCTGGGCCACAGGCTTTCTTTAGGTGGAGAGATTTTGTTTTTGTGGCCAGTTCTTTCCATGTGATTGGGGAGTCTAGAGGGTTTTGGTTGTCTTTAATTGTTGCTTCTAATGTGTGGAGTTTTTCTGTGACCTGATGTTGACTTGGGTTTGTTTTGTTTTTTGGGATGTCTTTGTAGAGGTTTTCAAAATGTGTTCTCCAGATGTCGCCATCTTGGATTGGTAATACTTGCAATTGTGTTGTACTCAGGTTATTCCACATTTCCCAGAATTGTTTTGGATTGGTGGAGTTTTCAATTTCTTCGAGTATTTTGTGGGTATAGTTTTGTGTTTTGTTCCTAATGGTGTGTTTATATCTTTTGAGGGTTTCATTGTATCTAGTACGTAGGTCCGGATTGTTTGGTTGCCGATGCTTTTGGTTTGATATTTTTCTCAGGTCTTTTCTGGCATTTTTGCATTCGTGGTCAAACCATTTCATATTTTTATTTTGTCTTTTTTGATGCTTCCTCTTCTGTTTCACGAGGTCGGCTTTTACAGCTGCCTCATGGAAGATCATGTTTATATCCTCTATGGCCGTGTTTACACCATCTCTGGTGATCTCATATAGATTTTCTTTAAATTTTGAAATTTTACTTGTGAGATCAGGTGAATTTAGTGCTGTGATGAATTTATCTCCACTGTCTGGGGCCCATCTGTGTGTCTGGTTTATTTTATGTAGCTTACTGTGTTCCTTTTTTGTGTCTGTAGTTTGGGCAGAAAGTTTAAGGTACACATTTATTTGGTTATGGTCTGAGAGGGGGGATTGCTGCCTGACAGTGAATGCGTTGATATCGCAGGGGTCCAGGTCAGTGATTGTATAGTCCACCACACTAGACCCAAGAGTTGAGGAGTATGTGAGTCTCCCTAGGGAGTCCCCTCTGAACCTACCATTAACTATGTACAGGCCTAAGGCTCGGCAGAGTTGCACTACCTCCCTACCGCTTTTATTTATTTCACGATCAAGGTTGTTCCGATTTGCGATGGCTGGTGTGACATCTAAAGGGGTCTGGCCAAGCACATGGTTGTTTCCCTGTGGGTCTATGAAGTCAGGTTCACAACCGGTCCTTGCATTTAGGTCCCCACATATTATCACCTTTCCTTGGGCCTGGAAATGGCTGATTTCCATGTGGAGAGTATCAAATAACTCCTCTTCGAAATATGGCGAATCTATTGGAGGTATGTAGATCGCACATAAGTAAACATCTTTTTTTGCTATTCCTATATTTTTATCTAGTTTTAGCCATATGTGTGATTTCCCCTGTTTTACCGGTGAGATGTGTTTGTCCAGTTCTCCCTTATACCACACCAATATTCCCCCGGAGGTTCTGCCCTTGCGTGTTTTAGTGTTCTTTACTGAGGGCACAATGATTTCATGGTACATTGGAGGACAGTGGGTCGGCATGTCCTTTTGGCACCATGTTTCTGTTAACACAATTATATCAATGTCTTTTATAGCTTTTAGGAATTCAGGGTCTGTACTCTTCATCCCAAAAGTTGAGGAGCGGAGGCCCTGGATATTCCAGCAGCTTATGTGGAAAGAACGCATTTATATAGTTCAATAAAACGAAATAAAATGGACCTATTTTGTGGGATGAGTGTGGAAACACTATTTTCTATAATGCTAAGTGATTTAGTATAAATTTCATGAGGCATGCACATATATCTATCTAATAATAGTAATAATACTGGTAAGATAACAATAATGATAATGATAGATAACAATATTAATAATTTCTCCGGCTTTCTATCAGGCTGTTCAGCATCGTCATGATCTTTCTCAGTTCTTGGTCTACAGTCTGTGGTCTAGAGGGGGGTCTTGGGTCAGGTATAAAAGCACGGTTCTGTTGTCGGTTTTGTAAAGGGGGGTGGGGGACATTGGTGGTCCTGTTTGGGCTCCCAATGGTAGGGGGGGTGGGAGGGCTGCGTCTTTTGGCAGTGTTTATGAGGTTTCTTGCGAAGACCCACATCCGCTGTTTGAGTAGATGTATTTCGTCATAGAGGTCCCTTGTGTTGATGTTTGGATGATGGGCCAGGGAGACGTTGGGGAGGACAGAACATCTCGTGTCGATCTCCCTGTTGGTGTTGTGGATTATATAGGCTGGGGTGTCCTTTCTGGGCAGTAGTGTGGAGATCACGATCCGCGCCTCGGGGAATTCCCTGCTGGCCTTTTCTGCCATCCTGCTCACCGCCCAAGCCGTGCCTTCCTGTAGGGTGCGTAGGTCGTTCGTGCCTGTGTGGATCACAATCCATTTGGGGCTTCCAAGGGATTCTTTGTTCAGGATCTTCATTGCTTGGCCTGTGTTGCTGCACCATTTTTTCAGGACTTGATGGTCTGGGAACAGCCTCTGGGGGTCCAGAAACTTTCCGTTGGAGTCGGTCAGCAGGACCGCCTGAGGGGCTGGTTTTTCAGACTGGGTAACAGTAGTCTGGGTAGGACTCGCCTGGTGGCTGGTTGTTGGCTGGGTTTCTGGGATATGTTGTGTGGCAGGAGCGGGGTTTGGGGCTTTCGGTGTGTCCTCGTTTGGGGGGGTATCTGTCGGTTTTTGTGTTCCTGTGTGTGAGGACTGGGTAGCAGTAGTCTGGGCATGACTCGACTGAGGGCTGGTTGGAGCGGGGTTTGTGGCTTTCGGTGTGTCTTCGTGTGGGGTGGCATCCGGTGGGTTCTGTGTCCTTCTGTGTGTTGTTTTTGTGTCCTCAGGTTTTTGGACCTTAAGAGGTTTGTGTTGCCTGCTGAGCCTTTCTACGGTCTCCTTCATTTTGTTTTTAGTTGAGTACGGAGTTCTTTGATCTCATTTCTTTGCTCCTCTATGGTCTTTCTCAGCTTGTGGATGGTGGACTCGTGTTCCGTTTTTAGCTGTTTGAATTCCTCCTTCAAATTCTTGGCCAGTGTTTCTCTGTATTCGTTGAGATCAAGTTCTAGTTTGGCCAGATTCTCTTTCATCATTTTGTTTTCGTTGAGAGGTGTGGTGGGGGTGGAGATGGACAGGGAGGTGTTTTCCTCTGCTGGTCTCTCTTCTTCTTCCTCCACTTGGCTCTCCTCATCCTCTGTTCGACTCTCTTTTGCTTCTGTCCATTGGTCCTCTTTGTGTCTGCCTTAGTTTTCAACTGGGGGAATTCCTTTTCGAAGGTGTCCCAGATTTTCCACATTCCCCTGTATCATGATCTTTCTATTTTTGTTGTAGTAGCTTATGGTTAGCAGGGGGTCATCTTTATCTAGGTTTCCATCTTTACATATTTTCAGTCTGCCTCCACTGCCAATACCTTCACTGGAGACGTATGTGTAGTGTTTTTGTAAAATCTCCTTCCAGGAGGTGACGTATTCGGTGTAGAATATGAGGTTGTTCTTCAGCTTAGTCCCTTTGTGTGTGGTATAGTCCACGTAGAGGATTTCTGGGTTATTTTTTAGTGTTGTGTACTTGTATTTTTCCTTTGCTTTATTTTTTGTGCATTGCTCAGGATATATCATTTCCCTGCTCATTGTAGTCGTTTGTTTTTTGTCTCAGATAGATAACTTTTTCTTTTTTTTTTTTGTGTCGTGTTCCACCTTAGCCCACTTTTAGGTCCAAAATTGGGAGTTTTTCAGGGGTTCATCTTTGATATAGCTGCTCTTAAAGGTTTATCTTTCTCTTTTTCTCACAGGCTCTTGGTTCGGGTAGTTTATCGTTTCTCTCGGGTTTCTATTCCTTTTCCTCGCGGGTTTGTTGTTCTTTTTTCAGGTTTTTTTTTTTTTTTTTTTCGAGCTAAATTTAAATAAAATTAAACTTTTTCCGAACTAACTTTAACTAAAATGAAACTTAGGTAGAGTTAGGTAAAACTTATTTCTCCGGCTTTTTCTCTCCAGCTGGTGTTTCCTCTCCTCTCTCTCTCTCTCTCACGCTCTCTCGCTCCGTCTCTCTCTCTCTAGGTGCAGTTACCTCTCTTTGCTCCTTTTCTCCTTTCAGCCGTTTCCCTTCGTTCAAATTTCGCGCTCTCAGCTCTCAGCTCTCAGCGCTCTCTCCGGGCTTCTGCCCTGGCCCCAGCCCCTCGGCTCGGCTGTGCTGTCCCGGCCCGGTGTTTGTCCGAGTTTCTCCGACCCCGGAGTTTCTCGGGTTTCAGGCCCTGGGCTTGCTCGCTCTCCAGGCCCGACCCGATCCCTACCTCTCCACTCGCCTCTTTGACTGGCTCGGGCCGCTCCTCCCGGTCTGGGTCGACTCCTGTTGCTGCTCGATCTCCTTCTCTCCGGTGCCTCGATCGGCCCGGTTCCTCGGGCCTTTCTCCGGCTTCAGGCTCCGTGCTCCGGTTGCTGCTCGGGCTCTGCTCTCTCTCTCTCCCTGTTTTGGAGTTCTCTCTCTCTGTTCCCGGTTTCTCTCTCTCTGTTCCCGGGTTTTCCTGCGCTGTTCTGGCTCTGATCCCCCGGCCGCTGTTTTGCTTTGAACGGTCGGTTGCGCGGCGCCTCTCTCGATGTCTCTCGTGCTCTCTGCCTCTCTCTCTCTCGGTCTCGGGCTCTCTCTCCAGCTTTCTCTGTCTCTCTCTCTCTCCAGCTTTCTGTCTCTCTCTCTCTCTCTCTCTCTCTCTCTGTCTCTCTCTCCAATTCCAATTCCAATTCCAATTAAAATGCTTTATTGGCATGAAAGTTTACAGAGAACCATATTGCCAAAGCTTACATAGCAAAAAGGTACAGTTTTCCAACATTCTGTAGGTGTCAATCGATTTGACATTTGTTGGGTACATACAATATTACTTTTAAACAATATTAATTTTAAACAGTCTTTGTACTTCATTTGGTACGTTCAATATTAATTTTAAACAGTCTTAATTTTAAACAGTCCTCAGGTTGTGACATGTTGTTACATATTTGGCCCCAAGGTATGGTCTGTCTCCTTCTCCTAGGACTAATCTCAATTTTGACAGATCATCCAATTCCTTGAAATCTGGGGTTGTTTGGCTTAGCTTGTTGAATAATATGTTTCTTGATGTGTTGAATTTTTCGCATTTTAGGAGGAAATGCATTTCTGTTTCAACCTCGCCAGCCAGACATTGATCGCATATTCTATTCTCTCTAGGCTGCCAGGATTTCTTGTATCTGCCTTTTTCAATTTCCAGTTGGTGGTCGCTTAGTCTGTACCTGGTGAGGGTCTGTCTCTGTTTTGTGTCTCTGATGGTCGTGAGGTAGTCTGCCAGTTTATATTCTCTTTTTAGGGCCCGGTAACATTCTAATCTGCTTTGGCTTTCGGTTATTTTGTTCCAATGTTCCAGGTAGGTTTCTTTGCATTTTTTAATGATTTGGTTCACTCGGATTGGTGTTTGGACGGCTGTGTTGGTCTGGGGCTGGTCAGGGTCCGGCTGAGTACTTAGTTTCCGTAGCAGCTGACTCAGGGGACTCTTTTCTGGGTTTAGCTCTTGGGTCTGAAAGGCTTTGAAATGAAGGGTGTCTGGGGAGCTAGATTTGAGGTGATTTAGGAAGTTTAGTGCTCGTTTTTGGATGTTTATTATCAGTGGGTATCTGCCTAGTTCGGCTCTGCATGCATTTGTTGGCGTTTTTCTTTGGGTGCGAAGGATGCTTCGGCAGAATTCTGCATGTAGGGCTTCTATTGTATGTTTTTCCCATTTAGTGTAGCTTTGGTGATTTAGCGGGCCCCATACTTCACTACCGTACAGTGCAATGGGCAGGATTATGCTGTCAAAAATTTTGAGCCAGATTTTGATTGGGATTTGGATGTTGTAGAATTTTCTTTTTATTGCATATAGGGCTCTTCGGGCTTTTTCTTTTAGTGCATTCACTGCTATGCTGAAGCTCCCTGATGCTGTAATAGTTAGACCAAGGTAGGTGTAGCTCATAGTGTGTCCTATAGTGATATCACTGAGGGTAAACTGGTATTTGTTTTCCTGACATCTGGGCCTTTTTTGAAAAATCATGATGTTGGTTTTCTTTAGATTTACTGTTAGAGCCCAATTTTGGCAGTATTTGTCGAGTAGGTCTAGTTGTTGCTGTAATCCCTGTTCTGTGGGAGACAGCAGAACCAGGTCGTCCGCATAGAACAGGGATTTCACTTCTCCATCCAGGAGACGGAGACCTGGTGACTCGCTTTGCTCCAGCATGTCTGCTAATTCATTTATGTATATGTTGAACAGGGTCGGGCTCAAATTGCAGCCCTGCCGGACGCCTCTTCTCTGGGTGAAGAAATCGGTGCGTTTGTCTCCAATTTTGACCCCGCATTTGTTTTTCAGATACATTGATTTAATAAGGTCATAGACTTTGCCCCCTATTCCACATTGAAGAAGTTTATAATAGAGCCCTTCGTGCCATATAGAGTCAAAGGCTTTCTTGAAGTCGATGAAACAGGCGAATATTTTCCCATTTTTTGTTTGGTGTATATGTTTTTCAATGAGGGTGTGAAGGGTATTGTTCTGCCCTCGCAACGCGCTTCTATGCAGAGCTAGACAGATAGCGAACAACTCGATATCTTCCAATAAAATCACAAGGCTTGACTTTTCTTGTAACGCTTTACTGAACGATTCTAATTGTAAAACTGAAATACAACACAGAAATGGAAGGACGCATTAGTATACAGACGCATAATTGATATGTATACACAAATTTAGGTACGTCTGGGCAACACGGTACATCTGGCAACGAATTACATTTAGCAAGCTGGAAGGCATTCTCTTTAAATTAGCCCTGTACATAGTGTATCAAATACGGCTGCTGGTTAACCAACTAGACAGAAAAAGTTACAACTAAACATTTTCTACAACATACAGTGTACGCTAATCGTCTATAGCATTCTAAATACTCACAGACAAACAATTTCCAAGACTGAAGCATGGGGACAATACAACCGAGGAGCACCGTGGCGCAGGTCTTGTTCCGGCGGCAGCTCAACGAGGAATGAACTTGCAGTGCCGTGGGGAGCGTGATGACCTCATCACGCTCGGGGTCGTGACGTCGTCGCGTTTGCCGGTAGTTGCGTCGCTGGCCGTTGGGGCCTAAGTCGGGAGCGGAAGAGAGCTGGGGGCCAGGCTGGGCCGGTGCTTGCCGTGGGAGCGGAAGATAGCGGTGCTCCCGGCGGCTGCTCGATGCGGCCGAAGATGCTAGGCCGGGCTGTGCCGGCAGCCTTTCTGGAAGGCCGAGTCGGGCCGGCAGCCGCCTCACGCACGTCACGTCGTACGTGCCGTGACGTCAGCACGCTACGTTGTACGTGACGTGACGTCAGCACGCTAAGGCGCGTCTTAAAGGGGCAATGGCCCTAAAAGGTAAGTTAAAGGGGCAACGGCCCCAACAGGTAGGTTATACATATATAAGTAAGTTAAATACATACAGTGAGGTTAAGTTAGAGGGAGAGGCAGCACACTCCCCGCTTGGTACAATTCCATTGTACCACTACAGATACAAAATAAACCTGAAGACAACGTCCTTTGGCTGCAACATACTCAGAGTTCGTTCTCTAGGTTACTTCAGAAAGGAGGATCTCTGAGACTGGCCTCAGAAACACTTTGATAGGCCCCTCCTTGACAATCTTCACCTCCACCTCGCGGACCCTCTTGTCCCTGGTCGGCAGAGTTTTGACAACCAGGCCCACTGGCCATTCATTTCTGCGTGCTTGGCTGTCTTTCAGCAAGACAACGTCTCTCACTTTGACGTTTGGCTTGTCTTCTGTCCATTTCCTACGGCTCTGTAGGGTGGACAAATACTCTCCTCTTTGCTTGGGGAATGTCTGTCCCTCTTCAAGACATTTGAATTCCTCCTTGAAGACATCATGCTGGACAGAGCGAATGATCACACCTTTGGCTTGTGATGGCTCACTTGTGCTGGATACTTCTTTAGAACATTTCCATCCTTTGCGTTCTATGTTGTCCGAATTCCCCTTGAAGGATGCTGCTACCTGAATGAGTCGGGCTGTGGTTCGGCAGAGTGTTCTCCAGCTTGAGAATCGCTCGAAGCTTTGTGAGCCCAACTGAGATTCTGAGGCTTTGGTGACCAGGGTCGTAACTTCAGGCCGAATCTCGGTATCAGCTTCAGGCTCCACAAGGGTGAAGGGATTGGACTCAGGAGTCTCCTCTGTGTTGACATTAGACAGGAAAGAGGGGCCCGAGAACCAACTGCTTTGCTGTAGGTGTGCTGCTGGTATAGACCTGGTAGCATGGTCTGCAGGGTTCAGGTCCGTGGGGACATAGCACCACTGGTCAGGGTGAGTGGATCGTCTGATACGAGTCACCCAGTTGGAAACATACACGTAAAACCTTCTTGTGGAGTTGTGGATGTAACCAAGTACAATCTTGCTGTCCGTGAAGAACTTGACGGCGCCCACATCGATGTCAATCTTGTCTCTGATCAACTGTAGGTTCCATTTTGCTTCTTTTTCAGGGAGGAGTGGAGCATCCCACTCACTCTGATCCGATGAGAGTTCCCGTACAAATGCTTTTCCTTGCATTGTTATGGGAGCTACGAACCCCAAAGGGTCGTACAAACTGTTGACTGTGGACAGGATGTCTCTCCGTGTGAATGGCCTTTCTTCACGGGACACCAGGAATGTGACGCTGTCTGTTTCCAGGTTCCAGGAGAGCCCCAGGCTCCGTTGAAGGGGGGGAGGATCCACTCCAAGGTGCAAATCCTTCAGATCCTTGGCACGGTCCTCTGCAGGGAAGGCTTCCATCACCTGTCCACTGTTCGATGCTACCTTGTGTAGTCTCAGGTTGGGCTCTTTCCATGACCAACAACTTTCAGGACGGCCATCTAACTCCAGAAGGCCCGAACTCAACAACTCTCGGCGGATAAGGCACCCAGCGAGGTCCTGTGTACCCTGTGGCTCGGGTGAGGACTGCTTGGCTGGATTGGCCGAGTGCTGTGGAGGTCTCTGTAGGTAAGTCTTGCTTGTTTCTTCTCCTTTAAGCTCAGTGTCTCCAAAAACAGGCTGTTTGCTACTGTGTTGAGTAGCTGGTTCTGCGTTGAGATAGTTGGATGTTTCCTTGGAGAACAATTTGGAGTGTTGTTGGACACACTCACTTGTACGTTGCACTGGACTGAGGGGCTGTCCCAGAACATATGTTTCCTGGCTGGGCTCCCCGCCTTCGTTCTCCTCACCTTCTTCATAAGCTGCGGCTTTAGCTTTAGCGGCAGCGGCAGCTCTCTGGCTTTGGAGAATGTGGAGACTGGCAGCGAGGTCAGCTCTCTGCTTCATAACCCTAGCTTCTTTTTCAGCAAGGGCCAATTGAGCCTGGGCAGCTTGTGCCTTGGCACGTGCTTTGGCGGCTGCAGAAGCTGTCGATGACGACGGTCTGCTGGACTGCCGAGATGATCTAGTGGATACTTTAGAGGACTGTGCTGTCTGCTTCATCACACTAGCGTCGAGGTCAGCTCTCTGCTTCATCACACTAGCGTCGAGGTCGGCTCTCTGCTTCATAAGGTCAGCTTTCTGCTTCATCATACTAGCTTCGAGGTCGGCTCTCTGCTTCATAAGGTCAGCTTCTTTTTCAGCGAAGGACAATTGAGCCTGGGCAGCTTTTGCCTTGGCACGTGCTTTGGCGGCTGCAGAAGCTGTCGATGACGACGGTCTGCTGGACCGCCGAGATGACCTAGGGGATACTTTAGAGGGCTGTGACTTGGCATCGTTTGCTAGGAGAGGCTCATGCTTCTCGCTTGACTGGTCGACGTCCTCTAGGGTATATTGTTTTCCTGAGCGTAGACTCATGGTAGCTGAGTGGTATTTTCCTGTGCTTGAGCCCGCTGTGCTGTTGTCTTTTTACTGTTCTGCCCTCGCAACGCGCTTCTATGCAGAGCTAGACAGATAGCGAACAACTCGATATCTTCCAATAAAATCACAAGGCTTGACTTTTCTTGTAACGCTTTACTGAACGATTCTAATTGTAAAACTGAAATACAACACAGAAATGGAAGGACGCATTAGTATACAGACGCATAATTGATATGTATACACAAATTTAGGTACGTCTGGGCAACACAGTACATCTGGCAACGAATTACATTTAGCAAGCTGGAAGGCATTCTCTTTAAATTAGCCCTGTACATAGTGTATCAAATACGGCTGCTGGTTAACCAACTAGACAGAAAAAGTTACAACTAAACATTTTCTACAACATACAGTGTACGCTAATCGTCTATAGCATTCTAAATACTCACAGACAAACAATTTCCAAGACTGAAGCATGGGGACAATACAACCGAGGAGCACCGTGGCGCAGGTCTTGTTCCGGCGGCAGCTCCACGAGGAATGAACTTGCAGTGCCGTGGGGAGCGTGATGACCTCATCACGCTCGGGGTCGTGACGTCGTCGCGTTTGCCGGTAGTTGCGTCGCTGGCCGTTGGGGCCTAAGTCGGGAGCGGAAGAGAGCTGGGGGCCAGGCTGGGCCGGTGCTTGCCGTGGGAGCGGAAGATAGCGGTGCTCCCGGCGGCTGCTCGATGCGGCCGAAGATGCTAGGCCGGGCTGTGCCGGCAGCCTTTCTGGAAGGCCGAGTCGGGCCGGCAGCCGCCTCACGCACGTCACGTCGTACGTGCCGTGACGTCAGCACGCTACGTTGTACGTGACGTGACGTCAGCACGCTAAGGCGCGTCTTAAAGGGGCAATGGCCCTAAAAGGTAAGTTAAAGGGGCAACGGCCCCAACAGGTAGGTTATACATATATAAGTAAGTTAAATACATACAGTGAGGTTAAGTTAGAGGGAGAGGCAGCACAGGTATAGATATGGTCGGCGGTGCGGTGTTTTGGAAGAAAGCCTATTTGGTTTTTTCTGAGGATATTATGTTTGTTAAGAAAATCAAGTAATCTACTATTTAGAATACTGCAGAATAACTTCCCTAGACAACTGTTGACACAGATGCCGCGGTAGTTATTTGGGTCTGATTTGTTTCCGCTTTTATATATGGGGGAGATTAGTCCTTGGCACCAGATATCGGGAAAACAGCCTGAACGTAATATGATGTTGAATAATTTGAGTACCGCACCCTGCATCTCCATATTGCTGAACTTGAGCATTTCATTTTTGATGTTGTCTGGGCCACAGGCTTTCTTTAGGTGGAGAGATTTTGTTTTTGTGGCCATTTCTTTCCATGTGATTGGGGAGTCTAGAGGGTTTTGGTTGTCTTTGATTGTTGCTTCTAATGTGTGGAGTTTTTCTGTGACCTGATGTTGACTTGGGTTTGTTTCGTTTATTGGGATGTCTTTGTAGAGGTTTTCAAAATGTGTTCTCCAGATGTCGCCATCTTGGATTGGTAATGCTTGCAATTGTGTTGTACTCAGGTTATTCCACATTTCCCAGAATTGTTTTGGGTTGGTGGAGTTTTCAATTTCTTCTAGTATTTTGTGGGTATAGTTTTGTGTTTTGTTCCTAATGGTGTGTTTATATCTTTTGAGGGTTTCATTGTATCTAGTACGTAGGTCCGGATTGTTTGGTTGGCGATGCTTTTGGTTTGATATTTTTCTCAGGTCTTTTCTGGCATTTTTGCATTCGTGGTCAAACCATTTCTTATTTTTATTTTGTCTTTTGTGACTCTTCCTCTTCTGTTTCACGAGGTCGGCTTTTACAGCTGCCTCATGAAAGATCATATTTATATCCTCTATGGCCATGTTTACCCCATCTCTGGTGATCTCATATTTTCTTTAAATTTTGAAATTTTACTTGTGAGATCAGGTGAATTTAGTGCTGTGATGAATTTATCTCCACTGTCTGGGGCCCATCTGTATGTCTGGTTTATTTTATGTAGCTTACTGGGTTCCTTTTTTGTGTCTGTAGTTTGGGCAGAAAGTTTAAGGTACACATTTATTTGGTTATGGTCTGAGAGGGGGGATTGCTGCCTGACAGTGAATGCGTTGATATCGCAGGGGTCCAGGTCAGTGATTGTATAATCCACCACACTAGACCCAAGAGTTGAGGAATATGTGAGTCTCCCTAAGGAGTCCCCTCTGAACCTACCGTTAACTATGTACAGGCCTAAGGCTCGGCAGAGTTGCACTACCTCCCTACCGCTTTTATTTATTTCACAATCGAGGTTGTTTCGGTTTGCGATGGCTGGTGTGACATATAGAGGGGTCTGGCCAAACACATGGTTGTTGCCCTGTGGGTCTATGAAGTCAGGTTCACATCCTGTCCTTGCATTTAGGTCCCCACATAGTAGCACCTTTCCTTGGGCCTGGAAATGGCTGATTTCCATGTGGAGAGTGTCAAATATCTCCTCTTCAAAATATGGCGATTCTATTGGAGGTATGTAGATCGCACATAAGTAAACATCGTTTTTTGCTATTCCTATATTTTTATCTAATTTTAGCCATACGTGTGATTTTCCCTGTTTTATCGGTGAGATGTGTTTGTTCAGTTCTCCTTTATACCACACCAGGATTCCCCCGGAGGTTCTGCCCTTGCGTGTCTTAATGTTCTTTACTGAAGGCACAATAATTTCATGGTACATTGGGGGACAGTGGGTCGGCATGTCCTTTTGGCACCATGTTTCTGTTAACACAATTATATCAATGTCTTTTATAGCTTTTAGGAATTCAGGGTCTGTACTCTTCATCCCAAAAGTTGAGGAGCGGAGGCCCTGGATATTCCAGCAGCTTATGTGGAAAGAACGCATTTATATAGTTCAATAAAACGAAATAAAATGGACCTATTTTGTGGGATGTGTCTCTCTCTCTCTCTCTCTCTCTCTCTCTCTCTCTCTGTCCCTCTCTCTCTCTCTCTGTCCCTCTCCCTCTCTCTCTCTCTCTGTCCCTCTCTCTCTCTCTCTCTGTCCCTCTCTCTCTCTCTCTGTCCCTCTCTCTCTCTCTCTGTCCCTCTCTCTCTCTGTCCCTCTCTCTCTCTCTCTGTCCCTCTCTCTCTCTCTCTCTCTGTCCCTCTCTCTCTCTCTCTCTCTCTCTCTCTCTGTCCCTCTCTCTCTCTCTCTCTCTCTGTCCCTCTCTCTCTCTCTCTCTCTCTCTCTCTCTGTCCCTCTCTCTCTCTCTCTCTCTGTCCCTCTCTCTCTCTCTCTGTCCCTCTCTCTCTCTCTCTGTCCCTCTCTCTCTCTCTCTCTCTCTCTCTCTCTCTGTCCCTCTCTCTCTCTCTCTCTGTCCCTCTCTCTCTCTCTCTGTCCCTCTCTCTCTCTCTCTCTCTGTCCCTCTCTCTCTCTCTGTCCCTCTCTCTCTCTCTCTGTCCCTCTCTCTCTCTCTCTGTCCCTCTCTCTCTCTCTCTGTCCCTCTCTCTGTCTCTCTCTCTCTCTCTCTGTCCCTCTCTCCAATTCCAATTCCAATTCCAATTCAAATGCTTTATTGGCATGAAAGTTTACAGAGAACCATATTGCCAAAGCTTACATAGCAAAAAGGTACAGTTTTCCAACATTCTGTAGGTGTCAATCGATTTGACATTTGTTGGGTACATACAATATTACTTTTAAACAATATTAATTTTAAACAGTCTTTGTACTTCATTTGGTATGTTCAATAATAATTTTAAACAGTCTTAATTTTAAACAGTCCTCAGGTTGTGACATGTTGTGACATATTTGGCCCCAAGGTATGGTCTGTCTCCTTCTCCTAGGACTAATCTCAATTTTGACAGGTCATCCAATTCCTTGAAATCTGGGGTTGTTTGGCTTAGCTTGTTGAATAATATGTTTCTTGATGTGTTGAATTTTTCGCATTTTAGGAGGAAATGCATCTCTGTTTCAACCTCGCCGGCCAGACATTGATCGCATATTCTATTCTCTCTAGGCTGCCAGGATTTCTTGTATCTGCCTTTTTCAATTTCCAGTTGGTGGTCGCTTAGTCTGTACCTGGTGAGGGTCTGTCTCTGTTTTGTGTCTCTGATGGTCGTGAGGTAGTCTGCCAGTTTATATTCTCTTTTTAGGGCCCGGTAACATTCTAATCTGCTTTGGCTTTCGGTTATTTTGTTCCAATGTTCCAGGTAGGTTTCTTTGCATTTTTTAATGATTTGGTTCACTCGGATTGGTGTTTGGACGGCTGTGTTGGTCTGGGGCTGGTCAGGGTCCGGCTGAGTATTTAGTTTCAGTAGCAGCTGACTCGGGGGACTCTTTTCTGGGTTTAGCTCTTGGGTCTGAAAGGCTTTGAAATGAAGGGTGTCTGGGGAGCTAGATTTGAGGTGATTTAGGAAGTTTAGTGCTCGTTTTTGGATGTTTATTATCAGTGGGTATCTGCCTAGTTCGGCTCTGCATGCATTTGTTGGCGTTTTTCTTTGGGTGCGAAGGATGCTTCGGCAGAATTCTGCATGTAGGGCTTCTATTGTGTGTTTTTCCCATTTAGTGTAGCTTTGGTGATTTAGCGGGCCCCATACTTCACTACCGTACAGTGCAATGGGCAGGATTATGCTGTCAAATATTTTGAGCCAGATTTTGATTGGGATTTGGATGTTGTAGAATTTTCTTTTTATTGCATATAGGGCTCTTTGGGCTTTTTCTTTTAGTGCATTCACTGCTATGCTGAAGCTCCCTGATGCTGTAATAGTTAGACCAAGGTAGGTGTAGCTCATAGTGTGTCCTATAGTGGTATCACTGAGGGTAAACTGGTATTTGTTTTCCTGACATCTGGGCCTTTTTTGAAAAATCATGATGTTGGTTTTCTTTAGATTTACTGTTAGAGCCCAATTTTGGCAGTATTTGTCGAGTAGGTCTAGTTGCTGTAATCCCTGTTCTGTGGGAGACAGCAGAACCAGGTCGTCCGCATAGAACAGGGATTTCACTTCTCCGTCCAGGAGACGGAGACCTGGTGACTCGCTTTGCTCCAGCATGTCTGCTAATTCATTTATGTATATGTTAAACAGGGTCGGGCTCAAATTGCAGCCCTGCCGGACACCTCTTCTCTGGGTGAAGAAATCGGTGCGTTTGTCTCCAATTTTGACCCCGCATTTGTTTTTCAGATACATTGATTTAATAAGGTCATAGACTTTGCCCCCTATTCCACACTGAAGAAGTTTATAATAGAGCCCTTCGTGCCATATAGAGTCAAAGGCTTTCTTGAAGTCGATGAAACAGGCGAATATTTTCCCATTTTTTGTTTGGTGTATATGTTTTCCAATGAGGGTGTGAAGGGTATAGATATGGTCGGCGGTGCGGTGTTTTGGAAGAAAGCCTATTTGGTTTTTTCTGAGGATATTATGTTTGTTAAGAAAATCAAGTAGTCTACTATTTAGAATACTGCAGAATAACTTCCCTAGACAACTGTTGACACAGATGCCGCGGTAGTTATTTGGGTCTGATTTGTTTCCACTTTTATATATGGGGGAGATTAGTCCTTGGCACCAGATATCGGGAAAACAGCCTGAACGTAATATGATGTTGAATAATTTGAGTACCGCACCCTGCATCTCCATATTGCTGAACTTGAGCATTTCATTTTTGATGTTGTCTGGGCCACAGGCTTTCTTTAGGTGGAGAGATTTTGTTTTTGTGGCCAGTTCTTTCCATGTGATTGGGGAGTCTAGAGGGTTTTGGTTGTCTTTAATTGTTGCTTCTAATGTGTGGAGTTTTTCTGTGACCTGATGTTGACTTGGGTTTGTTTCGTTTATTGGGATGTCTTTGTAGAGGTTTTCAAAATGTGTTCTCCAGATGTCGCCATCTTGGATTGGTAATGCTTGCAATTGTGTTGTACTCAGGTTATTCCACATTTCCCAGAATTGTTTTGGATTGGTGGAGTTTTCAATTTCTTCGAGTATTTTGTGGGTATAGTTTTGTGTTTTGTTCCTAATGGTGTGTTTATATCTTTTGAGGGTTTCATTGTATCTAGTACGTAGGTCCGGATTGTTTGGTTGGCGATGCTTTTGGTTTGATATTTTTCTCAGGTCTTTTCTGGCATTTTTGCATTCGTGGTCAAACCATTTCTTATTTTTATTTTGTCTTTTGTGACGCTTCCTCTTCTGTTTCAGAAGGTCGGCTTTTACAGCTGCCTCATGGAAGATCATATTTATATCCTCTATGGCCATGTTTACACCATCTCTGGTGATCTCGTATGGGTTTTCTTTAAATTTTGATATTTTACTTGTGAGATCAGGTGACTTTAGTGCTGTGATGAATTTTTCTCCACTGTCTGGGGCCCATCTGTATGTCTGGTTTATTTTATGGAGCTTACTGGGTTCCTTTTTCGTGTCTGTAGTTTGGGCAGAAAGTTTAAGGTACATATTTATTTGGTTATGGTCTGAGAGGGGGGATTGCTGCCTGACAGTGAATGAGTTGATATCGCAGGGGTCCAGGTCAGTGATTGTATAGTCCACCACACTAGACCCAAGATTTGAGGAGTATGTGAGTCTCCCTAGGGAGTCCCCTCTGAACCTACCGTTAACTATGTACAGGCCTAAGGCTCGGCAGAGTTTCACTACCTCCCTACCGCTTTTATTTATTTCACGATCAAGGTTGTTCTGATTTGCGATGGCTGGTGTGACATCTAAAGGGGTCTGGCCAAACACATGGTTGTTTCCCTGTGGGTCTATGAAGTCAGGTTCACAACCGGTCCTTGCATTTAGGTCCCCACATATTATCACCTTTCCTTGGGCCTGGAAATGGCTGATTTCCATGTGGAGAGTATCAAATAACTCCTCTTCGAAATATGGCGATTCTATTGGAGGTATGTAGATCGCACATAAGTAAACATCTTTTTTTGCTATTCCTATATTTTTATCTAGTTTTAGCCATACGTGTGATTTCCCCTGTTTTACCGGTGAGATGTGTTTGTCCAGTTCTCCCTTATACCACACCAATATTCCCCCGGAGGTTCTGCCCTTGCGTGTTTTAGTGTTCTTTACTGAGGGCACAATGATTTCATGGTACATTGGGGGACAGTGGGTCGGCACGTCCTTTTGGCACCATGTTTCTGTTAACACAATTATATCAATGTCTTTTATAGCTTTTAGGAATTCAGGGTCTGTACTCTTCATCCCAAAAGTTGAGGAGCGGAGGCCCTGGATATTCCAGCAGCTTATGTGGAAAGAACGCATTTATATAGTTCAATAAAACGAAATAAAATGGACCTATTTTGTGGGATGAGTGTGGAAACACTATTTTCTATAATGCTAAATGATGATTTAGTATAAATTTCATGAGGCATGCACATATACCTATCTAATAATAGTAATAATACTGATAAGATAACAATAATGATAATGATAAATAACAATATTAATAATTTCTCCGGCTTTCTATCAGGCTGTTCAGCATCGTCATGATCTTTCTCAGTTCTTGGTCTACAGTCTGTGGTCTAGAGGGGGGTCTTGGGTCAGGTATAAAAGCACGGTTCTGTTGTTGGTTTTGTAATGGGGGGTGGGGGACATTGGTGGTCCTGTTTGGGCTCCCAATGGTAGAGGGGGTGGGAGGGCTGCGTCTTTTGGCAGTGTTTATGAGGTTTCTTGCGAAGACCCACATCCGCTGTTTGAGTAGATGTATTTCGTCATAGAGGTCCCTTGTGTTGATGTTTGGATGATGGGCCAGGGAGACGTTGGGGAGGACAGAACATCTCGTGTCGATCTCCCTGTTGGTGTTGTGGATTATATAGGCTGGGGTGTCCATTCTGGGCAGTAGTGTGGAGATCACGATCCGCGCCTCGGGGAATTCCCTGCTGGCCTTTTCCGCCATCCTGCTCACCACCCTAGCAGTGCCTTCCTGTAGGGTGCGTAGGTCGTTCGTGCCTGTGTGGATCACAATCCATTTGGGGCTTCCAAGGGATTCTTTGTTCAGGATCTTCATTGCTTGGTCTGTGTTGCTGCACCATTTTTTCAGGACTTGATGGTCTGGGAACAGCCTCTGGGGGTCCAGGAACTTTCCGTTGGAGTCGGTAAGCAGGACCGCCTGAGGGGCTGGTTTTTCAGACTGGGTAACAGTAGTCTGGGTAGGACTCGCCTGGTGGCTGGTTGTTGGCTGGGTTTCTGGGATATGTTGTGTGGCAGGAGCGGGGTTTGGGGCTTTCGGTGTGTCCTCGTTTGGGGGGGTATCTGTCGGTTTTTGTGTTCCTGTGTGTGAGGACTGGGTAGCAGTAGTCTGGTCATGATTCGACTGAGGGCTGGTTGGAGCGGGGTTTGTGGCTTTCGGTGTGTCGTCGTGTCGGGTGGCATCCGGCGGGTTCTGTGTCCTTGTGTGTGTTGTTTTTGTGTCCTCAGGTTTTTGGACCTTAAGAGGTTTGTGTTGGCTGCTGAGCCTTTCTACGGTCTCCTTCGTTTTGTTAAGTTGAGTACGGAGTTCTTTGATCTCATTTCTTTGCTCCTCTGTGGTCTTTGTCATCTTGTGGATGGTGGACTCGTGTTCCGTTTTTAGCTGTTTGAATTCCCCCTTCAGATTCTTGGCCAGTGTTTCTCTGTATTCGTTGAAATCAAGTTCTAGTTTGGCCAGATTCTCTTTCATCATTTCATCATCTCTCTGTCCCTCTCTCTCTCTCTCTCTCTGTCCCTCTCTCTCTCTCTCTGTCCCTCTCTCTCTCTCTCTCTCCCTCTCTCTCTGTCCCTCTCTCTCTGTCCCTCTCTCTCTCTCTCTCTCTCTGTCCCTCTCTCTCTGTCCCTCTCTCTCTGTCTCTCTCTCTCTCTCTCTCTCTCTGTCTCTCTCTGTCTCTCTGTCCCTCTCTCTCTCTCTCTCTCTCTCTCTCTCAATTCAATTCAATTCAATTCAAATCGCTTTATTGGCATGATAAGGTACATCTTATGTTGCCAAAGCATCGAAATACATTTATGGTTGAACACATAAACGCAGATCTATTCGTACAGTGTATAAACAGATATATCCCTGAGTGTATAAATATACATTCGTATAATTTGTATATACTCTTTTCTTAGGTTTACTGGTTGTCCCTCTGATTATGGCAAGCTGTAACATAGTGTGCCGCTAGTGTTACACAGTTTCTCTCTTCCCCTAGTAGGTATGGGAGTTTTTGGTCGTCATTCAAATTTCTGAATTCAGGGCATATTTGTGAGAATGTTTGGTAGAAATTCTCCCTGATGCCCTGATATTTTCCACAAGCTGTGAGGAAGTGCATCTTTGTCTCCACCACTCCCTGACTGCAGTGAGAGCATATCCTGTCCTCTCTTGGCAGCCTGGTCTGCCTGGGTCTGCCTTTTTCGATCGCCAGGCTATGTTCACTAAGTCTGTACCTTGTCAAGGTTTTTCTCAGTTTGCTATCCTTTACCATGGTCAGGTAATCAGCCATGTTGTATTGTCTGTTTAGGGCCAAGTAGCAATTGAGTTTGCTTTGGGTTTTTGTAGTTTCTGCCCAATATGACAGGTATTTTTCCTTTTGCTTAGTGACAATTCTGTTGGGTCGAATTCTCTGTGCAATGATGTCACTGTCCTGGGGCTGGTTATTGTTAGTAGTGTTAGTGGTTGCTTCACTCAGTCCCAGGACTAGTTGACTGAGGGTGTTCTTCTTTATGGTCCTCTCTTGGCATTTCAAGGCTTCGTAATGATCGCAATGGGGGTTGCTCATTTTTAGGTGTTTCCAAAATTTGGTGGCTCTTTTTTGGATAGTAATTATTAGTGGATATTGGCCTAGTTCTGCCCTGCATGCATTGTTAACGGTTTTCCTTTGAGTTCGGAGGATACTTATGCAGAATTCTGCATGTAGGATCTCAATTGGGTGTTTGTCCCATTTTGCAAATTCTTATTGTGTTAGCGGTCCCCACACCTCACTGCCATAGAGTGCAATTGGTTCAATTACTGATTTGAAAATTTTGGGCCAAATGCTAATTGGGATTTCTATTTGGATTGATCTTTCAATGGCATAGAAAGCCCTTCTTGCTTTCTCTTTCAGTTCATTCACAGCCAGTTTGAAATTTCCCATAGAGCTGATTTTTATGCACAAGTATGTGTAGTTAGTGGTTTGTTCGATTTTAGTTGTTCCTAGTGTGAGATTTATTTTGGGTCCCTGATGTCTGGATCTTTGCTGGAACACGAGGACTTTGGTTTTTTGGGGGCTTATTGTCAGGGCCCAGGTCTGACAGAACGACTCCAGCAGATCCAGTTTCTGCTGTAGACCCTCCTTAGTTGGTGACAGCAGATCCAGGGCATCTGCATAGAGGAGGAATTTAACCTTGGATTCATATAGGGTGAGGCCGGGTGCTGTAGATTGTTCAAGTAGTTTTGCCAGTTCATTGATGTAAATATTAAAGAGTGTCGGTGAGATTGGCGAGCCCTGCGTCACCCCCCGCCCCTGTGGGAAGTATTTTGTTTGTTTGTCTCCAATTTTAACTGCACATTTGTTGTTTGTATACATTGATTTAATTACATCATATGTTTTTCCCCCTACCCCGCTTTCGATAAGTTTCAGGAATAGACCGTCATGCCAGATGGAATCGAAAGCCTTCTGGAAATCTATAAAGCATGCGTAGATTTTGCTTTTGTTTTGATGAACGTGTTTGTCAATTAGGGCCTGTAGGGTGAAGATATGATCTGATGTTCTATAGTTTGGCAGGAATCCAATTTTGCTTTTACTCAAGACACTGTGCTCCTCAAGGAAGTTTAAGTCTTTTGTTTATGATACTACAGAAAACCTTCCCCAGGTTACTGTTTACACAGATGCCTCGATAGTTATTTGGGTCAACTTTATCCCCACTTTTGTATATGGGCGTTATGAGTCCTTTGTTCCAGATATCAGGAAAGTAACCGACACTCAGAACCAAGTTGAAGAGTTTCAGTATAGCCAATTTCATTTTATCGTCCGTGTGTTTAATCATCTCGCTTAGGATGCCGTCTGCACCACAAGCTTTTCCTGGTCGCAGGTCCTTGAGTTTTTCAATTAGCTCTTTTTCAGATATTATGGGGTCTATCGGGTTTTGGTTATCTTTTATGGCAAATTCTAGCTTTGCCAGTTTTTCGCATATTTGGTATTGCTCTGGGCTTAGTGTGTTTTTCTGGTATAATTTTTCAAAATGGTTTTCCCATGTGTCTCCGTTTTGAATGGCCAATTTGTCGTGTTGTTTTTTGTGTAATGTATTCCAGTTGTCCCAGAAACAATTGGAATCAATGGAGATGAGTGTATTCTTAATATACTGCTCTTTCTTGGTTCTGAGTGTATTTTTGTATTGTGTTAGTGCCTGACAATAAGTAAGGCGTTATTCCTCATTTTCTGGTTGTCTGTGTTTTTGGTTTGATATTTTTCTGAGTTTTTTCCTCATGTTCTGGCAATCGGAGTCAAACCATTTTTCGTAGTTTTTTGTTTTGGGTTTGTTCTTGCAAACTTTCAAGTTTGACATTGATGCCAAATTATCAAAAATATTATTTAGGTTATTCACTGCCCGGTTTACGCCTTCTTTATTGTGTGTTTATGTATTTTCCAGAAAGGTGTCCAAGAGAGCTTGAGTTGTTTGGTTGCTAATTGCTTTCTGGTATTTTTCCGTGCTGTTTTTGGCCCATCTGTAAGATTTTTTAATGTTGTACAGTTTACTGGGTTGTGTTTCTGTGTTGGTTGTTTCTGTCCTTTCAAGATATGCAGTAATTTGACTATGGTCTGACAGTGTTGTTTGTGGTTTGACTGTGAATGTTCTGAAAGAGGATGGGTCTAGATCTGTAATCATATAGTCTACGGTGCTGAAGCCAAGAGGTGAGCAATAGTTGGATCTTCCTAGGAAGTCTCCCAATTACCTACCATTGACAATGTACAGACCCAGGCTTCGACAGAGCTGCAGGAGCTGTTTTCCATTAGCATTTGTCTGTTTGTCGCAGTTATGCCTGTGTGGATGGGAAGGGAGATCAAAGTGGTTATTCCCAAATATGTAATTATTCCCGTGATTATTGGGGAAGTCTGGTTCTTCTCCCGTTCTTGAGTTGAGGTCCCCACATATCAACACATTTCCCTGGGCCTGGAATTGGATAATCTCCCTCTCTATGTTGGAGAAGGTGTCCTCTTTGAAGTACGGGGATTCTGTCGGGGGGATATAGTGTGCAAATGAAAACATCTTTCATGCTGGAGATGATGCCCCTGTTAACTTTGAGCCATAAGTGGTTTTCGCCCTTTTCCACAAATTCAATGCAACTCCTAAATTCTGCTTTGATCCAAATCAGTATGCCTCCAGATTCTCTGCCCTGGGTTACTCCTGGCAATTTATTGGAGGGGACCACCAGCTCTGTGTACCCAATGGGACAGCCAGTGTGCCCTTCTCCTCTACACCAGGTTTCCTGTAAAAAGATAATATCTAGACCTTTAATCTCATCTCGGAACTCTGGGGTCCCACTCTTCATGCCAAGCATAGAAGAGCGTAGACCTTGGATATTCCAGGTTGAGATATATAAGGATTTCATGCTAAAATTGATCTTTTACTGTGATGGGTTAGAATATGATAAATAGTAATATGTGTTTGTCGTGTCTAAATGGGGGGGAAAAAAGAACATTTCAATTGTCTATAAATGCTGAGGATAATTGGTTACAACTTTTTCTAACAACTAGTCCTTACTTTTTTCTGACCCACAAGGCGGGAGTGGATGCTGCTGATCGCCTGCATTATGTCTCTTAGTGGATTGTCTCTGCCTGTGGTATTGCGTATGCTCTGAGCACCTCTCCCTCTGCCTGGCTGGGGGTGGTCCTATTCCCCTGTAGTACATGAGAGGTGCAGGTCCGACATTGTTGTTGTGCGTGGGGATCCTCTCTGGTCCTGGTTGGTGTGGTGATGGTCTCTGTAGTAGTCCTGGTCTGTATCCCGTTGGTCTTTGGTGATCGGGGGGAGTCTTTTTGGGATTTGGGTGTGGACCCGGTTAAAAGCGGCGTCCTTCAGGTCCTTTGCAAAGACCGACATTCGGTTCCTGTGGATATGGACTTGGTCGTAAAGACATTCCACATCGAGGGTGGGGTTTTGGGCCAGGTGCACGTTATGTTTTAATTCACAGTCTCTTGCTATGCTTGCATTTATCTCGTGGATTATTTTGTTATTGAAGTTTCTTCTCGGCAATAGTGTGGAAACCGTGATTCTAGTGTTTGGGAAGGTGTCGCTTGCCTTCTTGATCACTGATCCGAGCGATGTTTCTACCCTTTCCTGCTGGGCCCTTAGGTTATTTGTGCCGGTGTGTATTATGTGTTGGGGGGAGCCTAATTGGGTTTTGGTCAGCCATTCTAGGGCTCTGTCTGTTGTTGGGCACCAGAGCTTTTCTTCTTTACGTCTAGGGAAGAGCCTTTTCTCCCATAGGTATTTCCCATTTGAGTCTGAGGATTACGATGTCAGCCTTGTTGGTGTTTACTGGTTTTTGGCTTTCATCTGGACTCCCCGGTTGTGTGTTGGACCAGGGTGGTCGTGTCTCGTGTGAGCGTTCCTCTTGTGAGCGGCTCGGCTGTGGTTCCAAAGTGGTGGGGGCAGACTGGGTTTCAGTGTGCTGGTCGGTCTGTGTGGCTCCCCCTGTATTGTGGGTCTGCTGCTGTTGTTCATTGTGAGAGTGTAGCTGCCCAGTCGGGCTCTGTACTGTCTTATCTCTAGCCTCTGGCTGCTGGGCTAATGCCGCTCTCTCTTCCCTGTGTCTCTCTTTGTCTTTCTGCAGCTCTTTCACCTGCTTCTGAAGTAAGTTCAGATCCCTCCTGTGTCTCTCCCTCTCTTGTTCTTGTTCCTGTTTTATTGCTGAAATGATGTTTTCTTGGTCGGTTTTCATTTTAAGGATCTCCTTTGTAAGTTTAACCAGCTGTATCTCCAGCTGGTTAAATTTCTCCTTTAGCTGTACCGGGCTGTGGGGTCTCAGGGTGTGTGTCTGGTCGGAGCTGGAGGGCTCACTCCCTTCCTGGCTAGGCTGCTTTTCTCTTGGTGAGCTGGAGGTGGTAGGGGGAGAGTGTGTGGCTTCCTCTCTGATATTTCCGCTGGGGCTGGTCAAATGTACCATGAGGTTGTAGGGCCCCGGGGTGTGTGTTGGGTCAGAGCTGGAGGGCTCATTCACTTCCTGGCCAGGTTGAATTACTCCAGGTGAGTTGTTGTAAGTGGTGGGGGGAATGGCTTTTTCCCTGGTAGTTACCCTGGGGTTGGTCTTTCCTTTCTCAATTATTTCTCTCAGTTTCTGGAAGGCCGTTTCAAAGTCTTTGAGGTTGCCTTGCACCATTATTGTACCGTTTCTGTACATGTTGACCGTCGTGGTTTCGCTACCAGGGTCCCCTGATTTCTTTATTTTCGGTTTGGACCCATTCATGGTTTTTTCCTGCTTGACCTTGGGATAGTGTATGTTTATTGCTTTGATCCAAGCTGCTGGCTGCTCTGAGTAAAAAATGAGATTACTCATGTTCCCAGTGGTATACCAGTCAGCAAAGAGAGTTTCTGGTTTCGTTCTCAGCTGCTTATGCTTGAGTTTTTTTTTTTTTTGACGTTGGGGGGGAAGCTGGAAGGAGCTGCTCTCAGTGCGCCATGGGAGCTGCTGCGGCTCCTCTGACTCGTTCATTTTTAGCAGAAATAGCAAAGATTCTTGCTGACCTTAGAGTAAACTTTTCTGGGGCCCCGGGTTTGGTGTTTCCCTCTCTCGGCTCATGGACTTTCCTGGGCCCCGGACTCGCTCGCTCTCCAGGTTGTTTCACATTGCCTCCGGGCTGCTCCCCCTCTCCGACCCCGTGGTCCCTGGGCCTCGGCTCCCGGGTTCACCGTTCCCAGGCCCCGTACTCACTGTCCTAGTCTGAGTCTGTGAGTCGCTGATTCCCGGTGCCTCTGGGCTGTTCCCCTCCCCCTCAGAGGTCTCTGGGCCTCTGTCTCGGCCTGGCTCCTCGGGCCTTTCCCTGGCTTCAGGCTCCCTCCCTGGGCCCTGTACTCACTGTATTGGTTTGCCCGGTGCCTTCGGGCTGCTGCCCTCCTCCTCAGAGGTCCCTGGGCCCGGCTCCTCGGGCCTTTCCCGGGCTTTCTATCCCAGCCGCCGCTCGGGCTGTGCCTCGTTCGCCGCTCTGGATTGCGGCCGCCGCTCGGGCTGTGCCTCGTTCGCCACTCGGGCTCTGGATTGCGGCCGCCGCTCGGGCCGTGTCTCGTTCGCCACTCGGGTGCTGGATTGCGGCCGCCGCTCGGGCTGTATCCCAGCCGCCGCTCGGGCTGTATCCCAGCCGCCGCTCGGGCTGTATCCCAGCCGCCACTCGGCTGCTGGATTGCGGCCGCCGCTCGGGCCGTGTCTCATTCACCGCTCGGGCTCTGGATTGCGTCCGCCGCTCGGGCCGTGTCTCATTCACCGCTCGGGTGCTGGATTGCGTCCGCCGCTCGTGCCGTGTCTCATTCACCGCTCGGGCTGTATCCCAGCCGCCGCTCGGGCTGTATCGCAGCCGCCGCTCGTGCCGTGTCTCATTCACCGCTCGGGCCCTGGATTGCGTCCGCCGCTCGTGCCGTGTCTCATTCACCGCTCGGGCTGTATCCCAGCCGCCGCTCGGGCTGTCTCCCAGCCGCCGCTCGGGCCCTGGATTGCGGCCGTCACTCGGGCTGTATCCCAGCCGCCGCTCGGGCCCTGGATTGCGTTTGCCGCTCGGTGCCTCGTTCTCCTGGTTTTTCCCCGGGTTTATTCCTTTCCTTCTTCTGTCCCTTTGCTTTGTTTCTTTCTGCTGTTATCCACAGATTTTTTTTTTTTTTTTTTTCTGTCGGCTTTGGTGTTCTCTTTGGCGGTCTTTTCCTTCCTTACTTAATCTAGACTTACCTAAACTTCAACTTCAACTTCACTAAACTAAACTAACTTAACTAAAAATAGATTTAACTTTTAAACTTTATTAAAACTTGAAATGAAACTTTTTTCCCCACTTTAAACACTAAAAACACTAAAACTTCAGCAACCCATCTTCAGCGTGCTTGTATCTTCCCCTCCCCCGCTCCTCCACGAGGGGATCCGTTTTGTGGCCCCGCACATGCTTCCGTAACAGGACTGTCCCTGGGGCGGAGAGCCACGAGGGTAGGGATACTCCTGAGGTTGATTTGCGGGGAAAAACAAACATCTTCTCGTGAGGAGTGGCGTTAGTAGCAGTACACAGTAGCGACCTTATCGAGTGGAGTACATCTGGGAGGACCTCCTGCCAGCGGGAGATGGGGAGGCCTTTAGACCTTAGTGCTAAGGTGACCGCCTTCCACACTGTCGCGTTCTCCCTCTCCACTTGCCCATTACCCCGGGGGTTATAACTAGTGGTCTGACTCGTGGCTATCCCCTTTGACAGCAGGTATTGGCGCAGTTCATTGCTCATGAACGACGCCCCCCCTGTCAGTGTGGATGTAGTTGGGCATGCCGAACGTGCAAAACAGGTAGCCGAGGCACTTGATGACCGTGGCACTGGTCATATCTGGGCAGGGGTAGGCAAATGGGAAGCGGGAGTACTCGTCCACAATGTTGAGGAAGTACACATTGCGGTCGGTGGAGGGGAGTGGTCCCTTGAAATCTAAGCTCAGGCGCTCGAATGGCCATGTAGCTTTGATCAGGTGGGCTCGGTCGGGCCTGAAAAAACGGGGCTTGCATTCCGCACAAGTGCGGCAGTCCCTGGTCATAGACCGGACCTCCTCAATGGAATAGGGCAGGTTACGGGATTTTATAAAGTGGAGTAGCCGGGTGACCCCCGGGTGGCAGAGGCCATTGTGGAGGCCCTGTAGCCTGTCCCCCTGGATGCTGGCACACATCCCTCGTGATAGGGCGTCGGGGGATTCGTTGAGGGCCCCCGGCCTATATATTATGTCGTACTCCAACGTGGAGAGTTCGATCCACCACCTGAGAATTTTGTCGTTCTTGATCTTCCCCCTCTGTTTGTTGTTAAACATGAAGGCTACCGACCGCTGGTCAGTAAGCAGGGTGAAGCGTTTGCCGGCTAGGTAGTGCCTCCAGTGCCGCACTGCCTCCACTATGGCCTGGGCCTCCTTCTCTACCGATCTCTGGCCCTTGGAGGGTTCTTGAGATAAAGGCTACGGGCCGCCCATCCTGGTTGAGGTTGGCTGCTAAAGCGAAGTCGGACGCATCGCTTTCGACCTGGAAAGGGATGTTTTCATCCACTGCCCGCAGCACGGCCTTCTCAATGTTGTGTTTAATGCTGTTGAAGGTGGCGTGGGCCTCGGCCGTGAGCGGGAAGGACGTTGATTTCAGGAGGGGACGGGCCTTGTCGGAATAATTGGGGACCCATTGGGCGTAATAGGAGAAGAACCCCAGGCACCTTTTCAGGGCCTTGGGGGTGTTTGGTAGGGGTAGCTCCCATAGGGGGCGCAATCGGTCGGGGTCCGGACCGATTTCCCCATTTTCCACCACGCAGCCCAGGATACAGAGGCGCGTGGTGCTAAAGACACACTTATCCTCGTTGTAGGTGAGATTGAGTCTGAGGGCGGTTTTCAGAAATCTTGCGAGGTTCGAGTCGTGGTCTTGCTGGTCGTGGTCACAGATGGTGACGTTGTCTAGGTATGGGTAGGTGGCTGTTAACTGGTTCTCATCGACCATGCGGTCCATCTCCCGCTGGAAGACCGAGACCCCGCTCGTTACCCCAAAGGGGACTCTGAGGAACTGGTAGAGACGTCCGTTCACCTCGAAGGCGGTGTATGGATGGTCCTCCAGCCTAATGGGGAGCTGGTGGTATGCCGACTTTAGTTCGATGGTGGAAAACACCCGATATTGCGCGATTTGGTTAACCATATCCGCTATGCGGGGCAGAGGGTAGGCATCTAGCTGGGTGTATAGATTAACCGTCTGGCTATAATCTATCACCATCCGCTTCTTTTCACTACCCTTAACTACTACTAACTGGGCACGCCACGGGCTGGTACTGCATTCGTGATACCTTCCCACTTGAGTCTTTCTACTTCCGACGCAATGAACCGTCTGTCCTCCCAGCTGTACCGCCTACTCTTGGTCGCTATGGGTCGACAGTTGGGTGCGAGGTTGGCGAACAGAGGGCGGCTTGACCTTCAGGGTAGCCAGACCGGACACTGTGGGGCGGCTGGGACCCACCGTAGGTAAGCGTGATACTTTGGTGGCATTGTGATGCGCTATCAGGGTCGCGGGGCCCAGGCCTGCCATCTGCTGGGGCTGGATATCGGATCGTGGGGGGGATGGTAGTGGGTAGTGGGTTACTGCGGCCCCCGAGGGTGCGAGGTCTCTTATGGAGCCTGTGTCCTCCCGCCCGTCCGGGTACGCAATGTAAGCATACTGGGGGTTGGCATGGAGGAGGTCGACCCTCTCGACCAGGGGTCCGTTTTATGGGTCCTCGCGTGTCTTCTCAGTAGGACCGGCCCTGGGGACGTCAGCCATGGCGGTAGCGGTGTCCCCGATGTGGACTTCCTTGGGAAGACAAACATTTTCTCATGAGGGGTGGCGTTAGTGGCAGTGCAGAGCAGTGACCGAATAGAGTGGAGTGCATCGGGTAGCACATCCTGCCAGCGGGAGGTCGGAAGGCCCCTAGACTTTAAGGCTAGCAGGGCGGCCTTCCAAACTGTCGCATTCTCTCTTTCCACCTGTCGGTTCCCCCGGGGGTTGTAACTGGTGGTCCTGCTTGTGGCAATACCCCTAGCTAGCAGGTACTGACGGAGTTCGTCGCTCATAAATGATGAGCCCCGGTTGCTATGGATATAGCTGGGGAAACCGAACAGGATGAAGAGGTCGTTCAGACATTTAATGACCGTGGCACTGGTCATGTCCGGGCAGGGGATGGCGAACGGGAAATGGGAGTACTCATCAATAATATTGAGGAAGTACACATTGCGGTCGGAGGAGGGGAGAGGCCCTTTAAAATCAACGCTCAGGCGCTCGAAGGGGCGAGTGGCTTTTATCAGGTGAGCCCTGTCTGGTCTATAAAAGTGCGGTTTGCACTCAGCGCAGACTTGGCAGTTCCTGGTCATGGTCCTGACCTCCTCAATGGAGTAAGGCAGGTTGCGGGCCTTGATGAAGTGGAAGAACCTGGTGACCCCCGGGTGGCAGAGGTCATTGTGGAGGGCCCGCAGTCTATCGATCTGCACGATGGCGCAGGTGCCACGTGATAGAGCATCCGGGGGTTCATTGAGCTTCACGGGCCGGTACAAGATCTCATAATTGTAGGTGGAAAGTTCGATTCTCCACCTCAAGATCTTGTCGTTTTTGATTTTGCCCCTCTGCTTGTTGTTAAACATGAAAGCAACTGAACGCTGGTCAGTGAGCAGGGTAAATCGTTTTCCGGCCAGGTAGTGCCTCCAATGACGCACAGCCTCCACAATAGCCTGGGCCTACTTCTCAACAGCGGAGTGTCTGGTCTCCGGGCCCTGGAGGGTTCGTGAAAAGAAGGCCACGGGTCTCCCCGCCTGATTGAGGGTAGCGGCCAGGGCAAAGTCTGACGCATCGCTTTCCACCTGGAAGGGGATGGATTCGTCCACTGCGTGCATGGTGGCTTTGGCAATGTCTTCCTTGATACGGAGGAAGGCTAAGCGGGCCTCTGCCGTCACAGGAAAAGAGGTGGACTTGATCAGCGAATGGGCCTTGTCTGCATAGTAGGGGACCCACTGGGCGTAATACGAGGAAAAACCCTAGGCACCTCTTCAGGGCCTTGAGGCAGTGGGGCAGTGGGAGTTCCATAAGGGGACGCATCCGGTCGGGGTCGGGGCCGATGACTCCGTGTTCCACAACACAGCCAAGGATGGCGAGGTGGGTTGTGCGGAATATGCACTTCTCCTTGTTATACGTCAGGTTGAGGAGTTTGGCGGTGCAGAGGAATTTTTCGAGGTTTGCGTCATGGTCCTGCAAGTCATGGCCGCAGATGGTCACATTGTCCAGATATGGGAAAGTGGCCTGCAACGCATTTTGATCGACCATCCAGTCCATCTCCCTTTGGAAGACGGAGACCCCGTTGGTGACGCCAAAGGGAACCCTAAGGAAGTGATAGAGGCGGCCGTTTGCCTCAAAGGCAGTATACTGGCGGTCCTCAGGGCGGATAGGGAGCTGGTGGCATGCTGATTTCAGGTCAATGGTTGAGAAGACGCGGTACTGCGCGATCTGCTTGACCATATCAGCAATGCGGGGGAGTGGGTAAGTGTCCAGCAGGGTGTAGCGATTTATTGTCTGGCTGTAGTCGATGACCAGGCGCTGCTTCTCGCCGGTCTTAACGACCACAACCTGGGCTCGCCAGGGGCTGGTGCTGCCCTCAATAATCCCTTCCTTCAGGAGCCGCTGCACTTTGGTTTTAATGAAAACCCTGTCCCCCGGCACTGTATCGCCTGCTCTTTGTGGCGATGGGCTTACAGTCTGGGGTGAGGTTAGCAAACAGTGGGGGGGGGGGGGGGGGGGTGGGGGGGGGGGGTGACTCTGAGTGTGGAGAGGTTGTACCTGGTGCGCGGCGGGCAATTTGGAAGCTGCTGGCTGCGGACTGAGCGTGGGGGGAGGGGTCCACCGTACGCCATCGTAACACTTTTAAAGTGGCACTGAAAATCTAACCCCAGTAGAACGGCAGTGCAGAGGTCGGGCAGGACCAGAAGTTTAAAATTATTGTACACAGTCCCGTCTACTACGAGTGTCACCATGCAGTAGCCACCAATGTCCGCCGACTGGGACTCGGAGGCCATAGAAATCTGCTGGTGCGCAGGCAGGACTGGGAGAGAGCAACGCCGCACCGTGTCGGGGTGGATGAAGCTCTCCGTGCTCCCAGAGTCAAAAAGGCAGATTGTTTCGTGACCATTGACCTTTATGTCCATTGTGGAACTGGCCAGCTGGTGCGGTCTCGCTTGGTCCAGTGTAACGGAGGCCAGCATAGGAGTCGGTGTGTCACTGCGGGTATCAGATGAGGCGGTGTTGGGGGCCTGCTGCGTCCTGGCTGTCGTCCAAGATGGCAGCGTCCATGATCCCCATGTGGCTGGAGGCATCCAAAATGGCTGCTGTTCCGGTGGTTCGCACATGGCTGGGGAGGCCCAAGATGTTGGCCCGCACGGCCCACACGTGGCACTGCTGGGGTTCGGGGTGGCATTGGCCCTGCAGACGCTGGCGTAGTGTCCCTTCTTCCCGCAGCCCGAGCAGATCGCATTTTTCGCCGGGCAGCGCGCTCTGGGGTGTTTGGCCTGGCCACAGAAGTAGCATTTCTGGCCTTGGGGCACTGCTGTCTGGCCTTGGGACACTGCTGCGGTAGTTGGGCCGTTGCTGGGGTGGCACAGCGCTATGAGACGGTCCTACCGTGTCCCAGGCTGTCATTCCCTGCGGCGTCCACGGTGCAGAGGAGTAGGCATCCATGCCCCGGTAGGCTGCGTCCAATGATAGTGCGAGTTCAGAGGCCTTGGTGAGGTCGAGGTCACTCTGCTCCAACAGTCGCTGTCGGGTGTAATTGGACCTGTGGCCCGCTACAAAAGCGTCCCGGATAAGTTTCTCTGTGTACACGGCGGCCTTTACATCCTTACAACCACAGGCCCGGCCAAGCACAGACAGTGCCTGAAGGTATTCCTCGGTCGATTCCCCAGGTTGTTGTTTACGACTCCCCAGAAGGTGCCTGGCGTACACTTCGTTCACTGGGCGCGTGTACTGGTCCTTGAGCTTGCTAGCATCCGCGTACGAGGTCGCGTCTTGGATGACCGAGTACACTCGGTGGTTCACTTTGGAGGTCAGGACATCCAGTTTGTCCTCGTCCGATTTGACTGTTTCAGCGGAGGCGATCAGGAATTTTTCAAAGCACCTCAGCCAGTGAGTAAACTTGGTGGATGTATCCGCCTCCCGATGGTCTAAGTCTAGGCATGCTGGTGTGAGGATCTTCTCCATTATAAAAATCTTGTTAATAAAATTGATGCGCTACCAATAACTCAAAAGACTGAGATTAAGCGAGTAATTAACAGGCTTTTATTAACAAGAGAATGAAGGTGTGCCTCGAGTGGTCGACCAGTCCAGAATACAAAGGGGCTGTGGAGCAGTCACCTTTATACCTGGATTCGTTGGAGGAGTCAGCCCAGGCATGTACACAATGGAATACAAACAGTGGTTTACCATACACTGGAAGTCCAGACCCAAGATCACGCTCAGAGATCTGGCATTATCAATAGTTTAAAATCTCTGTAATCATTGCCTTTTACCGACAACATAACCGTGCAGAAACGTGTAATTTTTGAGGTATGAGTCTTATCGGCCATGGCGATTTTGCCCTGTGTGGGGACTATCGTTAGTGAAAGTCGTTTTACCAGGCTAGGATGAATGAAGCTTTCGGTGCTCCCACAGACAATCAAGCATTTAACCTTGTTCCCGTTTACCTCTGTCCATCATCGATTTAGACAACGGATGCGGCCTGGACTGATCCACTGTGATCGAGGCCACCAGTGGGTCCTGGAGGTCCGTGTAGTCGGGGCAAGATGGTGGACTCCATGAGGGTGGACAAGATGGCTTCCAAGATGGCCGCTCCCACGGTGTGCACGCGGCGGTGGTGGAGTTGGAGGCGGGGTTTCCTCTGCAGACTTTGCTCTCTCTCTGTCTCGCGCTCTCTCTCGCGCTCTCTCTCTCTCGCGCTCTCTCTCTCTCGCGCTCTCTCTCTCTCGCGCTCTCTCTCTCGCGCTCTCTCTCTCGCGCTCTCTCTCGCGCTCTCTCTCTCGCGCTCTCTCTCTCGCGCTCTCTCTCTCGCGCTCTCTCTCTCGCGCTCTCTCTCTCGCGCTCTCTCTCTCGCGCTCTCTCTCGCGCTCTCTCTCGCGCTCTCTCGCGCTCTCTCTCTCGCGCTCTCTCTCTCGCGCTCTCTCTCTCGCGCTCTCTCTCTCGCGCTCTCTCTCTCGCGCTCTCTCGCGCTCTCTCTCGCGCTCTCTCTCGCGCGCTCTCTCTCTCGCGCTCTCTCTCTCGCGCTCTCTCGCGCTCTCTCTCTCGCGCTCTCTCTCGCGCTCTCTCTCGCGCTCTCTCGCGCGCTCTCTCGCTCTCTCTCTCGCTCTCGCGCTCTCTCTCTCTCGCTCGCGCGCGCGCGCTCTCGCTCTCGCGCTCTCTCTCTCTCTGTCCCGCGCTCCCTCCCCCCCCCCCCCCCCCCCCCGTCCCTCCCGAGAGAGCGGGGCAGTTGGATTAGTTTGGGGATTGATACAGGGCAATCAGGAGAGAGCGAGGCATTGGGAATAGTTTGGGATTGATACAGGGCTGTGGGGAGAGATCAGGGCAGTGTGATTAGTTTGGCATTGATACAGGGTTATGGGGAGAGAGCGGGGCACTGCGATAGGTTTGGGATTGATACAGGGCTCTCGGGAGTGAGCGAGGCAGTGGGATTAGTTTGGGATTGATACAGGGCTATGGGGAGAGAGCGGGGCAGTGTGATTAGTTTGAGATTTATACAGGGCTATGGGGAGAGAGCGGGGTAGTGTGATTAGTTTGGGATTGATACAGGGCTATTGGGAGAGAGCACACCAGTGGCATTTGTTTGGGGATTTTTACAGGGCTATCGGGAGACAGCGAGGCATTGGGAGAAGTTTGGGATTGATACAGGGCTATCTGGAGAGAGCAGTGCAGTGTGATTAGTTTGGGATTGTTGCAGGGCTATGGGGTTTTGTATATTCCACATTTCCTGTGCTTGAAATCTCTGACATTGGCCAGACATTGTTTCGGCATTTCATTGTCTTGGGCTGTTTACTATGAACAACTTTACCTGTTTCTGATCTACACAGGATGCAACAGATCAGAAAAACCTCCATTCAACAATGCGATTTCCTGCCTCTTCAAAGACATCATACTGTTCCACAATGCAGGAATGTCGCAAACAGCTTTTGATCCCATAAGCTGAGATCAACTTACCCATTCAAACCTTTCAGGTAAAGAAGCTTCTAGATTCCGAGCCACAAATTGAATCATTTAAGACATAATGAATGTCAAAGGAATGTGATTTATTGCTGTTATTTTACAATTTACAAATATACACACAATTTGTGTCACTGAATTATAAACAAAAAGCAGGCAAAGCTATGACTTAACAGAAATAAACACTTGTCTTTTTTCCTGGACAGCAAAACCAGTCAGACTGACTTGCAAATATTTACTGATATGTTGACGTAAAGATTTATAATTTACCAATTTCGCTTCTAATGTTTTTCTCTCAAACATTCTCCACAATATTAATCCCTGCTCTTGTCACAGGGAGTGTTGAATTATTTTAGGTACTTCGCAATTAAAAGCAGGAAACAAACTTCATTATACTCACAAATTTTAATCTCCTATTTCAAACATTCAAACCAAATCGAATTGTACGTTATCACTTTAATCAAAGTATTTTCTGTGTCTCTCTCAATAAACAAAGAGTGGTTTCTTCTAAAGTAGCTTCCTGCAATTTTTATACATCATTACATAACTCTTGCTTCAATTAACACTCCACTAAATGTATAAGAGGATATCTATATTTACGTTATTCCTGCGACTTGTTAGGACTAGCGAACGACAGACATTATAAAATGGTTTGTGTTTTTCCCCTTTCTTGGTTCTCTTCCTAAATGTCTTAATGGTATATTTTTTAAAAGTCATTAAAAAGTAATATGTAACTCCTACAAATCCTCCCCTACCTTCCCCCTCCTCAACACCATGATTGCTTGTTTGTGTAAAGCTACTCACTTCAGTCAGTCACTCAAAATCAAATCTTGAGATATTTCAATTTGAAAACATTTTAACCATTTCCGAGCTCTTTAAAAGCGTTTGGACTTCAAGACCTGGTTGAAACTTGTTTAGGTGAGGGGAAAATTGGCTTTTGCTTCAGTCTCTTCCAAAATCATGTTCGAAACTTAGGGGGAGAAAGTGTTTTTTACACTCATTTTTGGTGAAAAGTTCATTAAAAATCTTTAAATTCTTTCAAGTCTCACTGCAGCTTTGACAGAAGAAGTTGCTCCAAGTTTCTTCTTCCCCCTTCAATGCTGTCGTTAAACATCCGACAACATGAAGTCTAACTCCAAACGGAGCTCCAATCAGAAAGTGAATAAAGTGGTTAAACTTCCTAAGAAGGCGGCGAGGTTATCTATCCCCAGCCTTGGCGATGAGTTGGGATCAGTTTTTGGAGAGGTTGTTTCTGCTTTTTCTGTTGCCGTTCCCTCCGTGTCTCAGACCCTGAAGTACAAACGGAGGCACAAACTATTTCCCTTTCTCGCAACATGATTTAAATAACCCTGGCTGATTTCCCTCTCTCTCTAACCCAGGGGTCGCTGGGCAGTGATCAGGAGCAGGAACCCTGGCTGATTTCCCCTCTCTCTAACCCAGGGGTCACTGGACTGTGATCAGGAGCACGAACCCTAGCGGATTTCCCTCTCTCTGTAAGCAGGGGTCACTGGGCAGTTATCAGGATCAGGAACCCTGGCTGATTCCCTTCTCTCTCTAACCCAGGGGTCACTGGACTGTGATCAGGAGCACGAACCCTAGCGGATTTCCCTCTCTCTGTAAGCAGGGGTCACTGGGCAGTTATCAGGATCAGGAACCCTGGCTGATTCCCTTCTCTGTCTAACCCAGGGGTCACTGGGCAGTGATCAGGAGCAAAAACCCTGGCTGATTTCCCCTCTCACTAACCCAGGGGTCACTGGGCAGTGATCAGGAGCAGGAACCCTGCCTGATTTCCCCTCTCTCTAACTCGGGGGTCACTGGACAGTGATCAGGAGCAGGAACCCTGGCTGATTTCCCTCTCTCTCTCTAACCCAGGATTCACTGGGCAGAGATCAGGAGCAGCTACCCCGGCTGATTTCCCCCTCTCTCTAAACTAGGGGTCACTGGGCAGTGATCAGGAGCAGGAACCCTGGCTGATTTCCCATCTCTCTCTAACACAGGGGTCACAGGACAATGATCAGGAGCAGGAATCCTGGCTGATTTCCCCTCTCTCTAACACAGGGGTCACTGGATAGTGACCGGAGCGGGATAATCTTGGGATTGATCCGGGGCTATGGGGAGAGAGCGGGGCAGTGTGATTAGTTTGGGGGTTGATACAGGGCTATGGGGGGAGAGCAGGGCAGTGGGATTAGTTTGGGATTGATGCAGGACTATGGGGAGGGAGCAGGGCAGTGGCATTAGTTTGGGATTAAGACAGACCTATGGGGGGAGAGCAAGGCAGTGAGATTACTTTGGGGATTGATACAGGGCTGTGGGCTGAGAGCCGGGCAGTGGGATTAGTTTAGGATTGATAGACGGCTATGGGGAGAGTGCGGGGCAGTGTGATTAGTTTTGGATTTATACAGGTCTATGGGGAGAGAGCGGGGCAGTGGGATTAGATTGGGATTGATACAGGGCTATGGGGAGTGAGTGGGCAGTGGGATTAGTTTGGGATTTATTCAGGTCTAATGGGGGGAGAGCGAGGCAGTGTGATTTGTTTGGGATTGATACAGGGCTATGGGGAGAGAGCGGGGCAGTGTGATTAGTTTGGGATTGATACACGGTTGTGGGGAGAGCGCGGGGCAATGGGACTGGTTTGGGATTGATGCAGGACTATCGGGAGAGATCGGGGCAGTGTGATTAGATTGGGATTGATACAGGGCTATGGGGAGAGAGCAGGGCAGGGGGTTTAGTTTGGGATTGATACAGGGCTATGGGGAGTGAGCGGGGCAGTGCGATTAGTTTGGGATTGATACAGGACTATGGGGAGAGAGCGGGGCAGTGGGATTAGATTGGGCTTGATACAGGGCTATGGGGAGAGAGCAGGGCAGGGGGTTTAGTTTGGGATTGATACAGGACTATCGGGAGAGAGCAGGGCAGTGGGATTAGATTGGGATTGATACAGGGCTATGGGGAGTGAACGGGGCAGTGGGATTAACAACAGAAAATGCTGGAAAAACTCAGCAGTTCAGGCAACATCCGTGGACAGAAATTAGAGTTGACGTTTCTGGTCGAACCTTTCATCAAAACTGGAAAGAAAAGATGGATCGGAGGCAGGGCTGCGATCGGATAAAAGAATAAAAGAAACAAAAGAAGTGAAAAAGAGACAATGAAAGGTGTTAGAAGCTAGACGAGATGGTAATAGGCTGAGATTGGGTGTAAAGTGTACTGGCAGGGCAAGGGTTAGCTGCCAGGTGTGAGAGCGAAACAAAAGGAAAGGGGGGGGGGTGTGCGGGGGAAAGGAGTGGAAAAATTACAAGAAAAAATGAAATAGGGGCCGAGGTTATAATCTGAAATTGTTGAACTCGATATTGAGTCTGGAAGGCTGCAGAGTGCCTAATCGGAAGATGAGGTGCTGTTCCTCGAGTTTACGTGTGCGATTAGTTTGGGGATTGATACAGGGCTTTGGGGTGAGAGCGGGGCAGTGGGATTAGTTTGGGATTGATGCAGGACTATGGGGAGAGAGCAGGGCAGTGGGATAAGTTTGGGATTGATACAGGGCTATGGGGAGAGAGCTGGGCAGTGGGATTAGTTTGGGATTGATACAGAGCTATGGGGAGAGAGCTGGGCAGTGAGATTACTTTGGGGATTGATACAGGGCTCTGGGCTGAGAGCAGAGCAGTGGGATTAGTTTAGGATTGATAGACGGCTATGGGGAGAGTGCGGGGCAGTGTGATTAGTTTGGGATTGATGCAGGTCTATGGGGAGAGAGTGGGGCAGTGGGATTAGATTGGGATTGATACAGGGCTATGGGGAGAGAGCGGGGCAGTGGGATTAGTTTGGGGATTGATACAGGGCTATTGGGTGAGAGCGGGCAGCCGGATTAGTTTGGGATTGATACAGGACTATGGGGAGAGAGCGGGGCAGTGTGATTAGTTTGGGATTGATACAGGGCTATCGGGAGAAAGCGGGCCTTTGAGATTAGTTTGGGATTGATACAGGGCTATCGGGAGAGAGTGGGACAGTGGGATTACTTTGGGATTGATTTTGGGCTATGGGGAGAGAGCGTGGCAGTGGGATTAGTTTCAGAATTGATACAGGGCTGTGGGGAGAGAGTGGCGCAGTGGGATTAGTTTGCGGATTGATACAGGGCTATGGCGAGAGCGCGGGGCAGTGGGATTAGTTTGGGATTGATACAGGACTATGGGGAGAGAGCGGGGCAATGGGATTAGATTGGGATTGATACAGGGCTATGGGGAGAGAGCGGGGCAGGGGGATTAGTTTGGGATTGATACAGGGATATGGGGAGTGAGCGGGGCAGTGTGATTAGTTTGGGGATTGATACAGGGCTTTGGGGTGAGAGCGGGGCAGTGGGATTAGTTTGGGACTGATGCAGGACTACGGGGAGAGAGCGGGGCACTGGGATAGGTTTGGGATTGATTCAGGTCTATGGGGGAGAGCGAGGCAGTGTGATTAGTTTGGGATTGATGCAGGGCTATCGGGAGAGAGCTGTGCAGTGGGATTACTTTGGGGATTGATACAGGGCTATGGGGTGAGAGCGGGGCGGTGTGATTAGTTTAGGATTGATACAGGGCTATGGGGAGAGAGCGGGGCAGTGTGATTAGTTTGGGATTGAAACACGGCTGTGGGGCGAGCGTGCGGCAGTGGCATTAGTTTGGGATTGATGCAGGACTATCGGGAGAGATCGAGGCAGTGTGATTAGTTTGGGATTGATACAGGGCTATGGGGAGAGAGCGGGGCAGTGGGATTAGTTTGGGATTGATACAGGACTATCGGGAGAGATCAGGGCAATGGGATTAGTTTGAGATTGATGCAGGGCTATTGGGAGAGAGCGAGGCATTGGGAATAGTTTGGGATTGATACAGGACTATGGGGAGAGAGCGGGGCAGTGGGATTAGTTTGGGATTGATACAGAGCTATGGGGATAGATCTGGGCAGTGGGATTAGTTTGGTAATTGATACAGTGCTATGTGGTGAGAGCGGGGCAGTGTGATTAGTTTAGGATTGATACAGGGCTGTGGGGAGAGATCGGGGCAGTGTGATTAGTTTTGGATTGATACACGGCTATGGGGAGAGAGCGGGGCAGTGGGATTAGTTTGGGATTGATACACGGCTATGGGGAGAGAGCGGGACAGTGGGATTAATTTGGGGATTGATACAGGGCTATGGGGAGTGCGCGGGTCAGTGGGATTAGTTTGGGATTGATGCAGGGCTATCAGGAGAGATCGGGGTAGTGGGATTAGTTTGAGATTGACACAGGGCTATCAGGAGAGAGCGAGGCATTGGCTATAGTTTGGGATTGATACAGGGCTGTTGGGAGAGATGGGGGCAGTGTGATTAGTTTGGGATTGATACAGGGCTATGGGGAGTGCGCGGGGCAGTGAGATTAGTTTGGGATTGATGCAGGGCTATCGGGAGTGAGCGGTGCAGTGGGATTCATACAGGGCTATGGGGAGTCAGCGGGGCAGTGGGATTAGCTTGGGGATTGATACAGGGCTATGGGGAGTGAGCGGGGCAGTGGGATTAGTTTGGGATTGATACAGGACTATGGGGAGAGAGCGGGGCAGTGGGATTAGATTGGGATTGATACAGGGCTATGGGGAGAGAGCAGGGCAGGGGGATTAGTTTGGGATTGATACAGGGCTTTGGGAAGAGAGCATGGCAGTGGATTTAGTTTGAGATTCATACAGGGCTATCGGGAGTGAGCGGGGCAGTGCGATTAGTTTGGGGATTGATAGAGGGCTTTGGGGAGAGATCGGGGCAGTGGGATTAGTTTTGGACTGGTGCAGGACTACGGGGAGAGAGCGGGGCAGTGGGATTAGTTTGGGATTGATGCAGGGCTATGGGGGGAGAGCGGGGCAGTGGGATTAGTTTGGGATTGATACAGGGCTATCTGGAAAGATCGAGGCAGTGGGATTAGTTTGGGATTGATGCAGGGCTCTCGGGAGTGAGCGGGGCAGTGGGATTAGTTTGGGATTGATACAGAGCTATGGGGTGTGAGCGGGGCAGTGTGTTTAGTTTGGGGATTGATACAGGGCTATGGTGGGAGAGCGGGGCAATGGGATTAGTTTCGGGATTGATACTGGGCTATGGGGAGAGCGGGGCAGTGGGATTAGTTTGGGGATTGATACAGGGCTATGGGGAGTGAGCGGGGCAGTGGGATTAGTTTCGGGATTGATGGAGGGCTATGGGGAGTAAGCGGGGCAGTGGGATTAGTTTGGGGATTGATAGAGGGCTATGGGGAGAGAGCGGGGCAGTGTGATTCGTTTGGGATTGATACAGGGCAATCGGGAGAGAGTGAGGCATTGGGAATAGTTTGGGATTGATACAAGGCTATCAGGAGAAATCGGGGAAGCGTGATTAGTTTGGCTTTGATACAGGGCTATGGAGACAGAGCGGGGCATTGGGATTGGTTTTCGATTGATACAGGGCTATGGGGTGAAAGCGGGGCAGTGTGATTCGTTTGGGATTGATACAGGGCTATGGGGAGAGAGCAGGGCAGTGTGATTAGTTTGGGATTTAAATAGGGCTATGGGGAGAGAGCGGGGCAGTGGGATTTGTTTGGGGATTGATACAGGGCTATTGGGTGAGAGTGGGGCAGTGTGATTAGTTTGGAATTGATACAGGGCTATGGGGAGAGAGCAGGGCAGTGTGATTAGTTTGGGATTGATACAGGTCTATGGGGAAACAGCGGGGCATTGGGATTAGTTTGGGATTGTTACAGTGCTATGGGGTAGAGCGGGGCAATGGGATTAGTTTGGGATTGATACAGGGCTATCGGGAGAGATCGGGGCAGTGGGATTAGTTTGGGATTGATACAGGGCTATCGGGAGAGATCGGGGCAATGGGATTAGTTTGGGATTGATACAGGTCTATGGGGAGAGAGCGGGGCATTGTGATTAGTTTGGGATTGATACAGGGCTATCGGGAGAGAGCGGAGCAGTGGCATTAGTTTGGGATTGATACAGGGCTACGGGGAGAGAGCGTGGCAGTGTGCTTACTTTGGGATTGATACAGGACTATGGGGAGAGAGCGGGGCAGTGGGATTAGTTTGGGGATTGATACAGGGCTATGGGGAGAGAGCGGGGCAGTGGGATTAGTTTGGGGATTGATACAGTGCTATGGGGAGAGAGCGGGGCTGTGGGATTAGTTTGGGGATTGATACAGGGCTATGAGGAGAGCGGGGCAGTGGGATTTGTTTGGATATAACACAGGGCAATGGGGAGAAAGCAGGGCAGTGGGCTTACGTTGGGGATTGATGCAGGTCGATGGGGAGAGATCGGGGCAGTGTGATTAGTTTGGGATTGATACACGGCTATGGAGAGAGAGCGGGGCAGTGGGATTAGTTTGGGATTGATACGCGGCTATGGGGAGAGAGCGGGACAGTGGGATTAATTTGGGGATTGATACAGGGCTATGGGGAGTGCGCGGTTCAGTGGGATTAGTTTGGGATTGATGCAGGGCTATCAGGAGAGATCGGGGTAGTGGGATTAGTTTGAGATTGATACAGGGCTCTTGGGAGAGATGGGGGCAGTGTGATTAGTTTGGGATTGATACAGGGCTATGGGGAGTGCGCGGGGCAGTGAGATTAGTTTGGGATTGATGCAGGTCTATCGGGAGTGATCGGGGCAGTGGGATTAATGCAGGGCTATGGGGAGTGAGCGGGGCAGTGGGATTAGTTTGGGGATTGATACAGGGCTATGGGGAGGGAGCGGGGCAGTGTGATTAGTTTGGGATTGATACAGGGCTATGGGGAGTGCGCGGGGCAGTGAGATTAGTTTGGGATTGATGCAGGTCTATCGGGAGTGATCGGGGCAGTGGGATTAATGCAGGGCTATGGGGAGTGAGCGGGGCAGTGGGATTAGTTTGGGGATTGATACAGGGCTATGGGGAGAGAGCAGGGCAGTGGGATTAGTTTGGGGATTAATAGAGGGCTTTGGGGAGAGATCGGGGCAGTGGGATTAGTTTGGGACTGATGCAGGACTACGGGGAGAGAGCGAGGCAGTGTGATTAGTTTGGGATTGATGCAGGGCTATCTGGAAAGATCGAGGCAGTGGGATTAGTTTGGGATTGATACAGGGCTCTCGGGAGTGAGCGGGGCAGTGGGATTCGTCTGGGATTGATACAGAGCTATGGGGAGTGAGCGGGGCAGTGTGATTAGTTTGGGTATTGATACAGGGCTATGGGGGGAGAGCGGATCAATGGGATTAGTTTCGGGATTGATACTGGGCTATGGGGAGAGAGCGGGGCAGTGGGATTAGTTTGGGGATTGATACAGGGCTATGGGGAGTGAGCGGGGCAGTGGGATTAGTTTGGGGATTGATAGAGGGCTATGGGGAGAGAGCGGGGCAGTGGGATTAGTTTGGGATTGCTGCAGGGCTTTGGGGAGAGAGCGGCGCAGTGGATTTAGTCTGAGATTCATACAGGGCTATCGGGAGAGAGCGAGGCATTGGGAAAAGTTTGGGATTGATGCAGGGCTATGTGGTGAGAGCAGAGGAGTGGGATTAGTTTCAGATTGATGCAAGGCTTTGGGGAGCGAGCGGGGCAGTAAGATTAGTTTGGGATTGATACAGGGCTATCAGGAGAGATCGGGCATTGGGATTAGATTGAGATTGATATAGGGCTATCGGGTGAGAGCGAGGCATTGGGAATAGTTTGTGATTGATACAGGGCTATCGGGAGAGATCGGGGAAGTGTGATTAATTTGGGATTGATACAGGGCTATGGGGAGAGAGCGGGGCAGTGTGATTAGTTTGGGGATTGATACAGGACTATCGGGAGTGAGCGGGGCAGTGTGGTTAGTTTGGGATTGATGCAGGGCTATGGGGAGAGAGCGGGGCAGTGTGATTAGTTTGGGGGTTGATACAGGGCTATGGGGGGAGAGCGGGGCAGTGGAATTAGTTTGGGATTGATGCAGGGCTATGGGGGGAGAGCAGGGCAGTGGGATTAGTTTGGGATTGATGCAGGACTATGGGGAGGGAGCAGGGCAGTGGCATTAGTTTGGGATTAAGACAGACCTATGGGGGGAGAGCAAGGCAGTGAGATTACTTTGGGGATTGATACAGGGCTGTGGGCTGAGAGCCGGGCAGTGGGATTAGTTTAGGATTGATAGACGGCTATGGGGAGAGTGCGGGGCAGTGTGATTAGTTTTGGATTGATACAGGTCTATGGGGAGAGAGCGGGGCAGTGGGATTAGATTGGGATTGATACAGAGCTATGGGAAGTGAGCGGGGCAGTGGGATTAGTTTGCGGATTGATACAGGGCTATGGGGAGTGAGTGGGCAGTGGGATTAGTTTGGGATTTATTCAGGTCTAATGGGTGGAGAGCGAGGCAGTGTGATTTGTTTGGGATTGATACAGGGCTATTGGGAGAGAGCTGGGCAGTGGGATTACTTTGGGGATTGATACAGGGCTATGGGGAGAGAGCGGGACAGTGTGATTAGTTTGGGATTGATACACGGTTGTGGGGAGAGCGCGGGACAATGGGACTGGTTTGGGATTGATGCAGGACTATCGGGAGAGATCGGGGCAGTGTGATTAGATTGGGATTGATACAGGGCTATGGGGAGAGAGCAGGGCAGGGGGTTTAGTTTGGGATTGATACAGGGCTGTGGGGAGTGAGCGGGGCAGTGCGATTAGTTTGGGATTGATACAGGGCTATGGGGAGTGAGCGGGGCAGTGGGATTAGTTTGGGATTGATACAGGGCTATGGGGAGTGAGCGGGGCAGTGGGATTAGTTTGGGGATTGATACAGGGCTATCGGGAGAGAGCAGGGCAGTGAGATTAGTTTGGGATTAATACAGGGCTATGGGGAGTGAGCGGGGCAGTGGGATTAGTTTGGGGATTGATACAGGGCTATGGGGAGTGAGCGGGGCAGTGGGATTAGTTTGGGATTGATACAGGACTATGGGGAGAGAGCGGGGCAGTGGGATTAGTTTGGGGATTGATACAGGACTATGGGGAGAGAGCGGGGCAGTGGGATTAGATTGGGCTTGATACAGGGCTATGGGGAGAGAGCAGGGCAGGGGGTTTAGTTTGGGATTGATACAGGGCTATGGGGAGTGAACGGGGCAGTGGGATTAACAACAGAAAATGCTGGAAAAACTCAGCAGTTCAGGCAACATCCGTGGACAGAAATTAGAGTTGACGTTTCTGGTCGAACCTTTCATCAAAACTGGAAAGAAAAGATGGATCGGAGGCAGGGCTGCGATCGGATAAAAGAATAAAAGAAACAAAAGAAGTGAAAAAGAGACAATGAAAGGTGTTAGAAGCTAGACGAGATGGTAATAGGCTGAGATTGGGTGTAAAGTGTACTGGCAGGGCAAGGGTTAGCTGCCAGGTGTGAGAGCGAAACAAAAGAAAAGGGGGGGTGTGCGGGGGAAAGGAATGGAAAAATTACAAGAAAAAATGAAATAGGGGCCGAGGTTATGATCTGAAATTGTTGAACTCGATATTGAGTCCGGAAGGCTGCAGAGTGCCTAATCGGAAGATGAGGTGCTGTTCCTCGAGTTTACGTGTGCGATTAGTTTGGGGATTGATACAGGGCTTTGGGGTGAGAGCGGGGCAGTGGGATTAGTTTGGGATTGATGCAGGACTATGGGGAGAGAGCAGGGCAGTGGGATAAGTTTGGCATTGATGCAGGACTATGGGGAGAGAGCGGGGTAGTGGGATTAGTTTGGGATTGATACAGGGCTATGGGGAGAGAGCTGGGCAGTGGGATTAGTTTGGGATTGATACAGAGCTATGGGGAGAGAGCTGGGTAGTGAGATTAGTTTGGGGATTGATACAGGGCTATTGGGTGAGAGCGGGCAGCCGGATTAATTTGGGATTGATACAGGACTATGGGGAGAGAGCGGGGCAGTGTGATTAGTTTGGGATTGATACAGGGCTATCGGGAGAAAGCGGGCCTTTGAGATTAGTTTGGGATTGATACAGGGCTATCGGGAGAGAGTGGGACAGTGGGATTACTTTGGGATTGATTTTCGGCTATGGGGAGAGAGCGTGGCAGTGGGATTAGTTTCAGAATTGATACAGGGCTGTGGGGAGAGAGTGGCGCAGTGGGATTAGTTTGCGGATTGATACAGGGCTATGGCGAGAGCGCGGGGCAGTGGGATTAGTTTGGGATTGATACAGGACTATGGGGAGAGAGCGGGGCAATGGGATTAGATTGGGATTGATACAGGGCTATGGGGAGAGAGCGGGGCAGGGGGATTAGTTTGGGATTGATACAGGGATATGGGGAGTGAGCGGGGCAGTGTGATTAGTTTGGGGATTGATACAGGGCTTTGGGGTGAGAGCTGGGCAGTGGGATTAGTTTGGGACTGATGCAGGACTACGGGGAGAGAGCGGGGCACTGGGATAGGTTTGGGATTGATTCAGGTCTATGGGGGAGAGCGAGGCAGTGTGATTAGTTTGGGATTGATGCAGGGCTATCGGGAGAGAGCTGTGCAGTGGGATTACTTTGGGGATTGATACAGGGCTATGGGGTGAGAGCGGGGCGGTGTGATTAGTTTAGGATTGATACACGGCTGTGGGGCGAGCGTGGGGCAGTGGGATTAGTTTGGGATTGATACAGGACTATGGGGAGAGAGCAGGGCAGTGGGATTAGATTGGGATTGATACAGGGCTATCTGGAAAGATCGAGGCAGTGGGATTAGTTTGGGATTGATGGAGGACTATCGGGAGAGATCGAGGCAGTGTGATTAGTTTGGGATTGATACAGGGCTATGGGGAGAGAGCGGGGCAGTGGGATTAGTTTGGGATTGATACAGGACTATCGGGAGAGATCAGGGCAGTGGGATTAGTTTGAGATTGATGCAGGGCTATTGGGAGAGAGCGAGGCATTGGGAATAGTTTGGGATTGATACAGGGCTATCGGGAGAGATCAGGGCAGTGTGATTAGTTTGGGATTGATACAGGGCTTTGGGGAGAGAGTGGGGCATTGGGATTAGATTGCGATTGATACAGGACTATGGGGAGAGAGCGGGGCAGTGGGATTAGTTTGGGATTGATACAGAGCTATGGGGATAGATCTGGGCAGTGAGATTAGTTTGGTAATTGATACAGTGTTATGTGGTGAGAGTGGGGCAGTGTGATTAGTTTAGGATTGATACAGGGCTATGGGGAGAGATCCGGGCAGTGTGATTAGTTTTGGATTGATACACGGCTATGGGGAGAGAGCGGGGCAGTGGGATTAGTTTGGGATTGATACACGGCTATGGGGAGAGAGCGGGACAGTGGGATTAATTTGGGGATTGATACAGGGCTATGGGGAGTGCGCTGGTCAGTGGGATTAGTTTGGGATTGATGCAGGGCTATCAGGAGAGATCGGGGTAGTGGGATTAGTTTGAGATTGACACAGGGCTATCAGGAGAGAGCGAGGCATTGGCTATAGTTTGGGATTGATATAGGGCTGTTGGGAGAGATGGGGGCAGTGTGATTAGCTTGGGATTGATACAGGGCTATCGGGAGTGAGCGGGGCAGTGAGATTAGTTTGGGGATTAATAGAGGGCTTTGGGGAGAGATCGGGGCAGTGGGATTAGTTTGGGACTGATGCAGGACTACGGGGAGAGAGCGGGGCAATGGGATTAGCTTGGGATTGATGCAGGGCTATGGGGGGAGAGCGGGGCAGTGGGATTAGTTTGGGATTGATACAGGGCATCCGGGAGAGAGCGAGGCAGTGTGATTAGTTTGGGATTGATACAGGGCTATCTGGAAAGATCGAGGCAGTGGGATTAGTTTGGGATTGATACAGGGCTCTCGGGAGTGAGCGGGGCAGTGGGATTAGTCTGGGATTGATACAGAGCTATGGGGAGTGAGCGGGGCAGTGTGATTAGTTTGGGTATTGATACAGGGCTATGGGGAGAGAGCGGGGCAGTGGGATTAGTTTGGGATTGCTACAGGGCTTTGGGGAGAGAGCGGCGCAGTGGATTTAGTCTGAGATTCATACAGGGCTATCGGGAGAGAGCGAGGCATTGGGAAAAGTTTGGGATTGATGCAGGGCTATGTGGTGAGAGCAGAGGAGTGGGATTAGTTTCAGATTGATGCAAGGCTTTGGGGAGCGAGCGGGGCAGTAAGATTAGTTTGGGATTGATACAGGGCTATCAGGAGAGATCGGGCATTGGGATTAGATTGAGATTGATATAGGGCTATCGGGTGAGAGCGAGGCATTGGGAATATTTTGTGATTGATACAGGGCTATCGGGAGAGATCGGGGAAGTGTGATTAATTTGGGATTGATACAGGGCTATGGGGAGAGAGCGGGGCAGTGTGATTAGTTTGGGGATTGATACAGGACTATCGGGAGTGAGCGGGGCAGTGTGATTAGTTTGGGATTGATGCAGGGCTATGGGGAGAGAGCGGGGCAGTGTGATTAGTTTGGGGGTTGATACAGGGCTATGGGGAGAGAGTGGGGCAGTGTGATTAGTTTGGGGATTGATACAGGACTATCGGGAGTGAGCAGGGCAGTGTGATTAGTTTGGGGGTTGATACCGGACTATCGGGAGAGAGCGGGGCAGTGTGATTAGTTTGGGGGTTGATACAGGACTATGAGGATTGAGCGGGGCAGTGGGATTAGTTTGGGGATTGATACAGGACTATCGGGAGTGAGCGGGGCAGTGTGGTTAGTTTGGGATTGATGCAGGGCTATGGGGGGAGAGCAGGGCAGTGGGATTAGTTTGGGATTGATACAGGGCTATGGGGAGAGAGCGGGGCAGTGGGATTAGTTTGGGATTGATACAGGGCTATGGGGGGAGAGCAGGGCAGTGGGATTAGTTTGGGATTGATGCAGGACTATGGGGGGAGAGCGGGGCAGTGGAATTAGTTTGGGATTAAGACAGACCTATGGGGGGAGAGCAAGGCAGTGAGATTACTTTGGGGATTGATACAGGGCTGTGGGCTGAGAGCCGGGCAGTGGGATTAGTTTAGGATTGATAGACGGCTTTGGGGAGAGTGCGGGGCAGTGTGATTAGTTTTGGATTGATACAGGTCTATGGGGAGAGAGCGGGGCAGTGGGATTAGATTGGGATTGATGCAGGGCTATCAGGAGAGATCGGGGTAGTGGGATTAGTTTGAGATTGACACAGGGCTATCAGGAGAGAGCGAGGCATTGGCTATAGTTTGGGATTGATACAGGGCTGTTGGGAGAGATGGGGGCAGTGTGATTAGTTTGGGATTGATACAGGGCTATGGGGAGTGCGCGGGGCAGTGAGATTAGTTTGGGATTGATGCAGGGCTATCGGGAGTGAGCGGTGCAGTGGGATTAATACAGGGCTATGGGGAGTCAGCGGGGCAGTGGGATTAGCTTGGGGATTGATACAGGGCTATGGGGAGTGAGCGGGGCAGTGGGATTAGTTTGGGATTGATACAGGACTATGGGGAGAGATCGGGGCAGTGGGATTAGTTTTGGACTGGTGCAGGACTACGGGGAGAGAGCGGGGCAGTGGGATTAGTTTGGGATTGATGCAGGGCTATGGGGGGAGAGCGGGGCAGTGGGATTAGTTTGGGATTGATACAGGGCTACCGGGAGAGAGTGAGGCAGTGTGATTAGTTTGGGATTGATACAGGGCTATCTGGAAAGATCGAGGCAGTGGGATTAGTTTGGGATTGATACAGGGCTCTCGGGAGTGAGCGGGGCAGTGGGATTAGTTTGGGATTGGTACAGAGCTATGGGGTGTGAGCGGGGCAGTGTGTTTAGTTTGGGGATTGATACAGGGCTATGGTGGGAGAGCGGGGCAATGGGATTAGTTTCGGGATTGATACTGGGCTATGGGGAGAGAGCGGGGCAGTGGGATTAGTTTGGGGATTGATACAGGGCTATGGGGAGTGAGCGGGGCAGTGGGATTAGTTTGGGATTGATGGAGGGCTATGGGGAGAGAGCGGGGCAGTGGATTTAGTCTGAGATTCATACAGGGCTATCGGGAGAGAGCGAGGCATTGGGAAAAGTTAGGGATTGATGCAGGGCTATGGGGTGAGAGCAGAGGAGTGGGATTAGTTTGGGATTGATGCAGGGCTATGCGGGGAGAGCGGGGCAGTGGGATTAGTTTGAGATTGATGCAAGGCTTTGCGGAGCGAGCGGGGCCATAAGATTAGTTTGGGATTGATACAGGGCTATCAGGAGAGATCGGGCAGTGGGATTAGATTGAGATTGATAC
>NW_028225179.1:20776586-20945166 GCF_052327205.1 Somniosus microcephalus | reverse complement strand
TTCATGATCACCGGACGTCTCAAAGCACTTTACAGCCAATGAAGTACTTTTAGAGTGTAGTCACTGTTGCAATGTGGGAAACGCCGCAGCCATATTGCGCACAGCAAGCTCCCACAAACAGCATTGTGATAATGACCAGATAATCTGTTTTTGTTATGTTGATTGAGGGATAAATATTGGACAGGACACCGGGAATAACTCCCCTGCTCTTACTTCGAAATAGTGCCATGGGATCTTTTACATCCACCTGAGAGAGCAGGCGGGGCCTCGATTTAACATCACATCCAAAAGATGACACCTCTGACAGTGCAGCACTCGCTCAGTACTACACTGGAGGAGCAGCCTGGATTTATATATTCTATTCCCTGCACGAGGAATCTGAACCCACGGCCTCCTGCCTCAGAGGCCAGTGTGCTTCCCACTGAGCCACAGCTGACACTAAGTAGGCAAAAGTGAATGTCAGATTAAGGGAATACCGCAGGAAAATGACAATGAAATGAAAGGAGGAAAGTGAAGAAGGGCTAATGGTTGTGGAAGGGAGAAAAAGCTGGAAGAGTCGAGTGTGAATTATGGAGAATAAGGCAGAGGAATGTGAGAGAGCGGGGTTTAGAAGGAATAAATAGGTTTTCACCACCAACAAGACAGATTTCTTCCTTTAATAAATAATGATGATTCTCTGAGTTTTATTAGCAGGTGCCGCAAGGGACAGAAGATGTAAAGCAAGTTGTGCCGTGACTCGGATTCCAACCGAAGTTGCTGCAAACAGAACACAGAGTACTGACCACTATACAATCACGGTGCCGTAGATCATCCTTCTACCAATTACTGTAAATCTGTGCCCCTGGTTATTGACCCCTCTGCTAATGGAAATAGGCCCTTCCTATCCACTCTATCTCGGCCCCTCATTAATTTATACCCCTCAATTAAGTCTCCCATCAGCCTCTACTGTTCCAAAAAATCAACTCCGCCTATCCAATTTTTCCTCATTGGCAAAAGAACCAGAGGGGAGACGAAGAGATTTTGTTTTACGTTGCGAGTTGTTATGATCTGTAATGCTCTGCCTGAAAGGGTGGTGGAAGCAGATTCAATAGTTACTTTTAAAAAGGAATTGGATAAATACTTGAAGAAGAAATGTTTGCAGGGTATGGGGAAAGAGCTGGGACTAATTGGATAGCGATTTCAAGAGCACGATGGGCCAAATGGCCTCCTTCTGCGATGTATGATTCAATGTTTCTGTGAAAGGTTTTATGGAAGTATTCATGCAAATGAGGCGGATCAGTTGCCTGCTCCACTATCCTGCTTTATTTTCGTCCATTTGTGCCTGTGCTATTTTAACCTAATTGAAGCAATTCAGAATTTGCTAGTCAGGGCACCACTGATGGCGCGGTGGCCAAGTGGTAAGGCGTTGGTCTCGTAAACCGAAGATCATGGGTTCGACCCCCATCCGTGCCTAGCGAGGTTTTATGACTTTTTAAACTTTTCTCCCGATGAACTCTATCAAAATCGTTCATAATTTTGAACATTACTATCAAATCTCTTCTTGCATTCTCTACGCTAAAGAGAAAAATCCCAGCTTCTCCAGTCTCTTCACATAAATGAAGTCCCTCACCCCTGGTACCATTCCAGTAAATCTATTCTGCACTCTCTCCAAGGCCTTGACTTTCTTCCTGAAGCGTGGTGACCAGAATTGAAGAAAATACTCCAGCTGAGGCCTGACCAAGGATCCCACGTGCTTTTTTAACAGCCTTCTCAACGTGTCCTGACCGCTTCACAGATCTGTGTACGCACACCCCATGTCTCCCTGTTCTAGCATCCACTTTAAAATTGTACCATTTAGAGGCGGTTAAGAAAATGCAGGGGGGAGCTTTCTGACCAGTTTCGGGGCCAGTGATCTCCAGAGGGAGCTGATTAAAGTAAATAATTGTTCATGTTAAAATTGTACCATTTAATTAATTTTGCCTCTCCTCATTCTTCCTACCAAAATATATCACTTCACACTTCTCTGCGTTAAATTTCATCTGTCTCGTGTCTGCCCATTTAACCAGTCTGTATATGTCCTCCTGTAGTCTGTTACTATCGTCTTCACTGTTTACCACATTACCGTGTTTCGTATTATTTGCAAAATTTGAAATTATGCCCTCTATACCCAAGTTCATTAATCTTCATCAAAAAGAGTAGCGGTCCTACTATCGACCCCTGGGGAACACCACTCTAAACTTCCTTCCAGTCTGAGCATCTAAAGCCTCTCCCTGCAAAAACTTCCTGACCTGCGGAGCAATTCAAATAGACAGAGTGAGAAGCGATAGCAGAGAAATTTCAAAACTAAGATCGATAGATTGTTGTTAGGCAAGGTTATTAAAGTTAACGGCAAAAATGGAGTTAAGATGCAGATCAGCCATGACCGATTTGAATTGTGGAACATGGTAGAGGGGCTGAATGGTCTAGTCCTTTTAATATGTACAGAGATCCACACACACAAATCCAAATACAGCTGCACACACACGCAGAGATGGATAGATAGAGAAAAGAGATGGAGAGACAGGCCCACAGACAGGGAATGAATCTGTGTCAGATAGAAAGATAGCGAGAGAGAGAGAGAGTGAGACAACAGGGAGAGAAACAGAATACGAGGCAGAAATAGGGACACAGAGAGACAGAGAAGGAGGAACAGACAGAGAGTTACACAGAGGGAGAAACGAAGATACAGGCACAGAGATAGCGAGTCATTGGAGTGCACAGCATCTCAAATAGAGCATTATAAAATGTTAGAAATAACTACGAATGAAGGTGCCATTATTCACCGCTTCAACATTGCGCACGTCAGCCTCTCTCTCCGGGCTTCCCATCTAAGGAGGAGACCTTACAGCGAGCCTGTGGTCCCAGTGATTCCCCATAGTAACTCACCCCGGGACAGGCTGCGAATGCATGTCGCTGTTCAGTTATAAAGAAGGAGGGAAACCGTCTGATAGAGATTCAGACAGAGAAAGAGAGAGAAACAAACAGACAGACAGCGAGAGGGAGGGAGAGAGAAATAGAGAGAGAGAGAGAGAGAGAGAGGAAAAGAGAGGAAGAAGCTGTTGCGAATTTGCTGCAGTTTCCCAAGTCCAGGGCGGGAACACCAAGTTCTAACACAATTGGCGGTAAAGCGCTTTGGGACGTTCTGAAGTCGGGCAAAGCGATAAAATACAAGTCCTTCCGTTGATCATCTTTACAAACTGCAGGGGCTAGCAATTAAATAGGTTGACAAGGATGCCTATATCTTTCTCCCGCTCTGTCCATCTCGCTCTCTCTCTCTCTCTCTCTCTCCCTTTTCCTTCTTCCCTCTCTCTGACTCTCTCTTTGTCCATATCGCTCCCTCTCTCTCTCTCTCTCATACCCGCAGAATAGCGAATCACAGGGTCAATGAAGGAAACAGATTTGTGTCTCTGTCCTGTTTCAAAACCGCAAAATTAAAGAACCCCGCGATGACGGCTCGGGCAGAATTGATTCTGTGGGGAGCTTGACCTTCCATCAGAGGTGGTGAGATGCAAGGACGCGAGGCTATTAAGAGGCTTCTCGATAATAATTGCATAAATTCTGGAGCCTAAAGGAGGTGCGGGTCTCTGAACCTTTCAGACACTTTGCAGCGAATGTACAGCACAGGAAAAGGCCATTCGGCACAACTGGTCTCTGCCGGCGTTTATGCTGCACACGAGCCTACTCCCAGCCCTCATCATCTAACTTTCAGCATATCCTTCTATTGCTGTCTCCCTCATGTACTTATCTAACTCCGCCTGAAATGCATCAATGCTATTTACCTCAATTATTACTTATGGTAGCGCGTACTTTGAGTAAATAACTATCTCATGAACTCCCTATTGGAATTATTGGTCACTATCTTATATTGCTGACTTCTAGCTTTACTTAGTGTGACACAAGACCTTTCCAATCCCGGCCAGCGCCTGGAGACAGAGAAATCCGTCAGGAGCAGCATTCACCGCCAGGCCTGAAATCTTGCTCAGTTTAACTGCCTGTTGTCAGCAGACTGCAGCACATCCAATGGTGAAAATGAGCGACAATATCTGGAAACAGTTAACAGGTCAGTGTGTTACAGAGCGGAACTGACAGTAGCTTAACTATCTTAATTATATCACATCTTTATCTTCTATATCCAAAAGTATACAAGCCTAGTCTGTGCCGCTGCTCTTGATAATCTAAGCCTTTCAGCCCCGGTATCATTCTGGTCAATCTGCGTTGCACCCGCTCCAAGGCCAATATATCATTCCTGAGATGTGGTACCCGGAACTGGACGCAGCACTCCAGATGTGGTCTAAGCAGAACTTTATACAACATATGAACATAGGAACAGGAGTGGGCCATTTAGCCCCTCCAGCCTGTTCCACCATTCATTGGGAGCATGGCTGATCTGCGACCTAACTCCATGTACCCGCTTTTGGCCCATATCCCTTAATACCATTGATGAACAAAAATCTATCAATCTCAGATGTAAAATTAACATTTGATCCAGCATCAATTGTCGTTTGTGAAAGAGAGTTCCAAACTTCTACCACCCATTGCGTGTAGAAGTGTTTCCAAATTTCACTTCTGAAAGACCTGGCTCTAATTTTTAGACTATACCCTCTAGTCCTGGACTCCCCAAGCAGTGGACATAGTTTATCTCTATCTATACTAACTGTTCCCCTTATTATCTTGAAAACTTCAATCAAATCTCGCCTTAACCTTTAAATTATCGAGAATACAACCGTAATTCGTGTAACCTCTCCTCCTAATTTAACCCTTGGAGTCCGGTTTTCATGCTGGTAAACCTACACTGCACTCGCTTCAAGGCCAATATATGTGTAGCTTTCAAAAGCTCTTATAATAATTTGTCCATGACTACACAAACCACTCTGGGTACAGGTATATTGTGTATAATAAAACAGGATTATTAAGCATTAAACTTCCAGTAGAAAGAAGCAATACTGAACAAGAAGATAGTCACAGTCTGTTCGTTTAACCCTGGTGTTCCTTCCGAGTGACTGCGGTGTGGTATCCTGATATGCCTTGCTGTGTTATGTTGACTGAAGCTCGCTTCTTTGGGTTCTTGCTGTGTTCTGTTGACTGAAGATCGCTTCGTTGGGTTCTTGCTGTGTTCTGTTGACTGAAGCTCGCGTCTTTGGGTTCTTGCTGTGTTCTGTTGACTGAAGCTCCTATCAATTTCTGGTTACGTGGTGCGCGCTACTTTCAGTGTTCAAAACCCGTATCTTTATACCCTTTTTCCGCTCGTTTTGCCCACGGGGTAGAAATTAACCCTCTGACATCTACTAAAAGTAATGCTTCCCTCGTTAGCCATATTATGACCTTGTTAATCTCACTAGGTCACTTTCTGTGCACAACAAAGTACCCTTATCTTTGATGTTCACTTTTCACAGAACATTTAAAAAAATGTTTTCTAAACAATCTGTCCATCCTATAGCTGTATCAATGAAGGATGTCCCCAACTCCTATCTCTTTCTCTAGTTCTTGTATCTTTAAGCATAATATTACTAAATTCCTCGTCCCCACCAGTCTCCATAAACTTAGCACTACATTCCGTTACTTCAGTAATTGAAAACACAGCAGTTTCAGTCAGGTTGGCATAATTATCCATCCTGCTTTTCTCTAAGACATTCGCCATTTTATACAGGCTTTTAACATACAATTTCATATGTTATATTTCTTAATAATGTTTACTAAAACCTACAGGTACACCCTATTCTACATATGGTTACTAAGGTGTGGTGTCTCAGAACTGCTAACAGTGCTCTAGGTGTGGTCTAAAACCTCACCCATTCGATGCGGCAAAGTGCTGCTCACTTACTTGTGCTCAAAGTGGGAGAGCTGCCCCACAGAGTAGTCAAGCAACAACCTGACATATTAATACTCAAAGAGTCCTACTCAAAGAATCACAACTTTCAGCCAACGTCCCAGACTCCCCCATCACCATCCCTGGGTATGTCCAATCCCACCAGCAGGACAGGCCGACCAGAGATGGGGGTCACATGTCCCATTTGTACCAATAGTCATTGGGGCAAGAATCCAATCGATACATTTAGATCTGCATGACCGCAATTCTCCAATCACTGACCCTGCACCGTGTGTTTTACCTCCGCAATCATTATTGCGCTGATTTTGTGATATTCAATTTGTCGTGTAACCACAAGTCGAAATGAATCACATTGATCATTACAGTAATGCTACGCCTCTGATATTTAACAGTAATAGAAGATGTTGAGAACAGTAGGAGTACGCTGCAGGATAATGAATATAAACAGCAGGAATATTGCAATAAAATAGAAAATGTTGGAAACACTCAGCAGGGCGGGCAGCATCTGTGGAGAGAGACACAAAGTTAGCATCGCAGATTGATGAGCTTTCATCAGAACTTGAACAAGTTAGAAATGTCACTGGTTTTAAGCAAATAAAATGGCAGGGAAAGGGGGAGCGGAGGAAAGTACAAGGGGAAGGTCTGTGATAGGGTGGAAGGCCTGTGATAGGGTGGAAGGCAGGAAAGATTAAATGACAAAAGGGGTGATGGTGCAAGGCTGTAGGGGTGGTATTGGGAGAAGCAAAGAAACACAAGATGGATCCAGAGGAGGTGTAACTGGCAGCAGCAGAGTCATTACCAACAGCTGCTGTCCACATAATGGGAACAATGGACATGAACTGAAATTGATGAACTGAAATTGATGAACTGAAATTGATGAACTGAAATTGATGAACTGAAACTGATGAAATGAAATTGATGAACTGAAACTGATGAACTGAAATTGATGAACTGAAACTGATGAACTGAAACTGAGTCCGGATGAAAAGATGAGATGCTGACCCTCGAGCTTCCGTTGAGCTTTATTAGAACAGTGTAGGATGCCGAGGACAGAAGCTCAGAGTCACGCTTGTGGTCTGGATGAAGTTGTTCCACAAAGTGATCACCCAATCTACGTTTGGTCCCCCGAATATAGAGGAGACCCGCGGTGTGAGCAGCGAATACAGTTTACTACATTGAAAGAAGTTCAAGGACTTCGCTGTTTCACCTGGAGCGAGTGTTTGGGGCCCTGGATGGGGGGAAGGGAGGAGGTCAAAGGGCAGGTGCTACATCTCCAGCGCTTGCACGGGAAGGTGCCGTCGGAAGAATCAGCCTCAGCATCTGCTCCCTGCTCACTGGCTGCTGAAAGTTTAAATATATCCACCCAGAGGCAGCGTTAAATCTCCTGTATTGCTGAAATCCTTCAATATATCAATATGACAATAATTGTGGTTAAAATACAGTGGGGGATTTAAAGCAGATTCGGGGCCAGTGGTTTCCACGGTGATATTATCTGTGTCTCGCTTGACTCTCTCTCCCCTTCCTCCCACACGCTGCCAGTTTTTAAACCTTGTTTTAAATCTGCTAATCTGGGCCATTGCATTCCACAGTCTCACAACCCTTTCTACAAATACTGTTTCAATTCTAACTTTATTGGTTCCGGGTATAGAAGATCAAAAGAAAAAAGTCCTGCATTCATCTAGAATGTCCCAAAAAGCTTTACGGCCAATGAAGCACTTTTTCAGGTGTAGTCACTGTTGTGGGAGCGAGGTGAGGCGGAGCCTGGTATAAAAACCAGCGCGAGCAGCAAGGCCCGACCAGTTCAGACCAGGGAGCGAGGTGAGGCGGAGCCTGGTGTAAAAACCAGCGCGAGCAGCGAGGCCCGGCCAGTTCGGACCAGGGAGCGAGGTGAGGCAGAGCCCGGTATAAAAACCAGCATGAGCAGCGAGGCCCGACCAGTTCAGACCAGGCAGCGAGGTGAGGTGGAGCCCGGTATAAAAACCAGCGCAAGCAGTGAGGCCCGACCAGTTCGAACCAGGGAGCGGGGTGAGGCGGAGCCCGGTATAAAAACCGGCGCGAGCAGTGAGGCCCGACCAGTTCGGACCAGGAAGCGAGGTAAGGCGGAGCCCGGTATAAAAACCGGCGCGAGCGCCGAGGCCAGACCATTTCGGACCAGGGAGCGAGGTGAGGCGGAGCCCGGTATAAAAACGGGCGCGAGCAGCGAGTCTTACCAACTCAGCAGCGGGGAGAGAGGTAAAAAGTAATCAGACGTCACCAGGCAGCAGGTAAGTGATTGGTTGGTGAGTATTTCTCTTTTTTAAATTTTAACTCTGTGGTTTATAGTTGCTAAGGTCTTTCTGGTGTAGCGGGGACTGTTGGTAAACCATACAAGCACCTTAGAGTTTATCTTTAATTGGTGATAGTGAATTAATTTAAATTAATTAAAGGGTAAGTCATGCCAGGAGAGCCCAGCCCCGTGTTATGCTCCTCTTGCTCTATGTGGGAATTCAGGGGCACTGCTGGTGTCCCTGATGACCACGTGTGCCAGAAATGCATCCAGCTGCAGCTACTAGCAGACCGCATTGCGGCCCTGGAGCTGTGGATGGATGGGCTTTGGAGCATTCAGGATGCTGAGAGGGTCATGGATAACACGTTTGATGAGGTGGTCACACCGCAGGTAAGGGCTGGACAGGCAGAAGGCAAATGGGTGACCATCAGGCAGAGCAGTAGAGGCAGGCAGGTAGTGCAGGGGACCCCTGTGGCCATCCCCCTCTCAAGCAGGTATACCGATTAAGATACTGCTGAGGGGGATGACTTACCAGAGGAAGGTAGCAGCAGCCAACTTCCCGGCACCAGGGGTGCTTCTGCTGCTCAGGAAAGGAGGAAAAAGAGTGGGAGAGCAATAGTGGTAGGGGATTCTATCGTAAGGGGAACAGATAGGCGTTTCTGTGGCCGTAGACGTGACTCCAGGATGGTTTGTTGCCTCCCTGGTGCCAGGGTCAAGGATGTCACTGAACGGCTGCAGGGCATTCTGAAGGGGGAGGGTGAACAGTCAGAGGTCGTGGTTCACATTGGGACCAATGACATGGGTAGGAAGAGGGATGAGGTCCTGCAGCAAGAATTTACGGAGCTAGGTAGCAGATTAAAGAGCAGGACCTCAAAAGTTGTAATCTCTGGATTACTCCCAGTGCCACGTGCTAGTGAGTATAGGGATAGGAGGATAGAGCAGATGAATGTGTGGCTAAAGAGTTGGTGCAGGAGGGAGGGCTTTAGTTTCCTGGATCACTTGGCCTGCTTCTGGGGAAGGTGGGACTTGTACAAGTCAGACGGGTTGCACCTGAACCAGAGCGGGACAAATATCCTTGCGGGGAGGTTTGCTAGCACTGTTCGGGGGGGTTTAAACTAAAATGGCAGGGGGTTGGGAAACTGAGCAGGGAGACAGAGGAAAGGGAAGCAGGGATAAAAGCAAAAGATAGGAAGGAGAAACACAAAAGTGGCAGTCAGAGAAATCAACAGTTTAATTCAAACGTGGCCACAGTAAATAATAATTCTAATAGGTCTAAGAGCATTAAAAAAACAAACCTGAAGGTTTTTTGTCTTAATGCGAGGAGCATTTGTAATAAGGTGGATGAATTGGCTGCGCAAGTAGAGGTAAACGAATATGATTTAGTTGGGATTACGGAAACGTGGCTCAAGGATGGCCAAGGCTGGGAACTCAACATCCAGGGGTATTCGATATTCAGGAAAGATAGGCAAAAAGGAAAGGGAGGTGGGGTAGCATTACTGGTTAAAGAAGGGATTAATACAATTGTAATGAAGTATATTAACTCTGATGATGTGGAATCTGTATGGGTAGAATTGAGAAATACGAAGGGGAAAAACACCTCCCAACAGTAAGGTAGTGGTTGGGGATGGCATTAAAAGGGAAATTAATGAAGCGTGCAATAAGGGCACAGGAGTCATCATGGGTGACTTTAATCTGCATATAGATTGGGCAAATCAAATTAGTAACAACACTGTGGAGGAGGAATTCCTGGAGTGTGTACGGGATGGTTTCCTGGACCAATATGTCGAGGAACCAACCAGAGCTCAGGCCATCTTAGACTGGGTATTATGCAACGAGAAAGGATTAATTAGCAATCTTGTTGTACGAGGCCACTTGGGTCTGAGCGATCTGATTATGATCGCTCAGACCCAAGGGGCCTCGTACAACAAGATTGATAATGTTACCCCACTATTCAAAAAAGGTAGTAGAGAAAAAGCGGGGAATTATAGACCGGTAAGCCTGGCATCGGTACTGGGGAAAATGCTAGAATCTATTATAAAAGATGTAATAGTAGAGCACTTGGTAAGCAGTGACAGGATCGGACACAGTCAACATGGATTTACAAAAGGTAAATCGTGCTTGACTAATCTACTGGAATTTTTTGAGGATGTAACTGGTAAAATAGATAAGGGAGAACCAGTGGATGTGGTGTATTTGGACTTTCAGAAGGCTTTCGATAAGGTCCCACATGAGAGATTAGCGTGCAAAATTAAGGCACATGGGATTGGGGGCAAGGTATTGACTTGGATAGAGAACTGGTTGGCGGACAGAAAGCAAAGAGTTGGAATAAGGGGATCTCATCAAAACCTCTAAAATTCTGTCAGGCCTGGACAGACTAGATGCAGGAAGGATGTTTATGATGGCCGGGGAGCCCAGAACCAGGGGTCATAGTCTAAGGATAAGGGGTAAGACATTTAGGACTGAAATGAGGAGGAATTTCTTCACCCAGAGAGTGGTGAACCTGTGGAATTCTCTGCCACAGAGGGCGGTGGAGGCCAGTTCATTAAATATATTCAAGAAAGGGTTGGATATATTTCTTAAAGCTAAAGGGATCAAGGGATATGGGGAGAAGGCAGGGACAGGGTACTGAATTTGGATGATCAGCCATGATCTCATTGAATGGTGGAGCAGGCTCGCAGGGCCGAATGGCCTACTCCTGCTCCTATCTTCTATATTTCTATGTTTCTATGTTTCTATGTGATGTAGGAAACGCGGCAGCGAAATTGCGCACAGCAAGCTCCCACAAACAGTTATGAACAGATATCCTGTATTAGTGACGTTGACTGAGGGACAAATATTAGTCAGGACACCGGGGATGCCTACCCTGCTCTTCGTCGAAATAGTGTTTACTGTCCCACTGAGAGGCCAGACAGAGCCTCGGTTTATAGTTTCATCCAAAAGACGGCATCTCCGATAGTGCAGCGCTCCCTCAGTATTGCACTGAACTGTCAGCCTAGATTTTTGTGCCCAAGTCTTGGAATAGTTCGTGGATTTCAGGAGACGGGTGGAATCTCTCCCAAGCTCCACCTTAATCTCCGCACAGACATGTCCCATAAACCCTTCATTTTCTTTGCATGAATCTTTCTATCTCTCCCTAACTATTTCTTTTCTCAACCTTTTTCCCCTGATGGACTTCGCAGGCTTCCTTGAGCGGCCACTGCTGATCTAACCTGTAACACTAGCAGAAAGCGGTAAAGAAAGAAATAATGACTGAGGCGGCAGGGAAAGTAATTCAGGAAAGTACAATGGAATGAACAAAATATTTCAAGTAGGTGCGCAGATTGAATCTGGCCTGTTCTTCAATCACAATTCAGGCGATCTCATTGGCCATTCCCATTCTATGAAGGGCATCAATGAACCAGTTGTGGCTTTGCTGCAAAATGTCACCACCGGAACCTGGCTAAATAACAACTCTGGTGGGACTCGAACCCACAGCCTTTGAATGACTTTCCTCGTATCATTAGACTAGAAGTCCAATGCGCTATCCATTGCGCCACAGAGCCGATCATAGAGTACAGTTTCACATTACTCATTACACGGATAGTCATTGCCGTCAAGTACAGATTTATCTCCTAATCTCTCTGCTGCGCTTCTTGTCGCTCTCACTGTCAATCTTCCTGCCTATCGCTCTGTCTCACTCTCAATAACTCGCTCTCAATCTCTCTCTCCCTCTGCGCCTTGCTCTGTGTCTCTCTGCCTTTCTCTATCTCTCGGTCTCTCTCTCTGCTTTTGTCTCTCTTCCGCTCCCAGTAGGGTTGTAAACACTTCAACCTAAGTCAACAGATATGTGGTACAGGTCGGGAAGACTCAAGGCTTGAAGACACCGAGTGTCTTTAGGGGCAGAACAGCAGTTTAATCAAGTAATGCCCCACAGCAACCAACACACAGCTCAGGGAAACGTCCTCATTTCTTGTCAGGACAGGATGAGCCCTCGCCAGTAGGGGCTGAACTTTTTTGATTACAGGCAGTGTAGTGCGGAAATGGTCGGCAGTTGGAGCTCCGGTTTTGGAAGAGTTAACATATATCAGATACTTCCAGCTGTGGGCTGTCCAAAACTAGGGGTCATCAATACACGATAGTCACTGACAAATCCAATAGGCAATTCAGGATAAACTTCTTCAATCAGAGAGTGGTTAGAATATTGAATTGCCGGCCACGTGGAGCGTTTGAGACGAATAGATGCATTTCAGGGGAAGCTGGATACACACATGAGGGAGACAGGAACAGAAGGTTCTGCTGATTGGAGGCGATGAAGCAGCTCGGGAGGAGGCTGGTGTGGAGCAGAAACACCGACACACACCAGTTGGGTTCAGTGGTCTGTTTATGTTTTGTAAAAGTCAGCGTCATTCTACGTAATTCCCGCCTTCTGTTTGGCTTTGTTCTTTGAGGGAATGGGAATATCGACAATGCTGGAAATGTAGATTCACCTTCTGTCAGCAAACTTCACCGGAGAGCAGCTCCCGCCACTAGATGCTGAGATACTGGAGAGACTGAGGACTCTGGGGGAGGAATGTCCACGTGTTGCACAGACTCGGAACATTAGGAACAGCTATCGCCCAGTGTATAAAACGGCCATGGACCGACTCGACCATGCAAATTATTCGGGTAAGATTACGCGCAGCAGCGAAGATCAGTTGCCTTCTCCACTAGGTTAGGCGGGAGCTGCCAGCTTGAGAAATAGCAGTGGAGAGAATGCTGAGCGATTTCAGAGTCAGCGCTCTGAGAAAAGAGAGGATTAAAGAACAAAAAGCAGATTTAGAACTTCTGAACAGATCCGCCGCGAGCAGGGTTCGAGCCTCAGCTAAACAAACCACCGGATTTTCGAATCCAACATCTTACCCACTCGGCCGTCGTATCTGAAATTGCCTCCGTTTTAAACAGACCCAGAATGATCCGGGACTGATTCACTTTTATTCATGTTTCTGTCCTGGACAAACAAGTGGATTGCAGCTGCCAATCATAACATGGTTTGGAGGGAACTTCCTGCATTAATCAAACCACCAACAGCCTCCAGCTGTCAATTAACTCTCCCCATCAGAGAGAGAGAGAGAGAGAGAGAGAGAGAGAGAGACTGTCAGAGAGCTTCCTGCATCCAGCCCTGAGCTTGTTACCCTCACCAGCTGCTCACTCACACCCCGCTGTCAGAAACACTGAACTTTATACCGAGACCCTTCAAATACAGTCTATAAAATGAGAAAAGATCAAAGTTCATCAAAATTCGATTGAGTGGAACAACGTTAATAAACTTTCCACCGTCGCTCGGTTACCATGTTCGGCATTCCTTCAATCAATAGAATAAATTATCGGCTGTTAGAATTGTTTCCACTGGGGTGAATAATTTTTGTGTGAGGAATGTTCCAGCATCGTAAACCAGGGGAACGCGCCGACCGAGCTGTGTCTTGATCGCTTCTGGGCAGTCGGACAGTTCGCCCTTCATTCTACTCTGATTCACTTTCCCAAAGCGGATCTACAGATCCTCAATCTGCTGACTGGGTTTTCTGTTTTAGGTTACTTTCGATTTTTCCCGCTCTTGACTGGCAATGTATTCCAGAACTCGGAGCAACCCTCCCCCTTGCATCGTGTCCCAGCCTCGATTGAAAGCGGCCCACAGCGACCCCAACCTCGTCACCTACCCGCTGACAGACACACCGTGGTCACACTCTGCTCCAGTGAGATTAATGTCCAGAGCGGGTTCAAGGTCGAATGCAACTGCGAGCAGAGCAGAGCACTTGAGAGCGAAACAACTTTGCCTTTTGTACCTGTCTTCTAAAGCGCCGCACTGCTCCACCAGACAGTTCATTAGGACGATAATGTATCTCAATAAGTTTATCCCAATTCAGCCGATCTCAGGGGTGCAGAAAGCAAAACGTGATGATCCTGCATTGGCTGGAATCGAACGCGGGTCTCACATGGCAGGCAAAAACCTTCTGCCTGAACCAGGCAATGTCCGCACAGACCCGCGCTGCTGGTGTCCAGATAGAAACATGCCAGAAAGGACATGCAGTCTGACAGAGCTCCTGTGGTGACCCGACCCCGTCTGATCCACAGCTGCAGCACCAGCCGCTTGCAACTGCGATCACCGAGTGTTTAAGGCATTTGACTTGAAATCGAGTGGGGTCTTTCTGCGCAGATCCGAATCCTGCTCCCAGCACCACTCTTTCAAGCTCTCTTCCTGAACTGCTCTGAAATGATGGCTGATCAGCCAGGGGGGGGGCGGTGTTGTGCTGCCCGTCACTACTCTCAGTGATTCGGCGTCTGTCAGCTGGCTGCATGTGTCTCAGTGTGAAACCTGTCTGAGCGCCCAGCAGACTGACTTTAGTTTGACCATCTTTTTAATTTGTTTTCCAAGAGTTGCACTGAGCAGGTGCTGAGTTTCCTTCTGGAGAGCGGTTCGCCAATTCAGCTCCGAGGGAAAGTGGGCTGTGACTGGAGTCACTTGTGTAATAGGAAGTATCAGGGCAGCAGTTTACCTTCCTGAAGGACATTCATCAACAAGTTGAGGTTTTGCAGTAAAATCACCCTGCCGAGCCCCGGAATCAAGGAGCCCTGACTTGCAACAGGACTCGAACCCACAACCTCTCAATGCTGCATCTGTGAATCATTCATTCATTGTTTACAGATCCAATGAGATCTACCAGTGCGCCACAGAGCCGATTACATCAGAAAGCCTTTTCAGTTACCCGGCTGGTTGGTTTTCACGTTGTTCCCATGACGCTCGGACAATGTGGGAAAATCAGCGCAAAATCTGCTTTCATCCTATTTAAAGGAATGTTGTTTTCTACACTGTCACATAAGCTGTGAGAAGGTGAGTTTTTACTAACAATAAATGGGGCTCGGTTGGGATTTCAACACGAGACCTCCCACATATACAACTGGAAGAAACTCCACAAGGAGAGTCACACCCCTAAACCAACGAGCCGCTGACGGAGCACCTCGCCCCTCATGAAGCATTACATCCTCAGAATCTGTCATTTGTGAAGAAAGGCATTCGACCCATCGTCCCTGCGCTGGCTCTCTGAAGGAGCTGTCTAATTAGTCCCACAGCCCATAGTAGTACAAATGTTTTCCTTTTGAAATATATATTAGTAATTTGAGACATGACATGAGCTGAGTGCAGCATGTTTCGGAGCAAAAGGTTAAATTGGACCTGACGTTTAAGATGATTGATATCAGACCAGAGGCGACAGGAGGAAACTCAACGAGTTCTTGTGACCTGCAATGCACTGCCTGAAAGGGCGGTTGAAACAGATTCACTAGCAGCTTTAAGAAGAGCATTGACTAAATACCCGAAGGGAAATCATTTACAGAGCTATGGGGAAAGAGCAGATGAGAGGGAATAAATGTACAGGTCTTTCATAGACCAGTACAGGCACGATGGACCGAATGACCTCGTTCTGTGCTGTATTCCTGGCCCACCTCACATCTTCCACCCTCCGTAAACTTCAGGTCATCCCAAACTGCTAACTCGCACCTAGTCCCCTTCACACATCACCCCGAGCTCGCTCACTTACACTGGCTTCCGGTTATGCGATGTCTCGATTTTAAAACGTTCATCCTTGTTTTCAAGTCCCTCCACAGCCTCTCCCCTCACTATCTCTGTAACCTCTTCCAGCCCTTCAACCCTCCGAGATACCTGCGCTCCTCCAATTCTCGCCTCTTGCGCATCCCCAATTTAATCTCTCCACCATTGGCAGCCGTGCTTTCAGCTGCCTCGGCCCTAAGCTGTGGAAACCCCTCCCTGAACCTCTCCGCCGCTCCACCTCTCTTTCCGCCTCCAAGACGCTCGTAAAACCCTCCTCTTTGAACAACCTTTGACCATCGGTCCCAATATCTCCTTATGTAACTCGGTATCACATTGTGTTTAAAACCCTCCTCTTTGAACAACCTTTGACCATCGGCCCCAATATCTCCTTATGTAACTCGGTATCACATTGTGTTTAAAACCCCCTCTTTGACCAACCTTTGACCATCGGCCCCAATATCTCCTGATGTAACTCGGTATCACATTGTGTTTAAAACCCCCTCTTTGACCAACCTTTGACCATCGGCCCCAATATCTCCTTATGTAACTCGGTATCACATTGTGTTTAAATCCTACCTCTTTGACCAACCTTTGACCATCGGCCCCAATATCTCCTGATGTAACTCGGTATCACATTGTGTTTAAAACCCCCTCTTTGACCAACCTTTGACCATCGGCCCCAATATCTCCTGATGTAACTCGGTATCACATTGTGTTTAAAACCTCCTCTTTGACCAACCTTTGACCATCGGCCCCAATATCTCCTGATGTAACTCGGTATCACATTGTGTTTAAAACCCCCTCTTTGAACAACCTTTGACCATCGGCCCCAATATCTCCTTATGTAACTCGGTATCACATTGTGTTTAAAACCCCCTCTTTGACCAACCTTTGACCATCGGCCCCAATATCTCCTGATGTAACTCGGTATCACATTGTGTTTAAATCCTACCTCTTTGACCAACCTTTGACCATCGGCCCCAATATCTCCTGATGTAACTCGGTATCACATTGTGTTTAAAACCTCCTCTTTGACCAACCTTTGACCATCGGCCCCAATATCTCCTGATGTAACTCGGTATCACATTGTGTTTAAAACCCCCTCTTTGACCAACCTTTGACCATCGGCCCCAATATCTCTTTATGTAACTCGGTATCACATTGTGTTTAAAACCTCCTCTTTGACCAACCTTTGACCATCGGCCCCAATATCTCCTGATGTAACTCGGTATCACATTGTGTTTAAAACCCCCTCTTTGACCAACCTTTGACCATCGGCCCCAATATCTCCTGATGTAACTCGGTATCACATTGTGTTTAAAACCCCCTCTTTGACCAACCTTTGACCATCGGCCCCAATATCTCCTGATGTAACTCGGTATCACATTGTGTTTAAAACCCCCTCTTTGACCAACCTTTGACCATCAGCCCCAATATCTCCTGATGTAACTCGGTATCACATTGTGTTGGAAACCGCTCCTGTGAAGCGAGTTGGAATGTTTTACTCAGTTAAAGGCGCTACATAAATGCAAGCTGCTGTTGTTGTATTATTGTATGATTCTCTGACGAGGCTCTCGGCGGTTTTTCTTATAATCTCTTTGCTCTTTAGGGTAATCAGAGTTAAGGTGAACCAAGACTTTAAACCTTTCTAATAATTGGTTTTATGAACATTATTACACAACTTTTACAGACAGTGTTTCGGACGACATTTGAGTCAGTTTTGCAACTGGAAACTCAGAACGGACAATGTTTCTGCTTCGGGAGACGGGGAGGTTAATTATTTATAAAAACTGAAAATATTGGAAATACTCAGCAGGTCAGGCAGCATCTGTGGAGAGAGAAACAGATTTAACGATTTAGGTCCATGACCTTTCGTCAGAACACATTTCCTGAGCTGCTGAGAGTTTCCAGCATTTTCTGTTTTTATTTCCGATTTCCCGCATCCGCAGTATTTTGCTTTGTCTGAGGTCAGTTATTTGTCAAATGTTTCAGCGGCTCATGGAAGTTCCCCTGTAGCAGATTGAGCAGCATTCCCTGTGTCTCCGTGTTTCAGAGACGGATTCTAACGTGAAATAAAAACAGAAAATGCTTCTAATACTCAGCAGCTCTGTCCATCACAGGACTGATCAGATCTCGATTCCCGATACAAAAAGTGAATCATCTTTTAGAGACATCGAGAGAGAACAGGAACAGAGGACGGAACAAACGGCGGACTGGATTCCAATTCCGCTCCCGCAAGTTATTACTGACAAAAAACATCAGGAAATGGGAACAGCAGATGGATTTCTCCAGAATTAAATGGTCGGGTTTTAACCAAAGATTTCTCCCCTGTTCCCAAACACCCCACGAAGAATTGGGAAATTTTAAAATGTGGGAAATACAGGAGGGACAGGATTGCTGAACTCTCTGCAGCAGTTACTGAGCCCAGGGTGGGTATATTTTCCAGCCCGGGAGATTGTTAACAGTTAAAGAGATCGTGGGCTGGACACAGGACGGGAGCTCTTTTCAGTTCCTCCACTTTAAGTTTTATTAACAGAGCGAGCGGTGGAATTAACATTAACAGTGAAAGAGATCGTGGGCTGGACACAGGGCTGGAGCTCTTGTCAGTTCCCCCACTTTAAGTTTTATTTATGGAGCGAGCGGTGGAATTAACATTAACAGTGAAAGAGGTCGTGGGCTGGACACAGGACGGGAGCTCTTGTCAGTTCCTCCACTTTAAGTTTTATTTATGGAGCGAGCGGCGGAATTAACATTAACAGTGAAAGAGATCGTGGGCTGGACACAGGACGGGAGCTCTTGTCAGTTCCCCCACTTTAAGTTTTATTAACAGAGCGAGCGGTGGAATTAACATTAACAGTGAAAGAGATCGTGGGCTGGACACAGGACGGGAGCTCTTGTCAGTTCCTCCACTTTAAGTTTTATTCACAGAGCGAGCGGTGGAATTAACATTAACAGTGAAAGAGATCGTGGGCTGGACACAGGACGGGGGCTCTTGTCAGTTCCTCCACTTTAAGTTTTATTTACAGAGCGAGCGGTGGAATTAACATTAACAGTGAAAGAGATCGTGGGCTGGACACAGGACGGGAGCTCTTGTCAGTTCCCCCACTTTAAGTTTTATTTATGGAGCGAGCGGTGGAATTAACATTAACAGTGAAAGAGGTCGTGGGCTGGACACAGGACTGGAGCTCTTGTCAGTTCCTCCACTTTAAGTTTTATTTATGGAGCGTGCGGTGGAATTAACATGAACAGTGAAAGAGATCGTGGGCTGGACACAGGACGGGGGCTCTTGTCAGTTCCTCCACTTTAAGTTTTATTAACAGAGCGAGCAGTGGAATTAACATTAACAGTGAAAGAGATCTTGGGCTGGACACAGGACTGGAGCTCTTGTCAGTTCCTCCACTTTAACTTTTATTGATGGAGCGAGCGGTGGAATTAACATTAACAGTGAAGGAGATCGTGGGCTGGACACAGGACGGGAGCTCTTGTCAGTTCCCCCACTTTAAGTTTTATTTATGGAGCGAGCGGTGGAATTAACATTAACAGTGAAAGAGATCGTGGGCTGAACACAGGGCTGGAGCTCTTGCCAGTTCCTCCACTTTAAGTTTTATTTATGGAGCGAGCGGTGGAATTAACATTAACAGTGAAAGAGATCGTGGGCAGGACACAGGACGGGAGCTCTTGCCAGTTCCTCCACTTTAAGTTTTATTCATGGAGCGAGCGGTGGAATTAACATTAACAGTGAAAGTGATCGTGGGCTGGACACAGGACGGGAGCTCTTGTCAGTTCCTCCACTTTAAGTTTTATTTACAGAGCGAGCGGTGGAATTAACATTAACAGTGAAAGAGATCGTGGGCTGGACACAGGACGGGGGCTCGTGTCAGTTCCCCCACTTTAAGTTTCATTAACAGTGCGAGCGGTGGAATTAACATTAACAGTGAAAGAGATCGTGGGCTGGACACAGGACGGGAGCTCTTGTCAGTTCTTCCACTTTAAGTTTTATTTATGGAGCGAGCGGTGGAATTAACATTAACAGTCACAATGTACAGATTTGTTGCAAATCTGAAAACAGTGAAACAGAAGAACAGGAGGAGGCTATTCAACCCCTCGAGTCTATCCAGTGACCCTGAACCATTAATGCCCACGGTCAGTGACACTATACTCACAATGCCCAGAGTCAGTGACCCTAAAACAACAATGCTCAGGGGCAGTAACCCTGTACCCACAAAGCCCAGGGTAAGTGACCATGTAACCACAATGCCCAGGGTCAGTGACCCTGTACCCACAATGCCCAGTATCGGTGACCCTGCACCCACAATGCTCAGGGCCAGTAATCCTGTACCCACAATGCCCAGAGCCAGTGAACCTGTACCCAAAATTCCCAGGGCCAATGAAACTGTACCCACAATGCCTAGTGTAAGTGACCCTGTACGCAAAATGCCCATTGTCAGTGCCTCAGTACCCACAATGCCCATGGGCAGTGCCCCTGTACCCACAATACCAATGGTCAGTGTACCTGTACCCACAGTGCCCAGGGCCAGTGAGCTGTACCCACAATTCAGGGTTAGTGACCCATTACCCACAATGCCCAGTATCACTGACCCTGCAGCCAAAATGCCCAGGGTCAGTGACCCGAAACCCACGATGCCCAGGGTCAGTGACTCTGTATCCACAATGCCCAGGGTCAGTGACCCTGTACACACAATGTCCGGGGTCAGTGACCAAAACCCACAATGCCCATGGTCAGTAGCCTGTACCCACAATGCCCAGCGCCAGTGTCTATGTACCCACAATGCGCAACGTCAGTGACACTGTACCCACAATGCCCAATGTCAGTGACACTGTACCCACAATGCCATGGTCAGTGACCTGGTACCCACAATGACCCGGGCCAGTGTTTCTACCCACAATGCCCAGGGTCAGTGACCTATACCCACAATTCAAGGATAGTGATCCATTACCCACAATGCCCAGTGTCACTGACCCTGTACCAACAATGCCCCGGGTCAGTGATTCTATACCCATAATGCCCAGTGTCAGTGACCTATACCTACATTTCAGAGTTAGTGACCCATTACCCACAATGCCCAGTGTCACCGACCATGTACCAACAATGCCCGGGGTCAGTGATTCTATACACACAAGGCCCAAGGTCAGTGACTTATACCCACAATGCAGGGTCATTGACACATTACCCACAATTCCCATAGTCAGTAACCCTGTACCCATTGCAGTTGGGAAAGAGTTAAACTGACATCGCTGGTAGTTTCACTGAATAGTATAAGGAAGACAGGGACTACCATGAAAGACCACATTCATAAAGATGCGGTGAAAGATAGCTGACCTTTGGCGAGATATAAAACAATTAAATGGAGACAGGACGTCCAGCATTTCAACTGCCCGTAAGAACGTTATTACCTAGGTTACATTCCAAGGTATCTTTTAATTGGCATTCAGCAGTTTGAATGATTCATTGAAGAGGCAGCTTACACATGTTTATATTAAGATTCGTAACCAATCCTTGAAGGTGCATGCAGGTCAAGATCCTATCAGGTGGCAGGAATGAATTTAACATGAGGTGGCCATGCTTATTGTGATGTATAAAATCGTAGTGTTCTCTGTAACAATCTGGAAAGGTCAGGCTAAGACAGAGCAGACTGTTTCCCCACGCGTGCAATAAAGACGACTTGACTATCAATCTAAAACCTTGTGACGGGTGTTGATTTAAAATAGTCCACAACAATTGGCATCACGAACAGGATCCACACGGACGGGAGGCACATACGAGTGAAGCTGAGCCAAAAACGTGAGTACTTTTAAATACCACGTACAGTTAGGACAAGGCAACAGTGTCGCGTGTCCACCACCCACTTTTGAATCAAAGAACTAAAAGGTTTGAATCGAGAAATCAAGCGGTCTTGGGGTTAGGTTCGATCCTCATCTGCGCCTGGAGAAATTTTATCACTTTTAATGAGACTTTATAAGATTTTTCCTTTTTATCTCTATCAAAACCATTCATAATTTTGAACATTTCTATGAAATCTCCTCTTGAAGTTTTCTGCTCTAAGGAGAAAAATCCCAGCTTCTCTAGTATCTTGGCATAATTGAAGTGCCCCATCCCTGGTAACTATCCAGTCAACCTATTCTGCACTCACTCGAAGGTCTTGACATCTTTCCTAAAGCGTGGTGCCCAGAATTGAACGCAATACTCCAGCTGAGGCCTCGCCAGTGCTTTTTAAATGTGCAGCATAATTTCCTTGCTTTTGTGCTCTATTCATCTATTAATAAAAGAAAGGATCCCAAATTATTTTTAAAAGCCTTCTCACCTTGCCCTGCCACCTTCAAAGATGTGTGTGCACGCACCCCATGTGTCCCTGTTCCTGCACCCTCTTTAAAATTGTATCATTTAGAGCTGGTTAACAAATTGCAGTGGAGAGCATTGTGAGCAGTTTCGGGGCCAGTGACTCCAGAGGGAGCCGATAAAAGGAAATAATCGGCCCCATTAAAATGGTACCATTTAGTTTACATTGCCTCTCCTCATTCTTCCGACCACAATATATCACTTTGCACTTCTCTGCGTTAACTTTCACCTGCCATGGGTCTGCCTATTTCACCAGTCTCTTTCTGTTCATACGCCCTCTTTGTAGCTCTTACTGTCTGCTCTTACTATCTGTTTTTTGTATCTTTCCCATTCGTCAGGATCTGTGCTCTGTTTTGCATTTATGTATGCTTTTTATTTTATTTTAACGTGGTTTCTTACCTCTTTATTCGTCCATGCCTGGCTTTTGGGCAGTAGATTTCTTGCCCCTCAGGGGTATAAACTGCTTCTGTACCATATTCAATTTATTATGAACACCTCCCACTGATCTTCTCTCATTTTAACTATTAACAGATTTGCCTAGTTTAATGTGGACAGTCTCTGTCTCATTCCGTTGAAATCGGCTTCATCCAAATCTAGAATGTTAGTAACTGTTTCGCGTTTCTCCCGTTCAAACACTACATTGAACGCAATCATGTTATGATCACTATTAAATAAATGTTCACGCACTTTTAGTCTGTTTAATAAGTCTGACTTGTTACTCGTCACTAAATCTAATATGGCCTGCCCCCTTGTTGGTTCTAGGACATATTGTTGTAGAAAACTATTTTGGACGCGCGCAATAAATTCACTGACATTCTGATAGGGGCTAGTTTGCTAATCTCAATATATATGAAAATTAACATCCACCGTTAAAACCACTCTGCTTTTGCTACACGCTTGCCCAATTTCTGTATTTATAAAATCTAGAATTTCACAGCTGCGACCAGGGGGCTTCTACACAACTCCCACTACAGGCTTTAATCTTTTCCTAGCTTTTAATTCTACCCATAAAGTCTCCATTGCCTGCTTATCTCTCGTTATATCCTCTCTTAGCATTGAAGTGATTTCACCCTTAATCACTAAGACTACTACTCCCCCTGTACCATTTCTCTATCTTTCCTGTAGACGTCCAGCAGAACTACCACCACTCTGTATTACGCCAACTTGAGATGAAGGCTACAATTCCATGAACCTTTCATTTTCTTTTGTACCTGTCCAGTAGTTTGAACTAATTAATCTACGTGGACTTTTAATACTTACTGCTCCTGCACAGTTCCTAACTTCTCAGCTTTTTCAATATACTCTGATCTATATTTCTCGGGCCTAAAGTGGATGATCTCACAGTTCTGCACGTCGAACACCATCGGCCACACTTTTGCCCACTCAGTTAATCTATACATTGCATTTTCTGCTCGCACCTACACTACTTACTGTGCCGCCTAACTTAGTGCCGTGAGCAAACTTGGATATACGATGGATGTCATCGAAATATAAAAGAGGGCTGGAAACGGGCATAGAACTGTGGGCTGAGGTGACAGGAGATTAGAATTCGGAATGTATAAAATGCAGTCTCCAATGCTCCGCTTATCTACATCAGACCGAATGTAATTTGCAATACATCATCGATCCATATTGGTCGCTGTAACCTGAGGGTGTAGCTCGGTGAATTGGTGTTACAGTTTGGAAAGGGTTGGGTCTCTGTGACACAATCAGTTGACACTGTCGGCTGTCAGCTGAAATAATTGATGGTTCCATTAATGATCGGGTAATCTTCACCTTAATGTCTTAGTTTCAGGTTTAAACGACTGAAGACGAATGTGCCGCAAACATTGCCAGCTGGGCCCGGCTGTTACTCCCACCATGTACCCTGTGGTCGGAGAGCAGGCACATCACATATATATATAAACGCCTGAGACTGGCTTCACGGAAATCAGAATTTGTCTTAACAGACAAGACCCCGAAAGGCTGGATGGGAGGCCGCACTGATTGCAGGAGAGTTGGTTCGCTGTGACATGGATACTTCAGTAGAGAGCCACACCAGACACTCCATGTTTCCACAATGAAACTCACACCGTTTATTTTGGAAATGCAAAATGATATTTACATTCTGACTGGCTTCAGTTGATTTGTGAGAGATCATTGTAAGATCCTGCAGGGCTGCCTCGGTTAATAACAACTGTTTTAAGCTGCATTTCAGACACGGCAACAAATCTATCCTTTTGTTGCTGTTTTCCAGAGCCCGGTTGAGTGAGGCCGCGAAAAGCAGCTCTCTTCAACAACCCGCTGCTGGCAAATAGCTGCGAATGTGGCCTCAGACAGGGCATTACAGCCCATCTCTGGGGAACAAGATCCCACTGAAGCAGAGCTGTGCAGACCTTTGCATCTCTCGCCTATAGGTGACGCCGTGGAGATCGATATAATAGAATAATAGAATATTGCAGCACAGTAGGGGGCATTCGGCCCATCGAGCCTTTGAAAGAGTGAACCAATTAATCCCACTTTCCTGCGGTTTCCCCATAGCCCAGCATATTTTTTTATTTCCAAGTGTTTATCCAATTACCTTTTAAATGTTAGTACTAAATCTGCTTCCACTACCCTTTCAGGCAGTGCATTACAGATCATAAAATATTCACTGTATTAATGCTTCCTCCTGTCACTTCTGTTTCATATCCAAATACTGTAAATCTGTGAATTCAGGTAACCCGCCCTCTGGTCACCGGAAACAGATTGTTCTGCTTAACTCTCCCCAAATCCTTCAAGTTTTTAATCACCTCTCTCAAATCTCCCCTTAAGTTTCTCTGCTCTAACGAGAACAACGCAGCTTCTCTAGTCTCTGCACATAACTTAAGTCTTTCATCACTGGTACCCTACTATTATCCACTGCACACTCTCTTAGGGCTTGACATCCTTCCTCGCTGTGGTGCCCAGAATTGGCCACAATACTCCAGCTTGGGCCTAATTCGTGTTTTATGAAGGTTGAACATAAATTCCTTGCGTTTTTACTATATTCCCCGATTTATAAGATCAAGGACCGCGATTGCACTCTTTACAGCCTTCTCAAATTGTCCTACCACCTTCAGATACTTCTGAAGTTACACCCCCAGGTCGTCCTGCTCCTGCACCCACTTTAAATGTACCACGTGGTTTATTTTGACTCTCTTGATACTTCCTACCAAAATTAATTAATTCATCAAATTTCACCTGCCATGACCATTTCGCCGGTCTGTCTATGTCCTCCTGAAATCTGCCAATAACATTCTCACTATTTACTACGTTGACAAGACATCCGCAAACTTTGAAATTTGACTCCCTATACCCAAGTCCTGGTTATTTATATATTACAAGAAAAGCACTGATCCTAATACCCATCGCTGGGGGACCCACTGCAGCGAAGGCAGCGCATCACTACCAGTGAAGCAAGATACCACATGGCCAGGCAAAGCCTCCTCATACACAGAACACATTGACAGTGAAATCCGGGGAGATTGTATCCTGGTCACTCGGCCTTCCATCAACAGTTCGCGTTTTGTTTACCTCAGTGTGTAAGTGCAGGGGCAGTAGACTTTGTATCAGGAAGTCATGATGGCTGAGTGGTCTAAGGCTCTCCGTTCAGGTAGCTGTCTCCTCTGGAGGTGTGGCTTCGATTATCACCTTTGACATTTTGTCCTTTACTTAAGCGGAACGATTTTATCTGGATCTGCTGGAGGTAATTTTTCGGCCCAGTTGATTTATTCCTTCCAGAAAACGAAGCCCACTTCCATCCAAGGCATGTTTTTTTGTGGTTGTAAGTATGTATTGTGTAGGGAGTCAGCAGAACAGGGCCAGTGGAATCAATCTATTGTGCTTCAAACTTGCAGTTCCACATCATAAATTATCAGACAGGACCCAACTCATTCCATAGCAATCTCCAGTGGCTTTGGAAGAAGGTTAATGTAAACTACCACATTTACATCATGGCTTTAAAGACACTCAATTAAAGTTTGTTTTAGCAATCAATTACCTGTGCTCCTTGCAGATATATTTGGGTGTGTCCATGTTAGATACACATGTATTTGAGAGTTACTAATGTGTTGAATGCAAGTGATTTGCGCCTCTGTTAGTTACTGATATACTTAGATGTGTCTGTAGTATTATTTAATGTATTGGGTGGGGGATCTGTGTCAGTTATAAATGTATCTCTGAGCGCTGCAGATGTCCAGTCCGGCCCTATTCTACCTTCTCATCGACCCCACGTGGGACACGGCAGACCATCTGTTACATTCGGATTCAACTTTGCTTTCATTAACCATGTTAACATTTAGACAAGGAGATGTTAAGAAGATAACAACTCTTGTTCCACCAGCCTCGCTGCTACCTCCTAAGCCTTCCTCAATCTTGCTGATACAACCTGAGTATTCATTAACCACTCTGGGAGACTCTGCAGAGCATTGGTTCCCCTCGCTGAGAGCACCTCAGCGTCCCTTACTCTCTTCGATACATTCCGAGCGTCCCTTACTCTCTCTCATACCTGCCGAGCGTTCCTTACCCTCTCTGACACCTCCAGAATTCCCTTAACCTCTCCAATACCTTCTGAGAGTCAGTTACTCTCTCTGATATCCATTTAGAGCGCTCATACCCACGTGATACTATATCAGAAACCCATAAATTCCCCCACAGCCTCTGAGATCCCATTGTCATTGCAATCCCCTCTGATAAACTCTGAGACTCCCTGATACCAGGAGCAAAGTGTGTTTGGAATGCCGTGGCTCAGGACAATGTGGGCGGAAACGGCTGACTTACATCGTGTGTAGGAAAGTTAAGCACGATCATGTGTGTGAGAAAAGCGCAGAAACGTTTTGCCTGGAGCTGCGCCCTTGAGGCAAGTTTTGTGCTGTCAGCTAAACTGCTATAGTGAAAGCACAAAATTAAAAACAGAAAATGCTGGACATATTCAGCAGCTCAGGCAGCATCTGAAGAGAAATGTTACATTTACCAGGACGTCACTGCCCACTTTGATTGATACTTCACGTAGCTCATATCGTAAAATTTCAACACCTCTGTGCAAGAAATAGTTTGGGTGGAAATGAGGACTTTGCTTATTTCAGCAAATAGAGTGAGGCAGCAAAACAAAAGCCCCACTGCGAATTGGGCAAGGATAGGACTTAGAAACAGGAGTCTTGGATGTGTTGAAAAAAGGGGAAAAAGATTTAGTCTTAAAAGCAATAATCGTAGAATTCGAAACAATGCGTGTAGAGCACAGATGATTAGTGACCCACCGCCTTAATCTCTCAACCACCTTGCTCCATGAATATACCTCCGAAAGCTCTTTTATTTCCTTGTGTCTCATTGCAAAGCCCTTGGCTCAAATCAAAAACAACAGGAGATCCAGCTTTCAATTATCAGTCACCAGTATCAGAACTAAGACATCACTGGCGTGGTAGCGTGGCCGAGCGGTCTAAGGCGCTGGATTTAGGCTCCAGTCTCTTCGGGGGCGTGGGTTCGAATCCCACCGCTGCCATAAATTGTGCTAATTTTGTTGTTGTCCGAATCAATGCTCGCTGCAAAGTTCAAAATGACAATAAGATAATGGAGGGAACGTTGATCACGTCAAGCACTTCATCAACAATCCCTTTATTAAGTGGCATTATGCACGGCATAGCTGTTCTTTTTATACCTTCCTGGAATGTGGGCATCGCTGGCAAGGCCAGCATTTATTGCCCATCCCTGATTGTGCTTGACAAGGCGGTGATGAGCCACCTTCTTGCACCGCTGCAGTCCGTGTGATGAAGGTACTCCCACAATGCTGCTCGAGAGGGAGTTCCAGGATTTTGATCCAGCGACGATGAAGGAACGATCACATATTTCCAACTCAGAATGGTGTGTGACTTGGAGGGGAACTTGGAGTTGATGGTGTTCCTATGCACCTGCTGCCCTTGTTCTTCGAGGTGGTAGAGTTCGTGGGATTGGCAGGTGCTGCTGAAGAAGCTTTGGCGAGTGGCTGCAGAGCATCTTGTAAATGGTACACACTGCAATCGCCATACACCGCTGGTGAAGGGAGTGAATGTTTAAGGTGGTGAATGGGGTGCTAATCAAGCGGGCTGCTTTGACCTGTATGGTGTCGAGCTTCTTGAGTTCTTTTGGAGCTGCACTCATCCAAGCAATTGGACAGTATTCCATCACAAACCTGACTTGTGCCTTGTAGGTGGTGGAAATGCTTCGGGGAGTCAGGAGATAAGACACTCGCCACAGGATACCCAGCATCTGAGCTGCTCTTGTAGCCACTGTTTTCAACGGCTCCCAGGCACGGCTCAAGCAGCTCTCCGCTGGACTAGAGATCGGGGAACCTGCGCTGTTGTTGAGGCAGTCTGGCTGCTGCTGCATCCACCTCTCGCACCCCGAGAGCCCGGGCAGCGGTCCGCACCGATCTACCTTCTCTGGATTCGGTGTCACTTGTAAACTGTGGACCTAGTGGCGGAACGCCAGTGTGTCTGCATTTGCAGTAAAATGCTGTGTGTTTGAATCACGGCGGGGTCACTGAGCTTTCACAGTGTGCGAACCTGAGTTTATATCAGGGCAGTGTTTCAAGGATTGAATATCCAGTTTTGGGGCAATAATTATTTTCAGAATTAAGTGCGCTTTTTCTGTTACTTTTGATTACACTCTAAGTTTTTCTGTTAGAGAGTATTTTTTTAATATTCTATCGGAACATTGTTTAAGGAATGTGGTGCGCTCACTGATTGTTGAATAACTCTCTCACCCACTTGAGAGAGTTTTCTGATGCGGTAACAGAGAGGGTTGATGAGGGAAATGCGATTGACGTGGTGTACATGGACTTTCAAAAGGTGTTTGACAAAGTGCCACATAATAGGCTTGCCAACAAAGTTAAAGCTGATGGAATAAAAGGGACAGTGGCAGCATGAATACCAAATTGGCTAAGTACAGGAAACTGAGAGTTGTGGTGAACTGTTGCTTTTCGGACTTGAGGAAGGTAATCAGTGGTGTTCCCCAGGGGTCAGTTCTAGGACCACTGCATTTCTTGATATATCTAAATGATTGGGCCTGGGTGTTCAGGGCACAATTTGAAAAGTTGCAGCTGACGCAAAACTTGGAAGTATAGTGAACAGTGAGGGGGATAGTGATAGAGTTCTAGAGGTCATAGACAGGCTGGAGGAATGGGCGGACACGTGGCAGGTGAAAGTTAACGCAGAAAAGTGAGAAGTGATACATTTTGGTGGAAAGAATGAGGGCAAGAAATGTAAACTAAAGGGTGCAATCCTAAAGGAGTGCATGAACAGAGAGACCTGGGGTATATGGGCACAAATCGTTGAAGGTGGCAGGGCAGGTTGAGAAAGCAGTTAATAAAAGATTTCGGGATGCTGGGCTTCCTAAATAGAGGTATAGAGTACAATAGCATTTAAATTATGATGATCCTGTATAAAACACTGGTTCGGCTCCAACTGGAGTATTGTGTCCAATTCTGGGCACCAAACTTTGGGAAGGATGTGAAGGCCTTAGAAATGGTACAGCAAAAGATTCAAGAAAATGATTCCAGTGATGAGCGGCTTCAGTTACATGGATAGACTGGAGAAGCTCGGGTTGTTCTCCTTAGAGCAGAGAAGATTGAGAAGAGATTTGACTGAGGTGTTGAAAATCATGAGGGTCTGAACAGAGTTGATAGAGTGAATGTGGTCCCATTGGCAGAAATGTTAAGAACCAGAGGATATATATTTAAGTTGATTGGCAACAGAACCAAAGGCGACTTTAGAAAATCTTTGTTTACACAGTAAGTGGTTAGGATCTGGAATGCATTCCCAAAAAAGGTGGTGGAGGCAGATTCCATCACAGCTTTCACAAGGGAGTTGGATAAGTATCTGAAGGAAAAACATGCAGTGCTCCGGGGAAAGGGCGGGAGCGTGGGACTAGCTGAAGTGCTCTTGCTGAGAGCGGCACGGGCTCGACGTGATGGAAGGAATTCTTCCACGCTGTAATCATTCTATTCTCTGATTCTGTGAAAGGTGCTATATAGAGTCAAGTTGCTGCTGTATTTCGGTTTTTTATAATATTCTTAACATAAAAAATCCAAACTTTACAAAACGAAATCCACACAAAATGCCACGTGGAAATTATTTTGAATAACATCCATTGAACCTTTGCAACACATCATTCCATTTATTTGTCTTTCCTCGGTTTGCTGATAAACGTTTAACTCGCGCCTGTTCACGTTAATGGTAATAAACAGGAACAGATAGACGCAGCGTGTCTGACTGCCCCGAGATGTGCCAAAGGCGTCATAGAGTCACAACGGCAGAGCAGGAGGCCATTTGGCCCATCGAGTTGGTGCCGGCTCTCTGTGTACAGCAACCCCATCCGTCCCATTCCCCACTCTATCCCCGTAGCCCTGCAAGTTTATTTCCCTCAAGTGCCTATCCAGTCTCCGCTTGAAAGCATTGAGTGTCTCCGCTTCCACCACTTGCGTCAGCAGCGAATTCCAGGTCTTCACCACTCACTGCGTAAAAAAGTTTTCCGCTTCTACCGATATTTCTACGGCATCCACCTGCTTAGTAAACACTGATACAAAGTACTCACTGAGTATTCTAGCGTTGCCCTGTGCCTCTAAGCATATATTGCCTTCTTTTTCCCTAACAGGCCCCACCCCACCTCTTACTACCCATTTATTGTTTACATGCCGATAGAAGATTTTTGAGTTCCCTTTTATGTTAGCCGCCATTCTACTCTCATATTCTCTTTGCCAATCTTATTTTCCTCTTCACTTCCCCTCTCAACTTATTGTATTTGGTCTGGTTCTCCCTTGAAGAATTCACCTGTCATTCATCATACACCTTTTTTGCTTCATCATTTTCTCTAACTCCCTCTTCATCCAAGGAGCCTTTGCTTTGGTTCCCTTACTTTTCCCACTTGTTTGAATGTACCTAGCCTTTACTTGGAACACCTCCTCCTTAATCATCACCATTGTTCCGCTCCAGTTTGTCCTGTCATCCTTTGGTTCCATTTTATCCTGGCTGGATCAATTTGCATCCCATTGAAGTTAGCACTATTCCACTTTAGAAGATCCACTCTAGATTGTTCCTTGCTCCTCTCCATTGCTAATCTAAATCTTATGATACAATGATCACTCATAGCCAAGTGTTCTCCCACAGACACTTGGTCGATCTGCTCCACCTCATTCCCCAGCACCAGATCCAGAAATGCTTCCTTCCTAGTTGGGCCAAGAACATATTGGTGAAGGAAATTCTCCTGAACACATTTCAGAATTTCCTCCCCCTCCTTTTTCTTTACCCTAGCACTATCCCAATCGATATTTGGGTAATTAAAGCCCCCCAATAGCATCACTTTATAGATCTATAGCATCAGTTTAGGACAAATGCATCAAATCAAATGTTCACCTGACACAGACAGAAAAAAAACAGAGAAACTGGCAGAAGGAGATAGGGAAACAAATCTAAATAATGAAAATATAAATATTTGCCATCATTGATTTCCCTCTATTCCAACCCAACCCTTCAGTGGTGGATAAATAACTTCAGTGTCAATCGTTCAGTGCGAGAATCGGACCAAAGGATGAGACACAAATGATCTGAAGACGGTCGAAACCAGGGACCTTAGGATCTTCAGTCGAACACTCTCCCAACTGCACTATTCTGGCCCCTCATTAATGAAGCTTCGTGTAACTCTTTTGGAAGAAAATCTATCCCCGGGTGGACTCCGCTCGTTGCTCACTCCGGGGGAATGGGACCCGACCAGATAACGGAGCTCAGGTTATGTTAATGATCTGCTGAAGTGTTTATAAACACAGAAAGCTGACACGCTAGAGGAGACGTCACAGGGTTGGACACGGAGTGAAATGCACTGAAGGATTTTTGTAACAGTTAAAGAGCACACTAACCCCGAGCTGCAGGGGAAATTCTATGTAGTTCAATATTCAACAGCGAGATGCTGGCGAGATAAGAGTCCCGAATTAGGGAGATATTTTCTGATACCGCTGTTGAATTTCATTTATGTCAAACACTTCCTGAACTCACTGCAGGAATTCAGAGCTGGGGATCGACTGTGAAATCTGCCTAAAAATTAAAATAATACAACTGCCCAACGTAGGGCTCGCACCCACGAGCCTGAGATTAAGAGTCGCATGCTCTACTGATTGAGCAAGCCGGGCCCACATAAGCGCATTCTCTCTGTCTGTTATTGCAGAGCGACAGCTGTTGGCTCCACCCCAGGGGCCCGTCTTGTTCTGCAAACCATGAACCAGCTTCCTCTCAAATCCCGGGTTTATCAGTAAACCGACCCACACAAGCCCGAGAGAGTGATGGATTCCTCTCACTGATCGATAATAAAACTCAGATTGTCTGCTCTTTCCACCTTCAAACCATTCACATCCATTTTGCTCAGTATTTATTTCGCTTTCATTTTTATTATGGTCGTGCTTTTCTTTGTAAACATTTCATTGTAATTATTTATGAGAGGGAAGAAATGAATAGAAGAGATTTACTGGAATGGTACCCGGGATGAGGGACGTCAGTTATGTGGGGAGACTGGAGAAGCTGGGGTTGTTTAGAGCAAGGAGGGCCAAATGGAGGTTTGACAGAGGTGTTCAAAATCATAAACGGTTTTGACATCGTAAATAAGGAGAAACTGTTTCCAGTGGCAGAAGGGTCGGTAACCCGAAACCACAAATTGAATCTGATTGGTAATAGAACCAGAGGCGACATGAGGGGCCATTGTTTCATACGGTGAGTTGTTGTGATCTGGAATGCACTGCCTGAAAGGATGATGCTAGCAGATTCAATAATACCTTTCAACAGGGAATTGGATTAATACTGGAAGGAAAATCTTTACATGGCTATAGAAAAATATCCGGGTATTGGAACTAATGGAGAGCTCTAACAAAGAGGCAGCACAGGCGCGATGGAACGTTCCAGGCTTCATTTCTGCCTGCACTGAGATCGATTATCTCACCCAGTGTGCTGCCCGGCTCCACAGAAAGTAGGAAGGGCCGAGGTTCCTACACTGGCCTGGGCTTCATCAGCTGATCTCACCCGGCATGATATTGAGCCGCACAAAGCAGGAAGGGCCCAGGCTTCATCACCGGCCTGTGGTGTGTTAGATCATCGCATGATGTGTGCTACTGAGCCATACAAATCAGTAAACTCTCTGTATTCATCCCCGGTTTGTGCTGAGTTAGCAGATATCACCCGGTGTGGTACTGAGCCCCATACTGAGCAGGTTGGGCCCAGGATCATTCCGCGGCTTGTGGTGTGTTCGCTGATCTTATTTGGTGAGCTACTGAGCCTAAAGAACAGGAAGCGTTCAGGCTTCATCTCTGGGCTAAGCTGAATTCTCTGACCTCACCTGCTGTCTGGGCCTGTGTTGGGGATATCTGGGTCCTTGTAGCCACTGTCCGAGTAGTAGATCATGATCTGTGCAGGAGTTGATCAGGTCTTTTTAGAAGCTTCCTGGGTCTGTGTAAGAACTTACTGGGCCTGTGTCCGAGCTATCTGGGCCTGTATAAGAACTGTATGTGTCAGGGTAGGAGCTGTCTGGGACTGTATGTTATATATGGGACAGTGTAAGAGCTGTCTGTTTCATAGTTGGAGCTGTCTCATAGAGTCATAGAGTTATACAGCACAGAAAGAGGCCCTTCGGCCCATCGCGTCCACGCCGGCCATCAAGCCCTGTCTAAACTAATCCCATTTTCCAGCATTTGGTCCGTAGCCTTGTATGCTGTGGCATTTCAAGTGCTCATCCAAATGCTTCTTGAATGTTGTGAGGGTTCCTGCCTCTACCACCCTTTCAGGCAGTGACTTCCAGATTCCAACCACCCTCTGGGTGAAAAAGGTTTTCCTCAAATCCCCTCTAAATCTCCTGCCCCTTACCTTGAATCTATGCCCCCTTGTTATTGACCCCTCTATTAAGGGGAAAACTTCCTTTCTATCTACCCTATCTATGCCCCTCATAATTTTGTACACCTCAATCAGGTCCCCCCTCAGCCTTCTCTGCTCCAAGGAAAACAACCCCAGCCTGTCCAGTCTTTCTTCATAGTTGAAGCGCTCCAGCCCAGGTAACATCCTGGTGAATCTCCTCTGCAGCCTCTCCAAAGCAATCACATCATTCCTATAGTATGGCGACCAGAACTGCACAAAGTACTCCAGCTGTGGCATTACCAGCATTATGTACAGCTCCATCATAACCTCCCTGCTCTTATATTCTATGCCTCGGCTAATGAAGGCAAGTACCCATATGCCTTTTTAACCACCTTATCCATCTGTTCTGCTGCCTTCAGGGATCTATGGACATGCACACCAAGGTCCCTCTGATCCTCTGTCTTTCCTAGGGTCCTACCATTCATTGTGTATTCCCTTGCCTTGTTAGTCCATCCAAAATGCATCACCTCTCACTTTTCAGGGTTAAATTCCATTTGCCACTGTTCCACCCACCTGACCAACCCATCTATATCGTCCTGCAGCCTGAGGCTTCCCTCCTCTCTATTTACCACCCCACCAATTTTCGTGTCATCTGCGAACTTTATCATCACACCTTTTACATTCACATCCAAATCATTAATGTAGACCAGAAATAGGAAGGGACCCAGCACTGATCCCTGCGGTACCCCACTGGACACAGGCTTCCAGTCACAAAAACAAACTTCCGCCATCACCCTCTGCCTTCTGCCACTAAGCTAGTTTTGGATCCAATGTGCCAAGGCACCATGGATCCCATGGGCTCTTACCTTCCTGACCATTCTCCTATGTGGGACTTCATCAAAAGCCTTACTGAAATCCATGTAAGCCACATCCACTGCACTACCCTCATCCACACACCTAGTCACCCCCTCGAAAAATTCAATCAAATTGGTCAGACATGATCTTCCCTTGACAAAGGCATGCTGGCTATCCCTAATAAATCCTTGCCTCTCCAAGTGGAGACTAATTCTGTCCCTCAGAATTTTTTCCAATAATTTCGCTACCACTGATGTTAGGCTCACTGGCCTGTAATGCCTTGGTTTGTCCCTACTACCCTGCTTGGATAATGATACTACGTTAGCTGTTCTCCAGTCCTCTGGCACATCCCCTGTGGCCAGAGAGGTCATGAAATTTTGTGTCAGAGCCCCTGCAATCTCCTTCTTTTAACTCACATAGTAGCCTCGGATACATCTCGTCCGGGCCTGGGGATTTATCCACTTTTAAGCCTGCTAAAACCGCTAGTACCTCCTCCCTCTCGATGCTAATATGTTCAAGTATATCACAGTCCCCCTGCCCGATTTTTATGTCCACATCGTCCTTCTCCATAGTGAACACAGATGCAAAAAATTCATTTAAACCCCTCCTACATCTTCTGGCTCGACACACAGCTTGCCACTTTGGTCCCTAATGGGCCTTACTCTTTCCCTAGTTATCTTCTTGCCCTTAATATACTTATAAAACATCTTAGGATTTTCCTTTACATTGCTCGCCATTGTTATTTCGTGGCCTGTCCTCGCTCTCCTAATTTATTTTTTAATTATCCCCCTGCACTTTTTAGTCCTTTGTATCTGCCAAAAGCCCCCCTTTTCTTCCTAATCCATTCTCGTATATCCGTTGACATCCAAGGTTCCCTGGACTTGTTGGTCCCACCTTTGACCTTTACAGGAACATGTTGCCATTGCACTCTCTCAAATTCCTTTCTGAAAGACTCCCATTGCTCCGATGTGAATTTTCCTTCAAGTAGCTGATCCCAGCCCACATTGGCCAGATCCTGCCTTATCATATTAAAATCGGCCTTCCCCCAATTTAGAATCTTTATTTCCGGTCCATCCTTGTCCTTTTCCATGACTACCTTCAATCTCATCGAATTATGATCACTGTCACCAAAGTGCTCACCTACTAACCACTTGCCCGGCCACATTCCCTAGAATTAGGTCCAGTACCGCCCCCTCTCTTGTTGGACTTTCTACATGCTGGCTCAAAAAGCTCTCCTGGATGCACTTTAAGAATTCTGCACCCTCTAAGCCATTCACAATCTGACTATCCCAGTTAATATTGGGGAAGTTGAAATCCCCCACTATTATTACCCTATTATTTGCACACTTCTCTGAGATTTGCCCACATATCTGTTCCTCTATCTCCCCCGGACAGTTTGGGGGCTTACAATACACTCCCAGCAATGTGCTTGCCCCCTTTTTGTTTTTAAGTTCAACCCATATGGCCTCATTAGAGGAACCTGTTAATATATCATCCCTCCTTACAGCAGTAATTGACTTCTTAATTAATATTGCGACACCCCTCATCTTTTACCCCACCCATGACTCGCCTGAAGATTCTATACCCCGGAATATTGAGCTGCCAGACTTGCCCCTCCCTCAACCATGTCTCCATGATAGCAACAATATCATACTCCCATGTGTTCATCACCAACTTCAGTTCATCCACCTTATTCGCAAGACTGCTTGCATTAAAATAAATGCCATTCAGCCTTGCCCTACTCCCTTGTGCCGCTACATATTTGCTCTGCCTTCCAGTCGGACTTGTTTTTTCCTCTAGATTTGGCTGTACATCACCTCCTATTATAGCTCCACTCTGTATCCCATCCCCCTGCCAAGTTAGTTTAAACCCCCCGAACAGTGCTAGCAAACCTCCCCAAAAGGATATTTGTCCCGTTCTGGTTCAGGTGCAACCCGTCCGACTTGTACAAGTCCCACCTTCCCCAGAAGCAGACGCAGTGATCCAGGAAACTAAAGCCCTCCCTCCTGCACCAACTCTTTAACCACGCATTCATCTGCTCTATCCTGCTGTTTCTATACTCACTAGCACGTGGCACTGGGAGTAATCCAGAGATTACAACCTTTGAGGTCCTGCTCTTTAATCTGCTATCTAGCTCACTAAATTCTTGCTGCAGGACCTCATCCCTCTTCCTACCCGTCGTTGGTCCCAATGTGAACCACGACATCTGACTGTTCACCCTCCCCCTTCAGTGTGCCCTGCGGCCGTTCAGTGACATCCTTGACCCTGGCACCAGGGAGGCAACAAACCATCCTGGAGTCACGTCTACGACCACAGAAACGCCTATCTGTTCCCCTTCCGATAGAATCCCCTACCACTATTGCTCTCCCACTATTTTTCCTCCCTTCCTGAGCAGCAGAATCACCCCTGGTGCCAGGAAGTTGGCTGCTGCTGCCTTCCTCTGGTAAGTCATCCCCCTCAACAGTATCCAAATCGGCATACCTGTTTGAGAGGGGGATGGCCACAGGAGTCCCCTGCACTACCTGCCTGCCTCTACTGCTCTGCCTGATGATCACCAATTTCACTTCTGCCTGTACAGCCCTTACCTGCGGTGTGACCAACTCACTAAACGTGTTATCCACGACCTTGTCAGCATCGTGAATGCTCCAAAACGCATCCATCCGCAGCTCCAGCGCTGCAATGCGGTCTACTAGTAGCTGCAGCTGGATACATTTCTGGCACACATGGTCGTCAGGGACACAGGCAGCGTCCCTGAATTCTCACATAGAGCAAGAGGAGCATAACACGGTGCTGGGCTGTCCTGACATGACTTACCCTCAAGTTAATTGAAATTAAATCAATACCACCAATTAACTGATATACTCAAGGGCGCTTGCCTGCCAGCAGTCCCCGCTACACCACAGAGACCCTAGAAACTATAAACCCCAGAATTTAAGTTTTGTAAAGAAGGAGAAAGAGTAAATAATTACCAACCAATCCCTTTGGGTCTGTATGCTATATCTGAGCCTGTGTAAGAGCTGTTTGTTTCACTGTAGGAGCTGTCTGGCTCTGTATTTTATGAATGGGTGTGTGTGTAAGAGCTGTCTGTGTCAGGGTAGGAGCTGTCTGTGTCTGTATATTGTATCTGGGTCTGTGTAAGAGCTGTCTGTGTCAACGTAGGAGCTGCCTGGGACTGTATGTTATATCTGGGTCTGTGTAAGCGCTGGCTGTGTCAGGGTAGGAGCTGTCTGGTCTGTATGTCATATCTGGGTCAGTGTAAGAGCTGTCTGTGTCAGGGTCGGAGCTGTCTGGGCCTGCATGTTATATCTGGGTCAGTGTAAGAGCTGTCTGTGTCAGGGTCGGAGCTGTCTGGGCCTGCATGTTATATCTGAGTCTGTGTACGAGCTGCCTGTGTCAGGGTCGGAGCTGTGTGGGTCTATATGTTATATCGGAGTCTGTGTACTAGCTGCCTGTGTCAGGGTAGGAGCTGTCTAGGACTGTATATTTTCTGGGTCTGTGTAAGAGTTGTCTGTCAGGATAGGAATTGTCTGGCTCTGTATGTTATATCTCAGTCAGTGTAGGTTCTTTCTAGGTTTGTGTAGGAGCAACCAGGGTATATGAAGAAGCTGACGAAAGGCAATCAAACAGCAACATCAACAGTTCCTCTCTCCACAGATGCTGCCAGACCTGCTCATCCAGCATTTACTTCTTTGATTTCAGATTTCCAGCAACAGCAGCATTTTGGTTTGGTTTCTACTAAGAATAAGCCTGGGTCTGTGTAGAAATGATTGGGTCTGTGCGGGAGCTGTCTGGATTTGTGTATGAATGTCTGGGTCTGTGTAGGAATGATTGGGTCTATGCAGGAGCTGTCTGGATTTGTGTATGAATGTCTGGGTCTGTGTAGGAGCTGTCTGGGTCTGTGTAGGAATGTTTGGGTCTGTGTAGGAGCAGTCTGGGTCTGCGTAGGAATGTCTGGGTCTGTGAAGCTGCAGCCTGGGTCTACATAGGAATGTCTGGGTCCGTGTAGGAACATTCTGTCCCTTTCTTGGTACTGTCCATGCCCGTGCAGGAAGTGCCCATGTCAGTGTAGGGGCTCATGTATAGGTGCTGGCTCTGTCATTGTAGGAATTGTCTGGGTCTATGTAGGAACGAATGGGTCGGTGCAGGAGTTCTTGGGTCTGTACATGTGCTCACCGGATCAGGTTAGAAGCTATCTGGGTCTGTGTGGGGAAGTCTGTGCCTGTGTCGGTGTTCTCTGTGTCAGAGTAGGAGCTCCCTTGTTCTGTGTAGTTAAGTCGGTGCCTGTGATGGTGCTTCCTGGATCAGGGTAAGTGCTGACTTTGTCTGTGTAGGACAGTCTGTGCCTGTGGTGGTGCTCCCTGGATCAGGGTATGTGCTGACTGGGTCTGTGTAGGACAGTCTGTGCCTGTGGTGGTGCTCCCTGTGTCAGTGTAGGAGCTCCGTGGGTCTTTGTAGGAAAGTCTGTGCCTTTCATGGTGCTCCCTTTGTCAAGGCAGGAGGCCCCTGGTTCTGTGTGTGAATGCCTGCGCTTGTGATGGTGCTCTTGTGTCAGGTTAGGAGCTGTCTGCGTCTGTGTAGGAAAGTCTATGCCAGTGATGGTGCGCCATGTGTCAAGATAGAAGCTGAATGGGTCTGTGTAGGAAAGTCTGTGCTTGTGATCGTGCTCCCTGTGTCAGGGTAGGAGCTGCCTGGGTCCGTCTAGGAAAGTCTGTGCCTGTGGTGGTGCTCCCTGTGTCAAGGTAGGAGCTGCCTGGACCCGTCTAGGAAAGTCTGCGCCTGTGATGGTGCTCCCTATGTCAGGGTAGGTACAGTCTAGATCTGAGTAAGCTTATTGGTCTGAATCGAAGCTCTCTGGGACTACATAGGAACTGCTTTGATCTTTATAGACAAAATAATCTGTCTGATGGGGCTGAGATTTGGTCAGAAGATCACAGCGTCTCCGTCCGCACCTATGCTTTATAAAACAGTTTTTTTAGGTTTTAATTTACAGATGGGTGAATTGATAATCAGGGGTGGATCTGTCCGGACCCGGCCCTGAAAGTACAAATGTGGCAGAAATCATGATGGGCGGGGGAGGAGATGGGTGGGGCTATGAACTGAACCCCCTGCCCAAACAAAACTTGCCACAATCACAGAACTGAATGGTCACTTCCGGGTCAGTTGTTGCATCACTTTCTGCCTCCACGTCTTCTCACTGCCTTTGCTGATCCATTGTCCAAATCTGAGGCCTCTACTAATGCAGAATCTCTGTTGCTGTTCTCTTGATTGGCATCTGCTGCCTGGATACATTACCGTCCTCACAGCTCATTCACTGTCTGAGTGGAGCAGTGCGGTGCTTCAGAAGACAGGTACAGAAGGCAATGTCAGAGCTGTCTCGGTCTCACGTGCTCTGCTTATCAAGAGCAGCCAACACATACCTGTGCTCATCAGCGGCTCGTTGGTCTCGGGGTATGATTTTAGCTTTAGATGGTTGAGCAGAGAATATGCGAGAGGTCCCTGGTTCAAATCCCGGATGAGCCCTCATTTTGCTCGCGAGCTTTGACCTTGAATTCCTTTTGTAACATTTGGAAAGATAAAAGAGAAGTTTCCAAATCAATCCACATGAATCTCAAGCGTTTTGGGAAGAGGGTCAGGGCAAATATTCCGGATCAGAGGCAATCTCTACGGCCTACACTTTCTATCAACGAGTTTTTTCGGGAAGTTGAATGCGATATACAACCAGTTCTGGATTTTCATCTAACTGAAGTAGAAAAATGAACGAAAGACTTGCATTTGTTGGGTGCCTTTTACCACATCTGGACGTCCGAAAGAACTTTACAGCCAATAAAGTACTGTTGTACCTCACTGTTGTAATGTAGGAAACGTGGCAGCCAATTTGCGCACAGCAAGCTGCCACAAAATGCAATGTGACAATGATCAGGTCATCTGGTATTTTTTGTTATGTTGACTGAGGTATAAAAATTGGCCAGAATGATTGATGTCCCTGGTTTATTCAGGATACAGACAGCCATTAAGATAAATAATGATTGAGACTGGGAAGGACACCGTTTTCACACCTACCCGCAATGATCACAAGATCGTTACCCGTGAGGAAGGCCATTCAGCCCATTCGAATACAGACCTCCAGAGCATCCGTAGTCTTCTGCTCATTGTTTAATCTAGTTTTTTCCCAAATCATTCTGGGGTTTTCACCACCACCGCTCTACCTGGAGTCCATTCTAAATGTTGATCATTCTCCTGATATCAGTCCTAATGAGTTTACTTTTACCTTTGAGGCTGTTTCGTCTTGTTATTTCTCCCACAACGTAAGTTGGTGTTCCACAAGAGTTACTTTCTTGTAGATCTCTGCATTACCAAATCGCACATGCCTCCGTTCTAGGCTGAAAATTTGGATCCAGCGGGTAGGGGAAAAATCCCTCCCCCCGTGTATGTTTTTTCTACAGGATCGAGGTGTGTCTGGCACTGCTGCTCCCTCCTCTGGCCGCTGTGCAGTACTGCACCACCTGGTACTTCTCTCCCTCCTCTGCCCGCTGTGCAGTACTGCCCCACCTGGTACTGCTCTCCCTCCTCTGGCCGCTGTGCAGTATTACACCACCTGGTACTGCTGCTCACTCCACTGGTCGCTGTTCAGTATTGCAGCACCTGCTCCCTCTGCTGGCTGCTGCGCAGTGCTGCTGTGTATGGTTGAACCGAGTGCAACTTCGACCTCCTCTGCATCTAGCTGTGCCAGAACTGGAAGAGGAGAATGAAGGGTGGGGACGCGTCCTTAAAGAATAGTAGGAGTGAAAATACAATTTCTTGATCCAGTCTGCTGACAGCTAAGGTAGGGTATAGTTATCTGAGAAGGAAGAAAACAGAATTCACAAAATTAGAGAGTGAGTAGTCTTTTCTACCTTCTACCTGCTCTGACATTACATTAGACCAAGGCTGGTCTTCACGAGGTGATGCACTTTGGGGGGACTAACTAGGCAAGGGAATACACAATGAATGGTAAGACCCTAGGCAAGACGGATGGGGCAGAGGGATCTGGGTGTGCAAGTACACTGATCCCTGAAGGCGGCGGAACAGGTGGATAAGGTGGTAAAAAAGGCATATGGAATACTTGCCTTCATTAGCCGAGGCATAGAATATAAGAGCAAGGAGGTTATGATGGAGCTGTATAAAACACTGGTTAGGCCACAGCTGGAATACTGTGTGCAGTTGTGGTCGCCACACTACAGGAAGGATGTGATCGCTTTGGAGAGGGTGCAGAGGAGATTCACTGGGATGTTACCAGGGCTGGAGCGCTTCAGCTATGAAGAAAGACTGGGCAGATTGGGTTTGTTTTCCTTGGAGCAGAGGAGGCTGAGGGGGGACATGATTGAGGTGTACAAAATTATGAGGGGCACAGATAGGATGGATACTGAGGAGCTTTTTCCCTTAGTAGAAGGGTCAATAACTAGGCGGCATAGATTCAAGGTAAAGGGCGGGAGGTTTAGAGGGGATTTCCGAAAGAACTTTTTCATCCAGAGGGTGGTTGGAGTCTGGAACTCACTGCCTGAAAGGGTTGTGGAGGCAGGAACCCTCACAACATTTAAGAAGCATTTGGATGAGCACTTGAAATGCCATAACATATAAGGCTACAGACCAAATGCTGGAATATGGGATTAGATTAGACAGGGCTTGATGGCCGGCACGGACACGATGGGCCGAAGGGCCTCTATCCGTGCTGTATAACTCTATGACTCTATGACTCTATGACCTCAACTACATTTTTCTGCCGTTGCTCCATATAACTTGATCCCCTTACAACGTGTCGATCTCAGTCTTGGAAGCAACAATTGACCCCCATGGACTTATCGGGAAGAGAGTTTCAGATTCCTACAAACCTTTATGTGTAAAGATGCTTTCGGATTTGACTTTTGAAAGCAGCGGCTGTAGTTTTAATTTTTTCCCCCTTGTACTTGATTCCCCAGTCAGAGGAATTAGTTTAACTCTATCTACACTATTAAACCTTTTAACACTTTAAACACTATGATCAGCTCACCCATCAATCTACTAAATTAAAGACAACAGAAGCAAAGTTTATACAATTAATCCTCATACCATAACCCTGTAAACCTCGGTATTATCCTGGTAAATCTGCGCTGCACCACTCCAAGGGCAATATATCCTCCCTGCGTGCGGTGCCCAGAACAGAACACAACAGACTTGACTGTTCCAATGCACGCCTGGCCGGCCTCCTACATTTTATCCTTCGAAGAACGGAGGTAATCCTGCCTGCCCGCGTCATTACTCACCAAGTCCCGTCCAGCCATCACCCCTGTGCTTACTGACCTGGATTGGCAGGGCAACAATTCCTGTTTGTATAACTGGGCGAATCGGATATTATAGACACGTGGCAGGCTATAGCAACCCGGAGCCAACGAGGACTTTTTCATTTTGAGTCTAAACAGAATCGCTGAAATGCAGCTTATGATCAATTATCATTATGCAGCCTGACATTACTGGGAATGCGAATCATAATAATGATGCATTAAAGTCGTGTGTCATTATCAATGCGTAAATGTTGCAGGAAGCACGAGGCGGGATGGGTTGCGCTGCACCAAAAACTGATGGTTTTTCACTACAAATGGGAAGATGTTGCACTTGTCCGGGATTTGTACATGAGACCTCTCACATATCAAACAGTGAAACCCTTTTGCGAGAATCACACAACCAAAACAACGAGCCGCTGGCACCATAGCCGTTCAGCCAGTGTAGAATTTATCTGCCACCAACACCCCATCAGCCGGCCTTTCAGGCAGCTTGTGTCCATTACATCTCGGTTTCTATTCGGGCAAATTCCTCTCTGACTCATCGAGGTGAGCGGAATTAGTCCAGGAAATCACCCTGGCCCTGTATTCCTCGCAGTACCGAGCTGTTGTACAAGTTAATCTGCCCCAGCCAGAAACAGGTCCAGTTCTTGCTTGATAAAATTCAGCGAATCGGTGTCCACTGCCCGAGCCGGCAGATTGTTCCAGAGTTCCACTATTCTCTGGGAAAAGAACCACCTCCAGACATCTGATCAATATCTGGCCTTATACAACTTAAAATTGTCACCCCTGCTCCTCCCTCAAATATTTAATTGGATCAATTTGTGAACTGGAAGAAAATCTACTCCTCATCATCTTATAAACATGGATCAGATCAACCCTCAGTCTAGGCTTCTGTAAAGTGTCGACACGCAACTCGTTCAGCCGATCTTCACAACTAAGCTGCTTTATACTGGGAATTAGTCTAGTGGCCCTCCTCTGCACCCTTTCCTAACCAGGTTGGCCTTTACCTCAAGAGGGCTGAAATACTAAAGAGGAGGAAGATATTCTCCAGTTTACAAAGTTCTAGTTGGGCAACATCTGGAGTATTGTATTGTGTTCTGGGCACAGCAGGCAGGATGGATATATTGGCCTTGGAGTTGTACAGTGCAGATTTACCAGATTAGCACCGAGACTTACAGCGATCAATTATGAGGATTGATTGCACAAAGTTGCCTTCTGTTCACGTGAATTCAAAAGATTGAGGGGTGATCGTATTGCAGAGTTTAACATGTTAAATGGATTAATAGGGTACATGGAGTTCAAATATTTCCTCTGGTTGTGGAATGAAAGACAAGGGTCATAGCCTCAAAATTAGACCCGGGCCATTTAGAAATTAAATTCGAAAGCAACTTTTCTCTCAAAGGGTTTAGTAATCCAGAACTCTCAATCCAAAAAGGCTTTGGATGCTGGGGGTCAATTGTTGCTTACAAGACTGTGATCTACACGGTGTTGTTCGGTAAGGGAATCAAGTTATATGGAGGAAAAGAAGACAAATGGAAGAGAACTGCAGATCTTTTCTGTTCTTAAGCCAGTTTCTTATCCAAACTGCACTGACCCACCTATTCCCCGAGCCTCAATTTTATCAACTAGCCTTCTATGTGATACTTTATCAATCGCCTTCCATAAATCAATGTAGACAACATCCATTGCATTCCCTTCTTCAATCCTCCCTGTTACTTCATCAAAAAATTCAATTAGATTACGCAAACTCTACCTGCCCTTTACAAATCCGTGTTGGCTCTCCTCAATTAGCTTAAACCTCTCCAATTGCCCGTTAACTTTAGACTTGATTATTGTTTCTAAAGCTTTACCCACCACTGATTTTAAACTGACCGGCCTGTAATTATTAGGCTTGTCCTTAGACGTTTTCTTGATCAATGCTGTCACATTTGCCAATATCCAATCCTCTGGCACCTCCGCTGCATCTATGGAAGATTGTAAAATTATGGCAAGCACTTCCACTATCTCCTCCCCCAATTCCCTTAGCCACCTGGCATGCAGGCCATCTGGACCAGGCGACTTATCCACTCTAAGAATACCCAGCCTATATGTACATCCTGTTTATCAATGTTCATCCCTTCCATTGATTCTACCTTTTCCACTTCTACTGATATTTTGTCAGCATCCACCTCCTTGGTAAACACAGATACAACGGACTCATTGAGTATTCTAGCCTTGCCCTGCGCCGCTAAGCATATATTACCTTCTTTGTCCTTAATAGGCCCCACCCTGCCTCTTGCTCACCGCTTACTGTTTACATGCCGGTAGAAGAATTTTGTGTTTCCCTTTGTGTTAACCGCCATTCTACTCTCATATTCTCTCTTTGCCAATCTTATTTTCATCTTCATTTTCCCTCTCAACTTATTGTATTTGGTCTGGTTCACCTTTTAAGAATTCACCTGACATTCATCATACACGCTCTGCTTTTGTTTCATCATCTTCTCTATCTCCCTCGTCATCCAAGGAGCCCTTACCTTTGTTCCCTTACCCTTCCCTCTTGTTGGAATGTATCTAGCCTGAATTTGGAACATCTCCTCCTTAAAGATCACCCATTGCTCCGTTACAGTTTTCCTGTCATCCTTTGGTTCCATTTTAATCTGCTGGATCCTTTAGCTTCCCATTGAAGTTAGCCCTATTCCTGTTTAGAAGTTCCACTCTAGATTGTTCCCTGCTCCTATCCATTGCTAAATTAAATCTTATGATACGATGACCACTCGTACGCAAGTGCTCTCCCACAGACACTTGGTCGGCCTGGCACACCTCGTTCTCCAGCACCAGATCCAGCAATGCTCCTTCCTACTTGGGCCAAGAACATATTGGTCAAGGAAATTCTCCTGAACACTGTTCAGAAATTCCTCCTTCTCCTTTTCCATTACTCTGGCATTATTCCAATCAATATTTGGGTAATTAAAGTCCCCCAATATCACCACTCTATAGAAACATAAACATATAAACATAGAAGATAGGAGCAGGAGTAAGCTAATCGGCCCCTCGAGGCTGCTCCGCCATTCAATGCGATTGTGGCTGATCATCCAAATTCAGCACCCTGTCCCTGCTTTCTCCCCATATCCCTTGATCCCTTTAGCCTTAAGACATTTATCCAACTCCTTCTTGAATATATTTATTTAATTGGCCTCTACTGTCTTCTGTGGTAGAGAATTCCACAGGTTCACCACTCTCTTGGTGAAGAAATTCCTCCTCATCTCTGTCCTATATGGCTTATCACTTATCCTTAGACTGTGACCCCTGGTTCTGGCATTTCTCTGCGACTTCCCTGCAGATTTGCTCCTCTGCCTCCCTCTCACTATTTGGGGGCCTGTAGAATACACCCAATACCATGATCAAACCTATTTTGCCCCTCAACTCTAACCAAATGGATTCCGTCCTTGTCCCCTCAAGAACAGCTTCCATTTCCAAAATTAAAATGTCTTCCTTAATCAGCACTGTCACCCCATCTCCCATTTTTCCTTCCATATTCTTTCTGAACACCTTGTACCATTGAATATTAAATGCCATGTCCTTACCGTTTTTAAGTCGCGTTTCGGTTGTTGCCACATCATATTGCCACACCGCTAATTGTGTTTGTACTCACCAACCTTATTCACCACACTTTGTGCATTTATGTACATACATTCTAAACCAATTTTTCATTTATTCGTAGTTTTGCTTAGTCTGCTCCTATCTAATATTGTACTACTTCCTCCTCTAATACTACTTTCTTCTCTAGTACTATGCAACACACTCAATCTTTTATTCACCTTATTCCTCTTTTGTACTGCTATATTCTGGTTCCCATCCCCTTGCCAAGCTAGATTAAACACTCCCCAACAGCACTTCAAACCTCCCGACGTGAATATTGGTTCTGGCTCTCTTGAGGTGTAACCCGTTCAGCTTGTACAGGTCCCACCTTCCCCAGAAATGGTCCCAATGCCTCAGGAATCTAAAGCCCTCCCTCCTGCACCATCTCTCCAGCCACGCATATAGGACAAGAACTGGTAAAACTTCGTGGCCAATGTCTTCACACAAATGCTTCTTCGCTGTCACAGTAAAATAACGCAACATTTTCAGTACAGTTGACTATTCTAGAGTGTAATATAGGAGGATGCTGAGACAGGCGACAATGTTGAGCTATTAAATCTGCAATACCTTATTTGATAATGTAAGTCATAGATTCAACACTAGTTTTGTAAAGAGAGTCTTATATTGTTGACTTGAACTAGTCAGCAACGCTCGCACGGCAGTTGGATGCCTGTGTCCAGTTAGAAAGCTGTCTGAAAGAACATGCAGTCTAGCAGAGCTGGACGTCCAGCAGGTTGACTTTTCTGCTGAGCAGATGATGAACCTCCTTCTTGAAAATGGTTCGTCGGTCCAGCTCAGAGGGGATTAAGCATCATGAATGTGGAATGTGACTGGGGTCACTTGTGTGACAGGAATTGTAGAGGGCAGTTTCCCATCCTTGAAAAACATTAATGATTCAGTTGCAAAATCTGTTTGCACCACTCACCACTCGGCCCACGGATGAGCCAAGCTGATCACGTCGAGTTAACGCGATTCCGCCGGTCAGTTAATTCAGTGGCATGTCAAGAACAATTAGAAATCAGATAATAATAACCACATCACATAATGGATAAGGTGTTTAACTTTGATGTGAATTATAATATTATCAGAAATTTGTAGTTTCCAGTCTGCCACGGTCGGTTTACACACTGGGTTCCAACCTGGATCGGAACTGTTTTACACCTGACCATTTCTAACAATCACTGACTTCATGTAACGGAAACATCTAAATTCCTTTTGTTCACAGAAGCTGACTGTACAATTTCAATGCTGCGGATCCGGGTGTAACGGGCAGGACTTGCGGTGAAGAGGACTTTCGTGCCAATTGTTTCTGTTTGGATGTCATCTTTTTTTTTATCTCCGCTATTTCACTCCAGCCGAATGAACTGAAGGAAGAAGGAAGAAAGTTCTCTCCCTGATTCGCGATCTCTGTTTCACCTTCATTGGAGAAGGTGAAGAATTCCAATGGTCCGTGCTAATTTAAACAAGATGTGAACAATGAAGGGGCCAAGACCAGTGGTTTGGATGAGATTAGAATTTAAAGCTAATTTTATGTACGATTCAGTCAAATGCTGGGAAGGTGTATCAGCATCAAACATTCAACACAATAAATAAGCACAATGGATTAACCTTCCATCGTCTTAACCTCTCGTCTCCATTTCCTGCTTTTTGCATCCAAACAGAAATACTCCGCAAAAAGTCCCCTTTACCGCTTGTCCTGCCCGTGCACCCAGATCGACAATGCTGAAAATGTAGAATCAGCTTCTGTAAGCAAAAGGCATTCCATTAATTCAGGAAGGCAGTAATGTGCCTGATCGAAAGTTGAGGTGTGCATCCCTTTTAATCAGACCAGGCAGGCTGGTCACACCAGTTTGATTCCTGGCCAGTACAGAACCCTGTACGGTTTCAATTCGACACCCATAGGACCAATTCACAAGCCAGCTTCTCACATCCTTTCAGCGCTAGAGGAAGCAGGACTGATTAATATTCAGGGCAGATGGTGTTTCAAGAAGATTGACGCTGAATGTAAGTTTATCCCAATTCAGGCGAGCTCATGGGTGCAGAAAGCAAAATGTAAAGGTCCTGCATTGGCCGGAATCGAACACGGGTGCAAGACGTCCAATGAGACACCGAGCAGAATACACCTGGGAGACTTTAACTTTTCTCAGTTGTTGGGTTTTCAGTTGCTTCAGTGAAGCTCTGTGATTTCGAAAGATATGGGCAAAATGACACGAAATCACATGTTTTTAATGGAAAGTATTTATGTTTTCTGCAATGTTGATCGGCTGTGAGAAGCTGAGTTTTGTCTAAAGTTTAGCGGGGCTCGTCCGGGATTTGAACCCGGGATTTCTAGCAACTGTGAAACACCAAAGCAAGATTGTGAGCAAACCGGTTTTAGACAGACATAGAATGATCCGTGACTGACAGCAATCCCGATTATGATTAGCAACGACGTCAGACGCCTTCTCCATTAGGCCAAGAAAATTTCTCGTGCAATCCGGGTACTTTGCTTCCAAAGGCCAGCCCTGCTTTTGAAATGCTTGTCTGTCGAGCGGTCCCGCAGGTCTAAATGTATTGACTGGTTTTATAGCATTAATTCAGATTGCTGGGAATGGGACATGTGCCCCAGGAACAGCGGTGGGTGCAGAGCAAACTTAACGGTGTAAGTAGGTGAAAGTGAATGTTAGATTAAGGTAATGCCGCAGGAAAGTGACAAAGAAACGGAAGGAGGTAACTAAAGGAGGGCTATAGATTGTGAATGGAAGAAAAAGCTGGGAGAAGAGGCTAGTTTGATTTATGGAGCATCAAGCTCAGGCATGTGAGAGCACGGGGTTTGAAGGAGTAAATAGGTTTTCACCATCAATAAAAATAATGCTGTTTGATGTAGTGAAGATTGATTTCTCGCTGTGTTCTATCAGCAGGTGCCGCAGAGAAGATATAAAGCGAGCTATACCATAACTCGGATTCGTACCGAGGTTGCTGCGGCCACAATGCAGAGTACTGTCCATTATACGATCACATTGCCACACATCAGCTGATCCAGCGCTGCCCTAACCACAGCAAAATCACGCACGGCACTTCTTAGAAAAGATAGGTTTTTGGTGAAGATGCCAAAATCAGCACCGCCAGATATTTTGAGAGCAGTGGAATACGACCCACGCCCCGCAGCGACTGGAGCCGTAATCAATTATGGTAACTACTGCAGTCGCAGTTACAATTAAAAGGATTGCATCCCTTTCACATGAGAAGAAACTCAACGCTGGAGGTTCATTAGGACAAAAGGCCCCGCTGGGAGTCAAACTCGGGACCACCCTGTTTATTGGACAGGCACTTAAACCAGCTAAGCCACGGAGCCAAATCATGTCTCAACTACCTCGCCTCCACTCACTGATATCTATCAGCTACCTGTCAGTGCCTGTTGGAGTCTGAGGCCGTTTATTTACTGATCCATCTCTCTTGTCTATTCTTCCATTTATCCCGATGCTGTCTGTATCTCACTGTGTTTAGCTCAGTTTCAATCTGTGGGTTGATTCTAAATGAATACCTGTGTTTGTGTCTTACATTAAATAATTGATGGGTCAGACAATTCTTCCTCTGACACTGGGGAAATAATGAGCCAATATTTATAACGAGATTTTGATTATTGTGATGCAGCAAATACAAGATTCCATCTTGCATTATATACGTTCAATTCTGTGCAAAATTCATCTTTGAACTAAAAGTTTTTCCAAAAGGCCGCTTTATAATTTGACGTCACAGACACCACCATTGCACCTCAAGGTGATCCATAACTAATAAACAGAGAAGTCAAGCAGTGAAAAGGTATTTGCAGAAAGGGTTGTGAGACTGTGAAATGCCCTGGCCCAGAGCAGCAAATTTAAAACAAGGATTAAAAACCGGCAGCGTGGGGGAGGAAGGGGAGAGAGAGGCAAGAGAGATACAGGAAATGTCACCTTGGAAACTACTGGCCCCGAATCTACTTTAAATCCCCCACTGTATTTAAACACATTTAATGTCATATTCATACATTGATGCATTTGAGCCATATATGTAATTTACCGCTGTCTCTCGTCTAAAATAACTGCTTTATATATTTGAGCCCACCCGCTGCATTCAGGCTCTACCCGGAATATTCATCTCCAACATAAAATCAGTTTCTAATCTGGAGACAAGGTTTCTGTAGCCGGCGGGCAGGGAGCAGAGGCTGACGCTGATCTGTGTCATGTGGAAGCAGGACACAAAGTTCCTGCTGTTTATTTTCATTACCCTGCAGAATATTCCATACTGTTCTCAACATCTTACATACCGTTAAATATCGGAAGTTTTCATTTATTGTAATGATGATCAATGCGATTCTTCTGGACTCGCTGAATTTGCAGCAAATTAAATATTTCGAAACCATCATCGCCAATAATAAACAGGGTCAGCGATTTGAGAATTTAATTTGTTGGAGATGGCGTTGCCGCAGCTGCGATGGCCGAGTGGTTAAGGCTGTTGGATTGAAATCCAACGGGGTGTCCTTGCGAAGAGTCGAGCCATGCTCACAGCGGATTCTCTCATAATTGCAATTAATTACTTAAAATACTTTATTTTCTTCAATCTGCTCCCTCTGGAAGGATTTTGGAATTCTCAATGCCGGTTTTAAGGAAACTAAAGGATTGCCGAGAGACCCGGATCACTTCCTCACTTCAAGAAGCTTTGCTGACTGAATTCCAAAAGTGTTCTGCAGATTGTCTGGAAGCTCCAGGTAAGGTGGTCTCGAGAGTCTCTGAGGAACCTTCGCATACACTCGGTGCTGTCCGGTAGCATCAGTCTGTGTATCCATGGGAGAGAGAGAATAGAAAGTCACTGGAAGGCATGTTTCTGTCAGCAGCAATGGTGTAAGAGCAGCCATTCTAAAGTAAAAAGCAGAATACAGTCCAGGAGACAGACAAACGGAGTGGAGATCTGGAAGACTGATCAGAAAAACAACAAGGAGGACACCAACACATAATTCATCTCTCCATCTTCCGAAGCAGAAGAATTGGCTGTTCTGAGTTTTGAGTTGCATCACTGAGTTAAAGGTGGTACAAATCTCTCTGTGTAAAACTTGTATTATTAGGTTAATAAAACGATTTGTTTGAAAAGTTTAAAGTTCTTTGTGGATCTTAGCTCTGATTACCCTAAAGAGTGAAGAGAGCTAAAACAAAAACCCTACAGATCCTTCTGTCCAAAGTCACATTTTCCTCCCAAGCATGCAACACTTAGCTCATGGCAAGGCTCAAATTACTGATATATAGGCGGAATGGAAAATGTTATCGGACTATGGGGGAGAGCAGCGGAGTGGGGCACAGTCTGTTAACTCACTGGGCGAAACATTTTCTTCTCTGCTCTGAATCCAGCTCAAAAGAGACCATTAAAATCGATGGTCATTCTTACTGATCCATTGTGCACTGGACGCATGGGCTTGAATCCCATCCTCATCATTACTGGGCACAGTGAGCTTTCCACTGCGCTGTTCATGCAAATACTAAAATAAACATGGACTCATTGCATAAACGCAGAACAGAGATCGCAAATCACAGTTATACCTTTTCCTCTCTCTTCCTTCCTCTGAGATTGAAACCCAATGAAAGACTAGCGGGAAAACACATGATTAGAGAGCAGAAACATAACTTTAACTTTTTGGCATAATGGGCAGACAAGTAGCAGATGGGATTTAATGCAGAGAAGTGTGAGCCGATACATTTTTGCAGATGGAACATATACACTTACAATATACATATAGAATATACACTTAAAGGCACAGTTTGAAATAGTGTGCAGGGACAGAGGGACCTGGGAGTTAATGTGCATAGGTCCCTGGAAGTGGCAGGACATATTGAGAGAGTGGTTAGCAAACCATTTGTGATCTTGGGCTTCATAAATAGAGGTATTGAGTCCAAAAGTTGAGAAGTTATACTGAGTCTTTATAGAGCGCTGGTTAGGTGACAACTGAGTATTGCGTCACATCTGGTCACCACACTTTAGGAAGGATGTGAAGGCCCTTGAGAGGGCGCAGAGGAGATTTACCAGAATGGTTCCGGGGAGGGGGATCTTAGCTACAAGGACAGGTTGGAGAAGCTGGATTTGTTTTCATTAGAGTAAAGGAGGTTGAGGAGTGATTTGATAGAGATGCACAAGATAATGACAGGTTTCGACAGGCTCGATGGGGAATGGCGCTTCCCACTACTTGATGGTACAAGGACGAGGGGACACAGATTTAAGATTTTAGGCAAGAGATTCAGAGGGGGCTGTGAAGGAAAAAAATTACTCTGCGAGTGATGATGACCTGGAATCCGCTGCCGAATTCACTCAATGTTTTCAAGGGGAGACTGGATAGGAACTTGAGAGAAATAAACTTGCAGGAATAGGGGGATAGTGCAAGGGAATGGTACTGACTTAATTGCTCTACAGAGAGATGGCACTGGCTCGATGTTCCGAATTGTCTCTGTCTGTGCCATTATGACTGTATGATTAAACTGGGTGAGCGCACAGTGAGGATCATCAATTGTATAAGTCTTTTAACATGAGTGCGATTTTAGTTGTGATGATCCAGCTGTTAATTTTGGCGGGGTTCAGTCCGGGATTTTTAAGTAGTGAAATTACCTAAGCAAGAATCATTACCCTGGACCAACGAGCCGCCGATTTTGGGCTAGAAGTTGCATTAGGTTTCATTGCGCTGCTGCGAAGCCAGTTCGCAGAGGATATGTTCATCAATTTGAAATATGTTTATATTTTCCTAAATGCACTTATTTTTATCAGCAGCTTCCCGGAATCTGCTTACAATTCTCCCCATAACAAGAAGTTTGAGGGTAGCAGTGGCCACGTGGCCTAATGGATAATGCATTTGACTTTGATGCGAATTTTTCAGTTGCCAGTTCGAGTCCTGCCGTGGTCATTTAAATAACTGGGCGAAACTTTTTCTTCTCTGTTCTGAATCTGGCTTCAAACCGACCAGTTTTGACAGTCTCTCACCTGAAGATAACAGAGGGCCTTTTGCTTACATGAAGCGAATTGTACCTTTTCTACATTGTAGATCTGTGTGCACGGGCAGGCCAAGTGGTGAAGGGGAATTTCTTTCAGAATATTTCTGCTTAGATGCAAATAGCAGGAAATGGTATGGCTGAGCGTAGTGTATCCGTGAGATGAGATAGCCGAGGGGTTAAGGCGATGGACTGGTGATCCGTTGTGCTTTGCATGTGTGATTACGAGTCCCATCCTCGTCTTCATTACGTTGCAAGTGTAATGCAGATAAACCTTCCGAGCATTTCACTGAATTCTGCCTCATATAGCCTTTATGATCGCAATCTCGTCAAAATCGCATTGGTGATTCAAATCTGTTCCCCTGCACTCTTCATATCTTGTTAAAATTAAAACAGAGCACTGGAGTTCTTAAATGAAGAGAGAGCGTGAATCGGTGATTAAGAATCATCTCCACCTGTCTTTCTTCATCTGCGATTGGCACCAAATGAAAGACTAGTGGGGACAAAGCCAAATGAATAGAGAGCAGAAATATAACTTTATCGTTTAGGAGGAAATATAATTTCAAAAATATTTATCAACCATAATGACGAGATTTTCTGTTTTAGTGTCTTTGGTTGAGAGATAAATAATGGGCAGAAAAATGGGGAGAAATCCTTATTCTTTTTGGCATACTCTCATGGGATCTGAGGCCTCGGTTGAACATCATACAAGAAAGGCGGCACCACCGACAGTGCCGCACTACCTCAGCACTGCACTGGACTGTCAGCCAGGATTATGTGCTCAAGTCTCTGGAGTGGGGCTTGAGTTTGCTACCGCTGAGCCACGGCTGACACCCAAACTCAGTTCATTTGGCTGGAGTGAAATGACGGAGATAAAAGGAAAAATGATAATGGAGTAAACTTTCAACTTGGCGCCCTAGAAAAATCGCGCATCCTATTCGGCCGCCCGTTCTAGAAACAGCCTGATTGATGTTTCCATCGATTTCATAAGCAATAATAATCAGGACTGTCTAAATTGGGCGGGGTGGTGGTCAGTCAAGGATCACCCTGTGTTTGTTTTAAACCGCGTGTGCTCACAGTCCCGGATCATTCAGTGTGTTAGTCTTTTTTAAAGAAAAGCGAGTCCAGCTGTGATGTCCGAGTTGGTGATGTTTGACTAAATGTGGCGGGGCTCGTCCGGGATTTGGACGCGGGACCTCTCGCATTTTAAGTTGCAAAATTCCCTAAGCAAGAATCATACCCCTGGACCAAGGACCTGCCGACTTTGTGCACGAAATTGCGTTAGGTTTCCCTGTGTTGGTGCGAACCCAGTTCGCAGAGGACATACTCATTAATTTGAAATATATTTATCTTTTCCTAACTCCAATTTATTTATATAACCAGTTTCCCTGAATCTGCTCACAATTATCCCCACAACAAGAACTTCGGTGGCAGCAGCGGCTGCGTGGCCTACTGGATAAGGCATCTAACTTCGGTGCGAATCATTTAGGTACCAGAAGATTGCAGGTTAGTGTCCTGCCATGGTTGATTAAATAACGGGGCGAAACTTTTATCTTCCCTTTTCAGAATCTGGCTTCAAACTGACATTTTCTGACAGTCCGTCAAGTGAAGATAATGGAGGGCCTTTTGCTTACATGAAGTTGATTGTATATTTTCAACATTGTAGGTCTGTGTGCACGGGCAGGGCAAACGGTGAAGGGTAATTTCTTTCAGAGTATTTCTGCTTAGCTGCAGATAGCAGGAAATGGAATGGTTGAGCGCAGTCCACCTGCGAGACGAGGTTGCATAGAAACATAGGAGCAGGAGTAGGCCATTCGGCCCTTCTCCGCGATCATCCACACCCTAGCAACCGGTCCCTACACCAACAGCCATCCCACCCAAGCCCCGTAACCCCACGTATTTAATCTCCCCTAACACTAAGGGCCAATTTTTATTATGGCAAATCAACCTAACCCGCACATCTTTGGACTGTGGGAGGAAACCAGAGCACCCGGAGAAAACCCACGCAAACACGAGGAGAATGTGCAAACTCCACACAGACAGTCACCCAAGGCCGGATTTTGAACCCGGGTCCCTGGCGCTGTAAGGAAACAGTGCTAACCACTATGCCACCGTGCTGCCGAAAGGTTAAGGCGATGGGCTATTAATCCATTGTGTTTTGCAACCGTTGGTTGGATTCCGATCTTCATCATTATTCCGTTACACCTTTCGAATATTTTGCGTAAAATAGGTTCTTATCGCAATGTCGTCAAAATCACACTGGTCATTCAGGTCTGTGTCCCTGCACTCTAGTTAAAATTTAAACAGACCACTGGAGTTTATCAACTTATTGAATGAAGGTGGAGCAGAAATCGCGAATCGGAGATTGTGAACCATCTCTACCTCTCTTCCTTGCTCGGCGATTGGCACCAAATGAATAACTAGTGGGAACGAAGCCAAATGATTAGGGAGCAGAAACATATCTTTATCGTTTATTAGGCAATGTAATTTCAAAAATATTTATCAAACTTAATGACGATATTTTCTGTTTTAGTGCCTTTGGTTGGGAGATAAATAATGGGCAGTAAAATGGGGAGAAATCCTCATTCTTTTCGGCATACTCTCGTGGGTTCTGAGGCCTCGGTTGAACGTCATACCAGAAAGATGGCACCACCGACAGTGCAGCTCTACCTCAGTATTGCACTGGAGTGTCAGCCTGGATTATATGCTCAGCTCTCTGGAGTGGGGCTTGAGTTTGCTACCGCTGAGCCACGGCTGACCCCTAAACTCAGTTCATTCGGCTGGAGGGAAATAACGGAGATAAAGGGAAAAATGTTAGTGGAGAAATCTTCAACTTGGACCATCGTAATCGGCCGCCCGATTTATGTTCCAATCGATTTCATAAAGAATGATAATCAGGCCTGACTATAATGGGCGAGGTCGTTGTCAGTCAAGGATCACTCTGTGTCTGTTTAAACCGGGTGTGCTCACAATCCCGGAAAATTCAGTGTGTTAGTCTTTTTTAAAGGAAAGCGATTCCAGCTGTAATGACTGAGTTGGTGAGGTTTAACTAAATGTGGCAGGGCTCGTCCGGGATTTGGACCCGGAACCTATGGCATTTTAAACAGCGACGTTCCCAGAGTGAAAATCATGCCGCTAGACCAAAAAGCTGCCGATTTTGTGTGTGAGGTTGCCTTAGGTTTCCCTGCACTGGTTCGGCCCCGGTTCGCAGAGGACCTGATCATTAATTTGAAATATGTTTATCATTTCTTAAATCCACTTCTTTATATGAGCAGTTTCCCTGACTCTTTTCACAAATCTCCCCATAACAAGAATGTCGGCGACAACCTAATTGTGGATATGATGTTTGGGAGATTGTCTGTCCGTAACTTCCATCCTTGAATTTCTCAACATCATGTTCAGGTGAATCGTGGTTTGTATTCAACATGATGTCGGAAACATGTATAGATAAAACGTGAGTTTACACATCTTCTCGTTGTTGCAACGTCTCAGTCACTGTGTTGAAATCGAATCTCTTTCCAGCACGTTATTGTTTGCCTGATAGTTGCTGGTTTAACAGTTAAAATTGGCCCCACCTTCCCTCCTGTCAATAAGTAACACTGAAGGGCTCCTTTAAAGCTCCCATCAATCATTGCAACACGGTGGGCCTGAGGATCCTAAGCGCCCACGTGGAACAACTAATAACTAGACAGTTTGCGGAAGCACCAATTGTACCCTCTGCTCCGGTCGAAATATCACACCGCAAAAACATTAGTTGCTGTAGATGAGACTCGAGCTCACAACCGCTGCATTTTTCCCGAGCCTTTATTTAACTGTTATATAAGTACTTGCGCGCTAACCGATTGCGCCACTAGAGCAGTGCTTAACTTGGACTACTTATCCATGCTCATTTACTTGCACTTCTCAGGTTGTCCAATCGTGCGGGGGCGCAATGTTGTTTAATTAAGGCACATTGCCTGGGTTTATTTAAAGAGTGAAGCAGGAGTTACTCTCATGCGTTAGCGAGCTGGTGAATTTACCAAAGGCTGCACCAGATCCTGGTGTCAAAAGCACTGAACAGTTTTACCCAACTCCTAAAATACAGTCTGCAAAATGAGAACCGATGAAAATTCATCAGTTACAAAACACAAAAAACGTTTTAAAATTTTGCCCATGATTCGTTAACCATGTGAGTTACCGGTTGATTAATGACGATTACAACAACGTTTTCACACAGTCTAATGAGTTTTATGTAATAGAACAGTTTTCTTAAAGCTAACTCCTCGACGTGGAATGGAATCCGTCGTAGGGTAAGAGTATTTGTAGATGACAATTGCTGTTCTGAGCTGTTTCTCTAATTATTCAAAGAGCAGCGGTTTCCGAAGTGTAGCGGTTATTTGTTCGGTCTAAAGTACAACAGGTCCCTGGTTCAATCATCTTTTGTAGGTAGAGATTAATAAATACATTAACAGCCGCGCGGTATTCTCCTTTTCTCTATACAGTTCTGCACACACTCAAACGCTACAGAGATACCGACTGTGTGAGAGATCATTACAGGATCCTGCAGCGTTGCCTCGGTCAGTAGCAACAGTTCGGAGCCACATTTCAGGTGCCGCAACAAACGCATGAATTGGTTTGCTGTTCCCCAGCTCCCGGAGTCCGTGAGGCCGCGACAGCAGCGAAGTTCAGGCCGTCTGTCCGGTCCCGCTCTCGCCAAGCACCCTCTGCCAGCGGAAAGCAGCAATTGCAGCCTCAGAGAGTGTAAACTGCCCATCGCTGCAAAAGAAAATGTCACTGAAGCAGAGGAGCGCAGAGATTTGCATCTATAGCGTAGTTAAGGATGGTCGAGGTTGATATCGATCGACTCATTGTTGTTGGAACCGCTGAAATTGAAACTTTCTCTGGCAGATGTTGCAGGTTTACGTATGAAATGTGCCCTCGAGGTGCAATCGACAAATTTGGAGATGCCGTCTAGTGGGACAATTTAAAGGATCAGCACAGTTGATGCCGAGAACAAATTAAAAAGTAGCTCAAGCTGATGAACCTTGCACTGGTGAAAATCCTGGATGGAGATTTAGAGGAAGCGACAGTGGGAAGGGCTGTACTGCGATTCTAACACTTCTCCAAACACATTCCGGGCAAGTCATCGACAGTAAATAGAGGGCTTGGAACCGGAATGGAACTGTGGGCACACTTCTCAGTCAAAATGCAAAGGACAATACATGAAAAATCCATTTGATTTTACGTTTGATAACCAGTTGATTGGGCCTGTATTCTAGACAGAGTGACTATTTAGTCTAGGTGTAAGAATCTCGCTTTCGGGATTGTAGATTGCGATTTGCGAAAGGTCCCACTTGAGCCCCTTTTTAACGTCGACTTCTAATATTGGACTTGCACTCAAACTTGTTTTAATCCGCCTAAGAAATGATCGTTCAGGACCCAAATCATTCTCCATCAATCTCCAGCGGCTTTGGAGGAACGTCAATGCAGCTGCCATGTAAATATCATGGCTTTAAAGACAAACAATTAAGGTATCTTTTCAGCAAACAATCACGAGTGATGGTTATAAATATATTTGTGAGTGTCCATATTAGATACAAATGTATTTGTGAGTTGCTATTGTGTTAGATGTAAATGCTTTTGCACCACTGTTCGTTACAAATATATTTAGATGTATCTGTATTATTTATTACTGTATTGGGTGGGGGAATCTGTGTCAGTTATAAATGTATTTCTGAGCTCTGTAAATGTCCAGTCCGGCCCTATTCTACCTTTTCATTGACCCCACGTGGGACACGGAAGAGCAGCTGTTACATTGGGATGCAACTTTTGCTTTTATTGATACTTAGAAAATGTGAGCTGTAGACAGTAATAACTCTGAATCCATCAGCCTCTCTGATACCTCTTGAGTGTTCCTTACTCTGTCTGATAGGCCCTGAGCGTCCCTTACCCGGTCCAGAACCTCTTGAGCATTCCTTACCCTGTCTGGTACATCCGGAATGTCTATTACACTGTCTGGTACATCCGGAGCATCCCTTACACTATCTGATACATCCGGAGCTTCCCTTACACTGTCTGGTTCATCGGGAGCGTACATTACCCAGCCTGGTACATCCGGAGTGTCTCTTACCCTACCCGATACATCTGGAGCGCCCCTTACCCTGTCTGATACATTCGGAGCCTCCCTTACCCTGTCGGATACATCCGGAGTGTCCGTTACCCTGCTGGATACATCCGGAGCGACCCTTACACTGCTTGGTATATCTAGAGCGTGCCTTACGCTGTTTGGTATATCCAGAGCGTGCCTTACCCTGTCTGATACATTCGGAGCCTCCCTTACACTGTCGGATACATCCGGAGTGTCCGTTACCCTGTCGGATACATCCGGAGCGTTCCTTACCCTGCTTGGTGCATGTAGAGCGTGCCTTACCCTGTCTGGTATATCCAGAGCGTGCCTTACCCTGTCTGGTATAACAGAAGCGTCCCTTACCATTTCTGGTAATTCCGGAGCATCCCTTAAACTGTCTGGTATATCCGGAGTGTCCCTTACCCATTCTGTTACATCCGGAGAATCCCTTACTCTCCTTGATAACTCCTGAGCGTCCATTTTAGTTTTTGATAACCAATTTGCCAAAATTGCATATTTCACCCTTCATCCGCAGCTATGTAGTACTTCCTGTCGCTCACGCTCCTCAATTGCTTAGGGAAAAGCGGCAACTGCCAGTTGAACAAACCCAATTCTTCAGTTAGCCTCCCCAGTGCACTTCATTTCCTGAGGAATTTTCTTGTGCAATCGGGCTGCTTTGGAACCAAAGGCCGGCCCTGCTTTCTCAGAGCTTGCCTGTCGGAAGAAGCCCTAGAGGAGTATAAAAAATGCAGTGGCATACTTAAAAAAGAAATTAGGAGGGCGAGGAGGGGCCATGAAATAACACTGGCGAGCAAAATAAAGGAAAATCCTAAGATGTTTTATAAGTATATTAAGGGCAAGAGGATAACCAGGGAAAGGGTAGGGCCCATTAGGGACCAAAGTGGCAATCTGTGTGTAGAGCCAGATGAGGTAGGCGGGGTTTTAAATGAATTTTTTGCATCTGTGTTCACTATGGTGAAAGACGATGCAGACATAGAAATCGGGCAAGGGGGCTGTGACATACTTGAACATATTAGCATCGAGAGGGAGGAAGTGCTAGCGGTTTTAGCAGGCCAAAAAGTGGATAAATCCCCAGGCCCAGACGAGATGTATCCCAGGCTGCTGTGGGAGGCAAAGGAGGAGATTGCAGGGGCTCTGACACAAATTTTCAGAACCTCTCTGGCCACAGGGGATGTACCAGAGGACTGGAGAACAGCTAACGTAGTACCATTATTCAAGAAGGGTAGCAGGGATAAACCAGGGAATTACAGGCCAGTGAGCCTAACATCTGTGGTACGGAAATTATTGGAAAAAATTCTGAGGGACAAAATTAGTCTCCACTTGGAGAGGCAAGGATTAATCGGGGATAGTCAGCATGGCTTTGTCAAGGGTAAATCATGTCTGACAAATCTGATTGAATTTTTCGAGGGGGTGACTAGGGGGGTGAATGAGGGAAATGCTGTGGATGTGGTTTACATGGACTTCAGTAAAGCTTTTGACAAAGTCCCGCATAGGAGACTGGTCAAGAAGGTAAGAGCCCATGGGATCCAGGGTGCCTTGGCGCGTTGGATCATAAACTGGCTGAGTGGCAGGAGGCAGAGGGTGATGGTCGAAGGTTGCTTTTGTGACTGGAAGCCTGTGTCCAGTGGGGTACCTCAGGGATCGGTGCTGGGTCCCTTGTTGTTTGTGATCTACATAAATGATTTGGATGAGAATGTAAAAGGTATGATCAGTAAGTTCGCAGATGACACGAAAATTGGTGGGGTGGTAAATTGTGAGGAGGAAAGCCTCAGGCTACAGGACGATATAAATGGGTTGGTCAGATGGGCGGAAAAGTGGCAAATGGAATTTAACCCTGAAAAGTGCGAGGTGATGCATTTTGGACGGACAAATAAGGCAAGGGAATACACAATGAGTGGTAGGACCCTAGGAAGTACAGAGGGTCAGAGGGACCTTGGTGTACATGTACATAGATCCCTGAAGGCAGCGGAACAGGTAGATAAGGTGGTTAAAAAGGCATATGGGATACTTGCCTTCATTAGCCGAGGCATAGAATATAAGAGCAGGGAGGTTATGATGGAGCTGTACAAAACGCTGGTGAGGCCACAGCTGGAGTACTGTGTGCAGTTCTGGTCGCCTCACTATAGGAAGGATGTGATTGCTTTGGAGAGGGTGCAGAGAAGATTCACCAGGATGTTACCTGGGATGGAGCGCCTCAGCTATGAAGAGAGGCTGGACAGGCTGGGGTTGTTTTCCTTGGAGCAAAGAAGGCTGAGGGGGGACCTGATTGAGGTGTACAAAATTATGAGGGGCATAGATAGGGTAGACAAAGAGGAACTTTTCCCCTTAGTAGGGGGGTCAATAACAAGGGGGCATAGATTCAGGGTAAGGGGCAGGAGATTTAGAGGGGATTTGAGGAGGAACTTTTTCACCCAGAGGGTGGTTGGAATGTGGAACTCAATGCCTGAAAGGGTGGTAGAGGCAGGAACCCTCACAACATTCAAGAAGCATTTGGATGAGCACTTGAAATGCCATTGCATACAAGGCTATGGACCAAATGCTGGAAAATGGGATTAGACTGGACAGGGATGGATGGGCGGCGCAGACACGATGGGCCGAAGGGCCTCTTTCTGTGCTGTAAAACTCTATGACTCTATGAGAGGTCCCGCAGGTCTAAATCTATCGACTGGTTTCAAAGCACCAACTCAGATTGGGTCGAATGTGACATGTGGCCCAGGATCAGCGGTGAGAGCAGAGCACACTTAGTGGTTTAAGTGGCTGAAAGTGAATGTTAGATTAAGGTAATACCGGAGGAAAGTTACAATGATATTGAAGAAGGAAAGTAATGGAGGGCTATTGATTGTGGGAGGAAGAAACATTTCTGCCATGACTTGGATTCGGACCGAGGTGGCTCCAGCCACAACGCAGAGTACTAATCACTATATGATCGCGGCACCACAGATCAACTACTGGAGCTCTGCTCTGACCACAACAAAGTAACGCACGGCACTGCTTAGAAAAGATGGATTTTTTGGTGAAGAGGCCAAAATCAGCACCACCAGAAAGCAGGAAGTGGTGAAATTCAAACTAGGCACCGCAGTGACTGGAGCCTTCATCCAGAATGGGAACTAGTGCAGCCGCAGTTACATTTAAAAGAATTTTAGCCTTTGCACATGAGAAGAAAGTCACGCCTAGAGATTCATTAAAGAAACGACTCTGCTGGGTGCCGAACCTAAGATCTCCTGTTTACTAAACAAACGCTTTGACCAGCTAAGCCACGGGGCCGAATCTCGACCCAATTGCTCGCCTCCACTCACTGATATCTATCAGCTACTGGTCACGGTCTTCTGGACTCTCAGGCCGTTTTGTATGTCTCCAGCTCTCTTGTCTATTCCACCATGTGTCACGTTGCTGTCTGTAACAAAAAATGGGGGCTCGCATGGACGCAGCGGCTTTGTCTCTCCCGAGACTGAGCGTTTTCACCCTCTTTCTGAGTCTCTTCTGGACTCTGCTAATACGGGAATTGAGGGCAGACCTACTGTACAGCCGGCAGGCACTCCTCGATATCGGGGCCGACTGCGTGTGGCTCACAATCGGCGCCGTCGATCTGCCTCCCGACATCGGCCGATCCCCGGGACCAGCGTGGTGTCTTTCCCCAGCTGGAAGTCGGCGCAGGCCACGCAGAGAACGCAAGCAGAAGCAGGGCAAGAGGGCCGGAATGCAAAATAGGCTGAAGAGGGCCCCACACAAACCCTCCCTCCCAAGTATTTTCCTGGCCAACGTCAGGTCACTGGTAAATAAAATGGATGAGATCAAACTTGATCTCTCCTCACAGAAAAGGACAAAGGAATGCTGTGCCATGATCTTCACAGAGACCTGGTTGAATAACGGCATCCCTGACATCACCATCCAGCTAGGAGGACGCATGGTCTTCCGTGCCGACAGAACTGCAGACTCCGGTAAGAGCAAGGGAGGCGGTTTGTGCATTAACACTAACAATGCCTGGTGCACTAACACGGACATAATCGATAGATCCTGTTCGGCTGATTTGGAATTCCTCATGGTAAGGTGCAGACCCTTCTACCTGCCTCGGGAATTCACGGCTGTTATCATCACTGCTGTCTACATCCCACCACACGCTAATGCCAAACTAGCACTGAAGGACCTCTACAGGGCCAGCAGCGAACAACAAACTGCGCACCCAGACGCAGCTTTTATCATCGCAGGGGACTTCAATCACATAAACCTAAAATCTGTACTCCCGAAATTCCACCAGAATGTTTCCTGCCCCACAGGAGGAGAGAACACACTGGATCAAGTCTACACGAGCATTGTAGATGCTTATAAAGCCATTCCCTGCCCCACCTTGGGAAGTCTGACCACCTCTCCCTGTTTCTAGCCCCGGCATACAAACCGCTCATTAAAAGGGTGAAAGCATCAGTGAGATCAGTGAAAGTATGGCCAGAGGGGGCAGTCTCGGAGCTTCAGGATTGCTTCAAATGCACTGATTGGAGCAAGTTTGCCCATAATGACATCGAGGAATATGCATCCACAGTGCTATTCTACATTAACAGTTGCATCGAGGTCGTCACGACCCATAATAATATCAGGACATACCCCAACCAGAAACCCTGGATGAACGGGGAGGTCCGCTCGCTGTTGAAAGCACGTGAAGCAGCATTTAAATCTGGTGACACGGCGGCTTACAGTGCAGCTAGGACCAACCTAAAAAAGGTTATCAGGACTGCCAAAAGGAAACAGACACTGTGGATAGAGGATCATTTCCACAACAACTCAGACCCCCGGCGCATGTGGCAAAGCATCCAGTCCATCACTGACTACAAGAGTAAAAACACCAGCCCCCCGGTTAGCGATGCCTCCCTTCCGGAGGAGCTTAACAACTTCGACACTCGCTTTGACAGGGACAACAGGGAGCCGGCTACCAAAGCCTTGCCACCCCCGGAAGAACAGGTGGTCACTCTGTCGACCTCCGACGTAAGGGGTGTTCTACGCGGAGTGAACACACGTAAGGCTGCTGGACCTGATAGCATCCCTGGATGGGTACTCAAGGAATGTGCTGATCAGCTGGCTGATGTCTTCCCCTCCATCTTCAATCTGTCATTGGCCCAGGCAGTAGTCCCTAAATGCTTCAAGACTGCTACCATTATTCCTGTGCCAAAGCAAACGGCTGTGACGTGACTGAATGACTATCGACCTGTCGCACTCACACCCATCATAATGAAGTGTTTCGAGAGACTGGTCCTGGCTCACATCAAAGCCAGTGTTCCCACCTCTCTTGACCAGCACCAGTTTGCCTATCGTGCAAACAGATCAACGGAGGATGCAATCACAACTGCTCTACACTCTGCACTGAATCACTTAGACGCGAAAGAGACCTACATCACAATGCTGTTAATAGACTACAGCTCAGCATGCAACACTATCGTCCCCAACAAGCTGGCCACCAAACTCCACACTCTTGGCCTGAACACTTCCCTCTGGACCCTAGGCTTCCTAACAAACAGACCCCAGTCTGTCAAATTAGGTAACCACACCTCCCCCCCCTGACCCTGAACACGGGGGCCCCACAAGGATGTGTGCTGAGCCCTCTCCTCTACTCCCTCTTCACCCACGACTGTGTGGCTGTTCATGGTTCCAACACCATCATCAAGTTTGCGGATGATACAACGGTGGTAGGCCAGATCACCAACAACGATGAGTCAGCCTACAGGGAGGAGGTCCAGCAACTCGTGAAGTGGTGCACTGATAACAACCTGGCCCTTAACATCAAGAAAACCAAAGAAATCATTGTGGACTTCAGGAAGTCTAAAGGCGGAAGTCACACCCCCATCCACATCCATGGGGCTGTGGTGGAAAGGGTGGACAGCTTTAAGTTCCTCGGAGTCCACATCACGGAAGACCTCTCCTGGTCCCTCAATACCTCCTCTCTGGTGAAGAAGGCCCAGCAGCGCCTATATTTCCTAAGGAGGCTGAAGGGATGTAACCTGTCACCCCTGATCCTCTCTAACTTTTACCGCTGCACAATAGAGAGCATCCTGACGAATTGTATCACAGTATGGTGTGGCAGCTGTAGCTACAATGACTGGAAAGCCCTGCAGCGGGTAGTCAAAACTGCCCAACGCATTACCGGCACCCGGCTACCGACCATAGTGCACATATACCAGAAACGCTGTTTACGGAGGTCACGGACCATCATCAAAGACCCTACCCAACCCAGCCACAGTCTGTTTGCCCCCCTGCCATCTGGGAGACGCTACAGATGCATTCGCACCCGAATGACCAGATTTAGGAACAACTTCTTTCCCAGGGCTGTCATCCTACTGAACTCCACAAATAAACTCTAATGCCTGCACATCTGCCAATGCACTTTATTATGTTTATGTTAATGTATTACAAGCCAAATGAATGTTGAACGTTTAAATGTCTTAATCTAAATATACACTCTCGGGAGGCGCAAGCCTACATTTCGTTGTACTGCACTTGTGCACTAACAATGAAAATAAAGTTGATTATTATTATTATTATTATTATCTCCCGCTTAATTTATCTCATTGTCAATCTGTGAGGTGATTCTGAATGATTACCCTATGTTTGTGTCTTATATGAAATAAACGAGGGGATCAGACAATTCTTCCTCTGACACTGGTGATCTAATGAGCCAAAATTTATAACAATTTATTGTTTATTGTGATGCAGCAATTACAATATTCCATCTTGAAGGATTCAGGTTCAATTCTGTGCAAAATAAACTGTGACCCCAAGTTGTTTCCAATAGGCCGCCTTTTAATTAAACATCACAAACGCCAGCATTGCACCTCAAGGAGATTCATAACTAATAAACAGACAAGTCAAGCAGTGAAAGGGTATTTGTAGAAAGGGGTATGAGAAAGGGGTATGGAATGCACTGGCCCAGCAGAGCAGCAGATTTAAAACAAGGTTTAAAAACCAGAAGCGTGTGGGAGGAAGGGGAGAGGGTGGCAAGGCAGACACAGTAAGATGGCCTTGGAAACCAGCGGCCCCGAATCTGCTTTAAATCCCCCCACTGTATTGAAACATATTTAACGTCATATTCACACATTCATGAATTTGAGCAATATATGAGATTTAAGACTGTCTCTGATCTAAAATATCTGCTTTATATCCAAATTTGCAGACGACACAAAGCTGGGTGGGAGGGTAAGCTGTGAGGAGTATGTCATGAAATTCAAGTACGATTTGGACAGATTGGGTGATTGGGCAGAAACATGGCAAATGCACTATAATATGGATAAATGTGAGGTGGCAAAAACAGGAAGGCAGATTATTATTTGAATGGCAATAGATTGGGAGAAGGGGAAGTGCAAAGAGACCTGGGTGTTCTTGGGCACCAGTCGCTGAAGGTAAGCATGCAGGTGCAGCAGGTGGTTAAGAAGGCAAATGGTATGTTGGCCTTCGTAGCAAGAGGATTCGAGTACAGGAGCAAGGATGTCTTGCTACAGTTGTACAGGGCCTTTGTGAGACCGGACCTTGAGTATTGTGTGCAGTTTTGGTCGCCTTACCTGAGGAAGGACGTTTTTGCCATGGAAGGAGTGCAGCGAAGATTCACCAGGCTGATACCTGGGATGGCAGGAATGATGTATGAGGAGAGATTGTGTCGATTGGGCTTATACTCACTGGAGTTGAGAAGATTGAGAGGGGATCTCATCGAAACTTATAAAATTCTGTCAGGCCTGGACAGACTAGATGCAGGAAGAAAGTTTATGATGGCCGGGGAGTCCAGAATCAGCGGTCATAGTCTAAGGATAAGGGGTAAGCCATTTAGGACTGAAATGATGTGGAATTTCTTCACCCAGAGAGTGGTGAACCTGTGGAATTCTCTGCCACACAGTGCGGTGGAGGCCAGTTCATTAAATATATTCAAGAAAGAGTTGGATATATTTCATAATGCTAAAGGGATCAAGGGATATCGGGAGAAGGCAGGAACAGGGTACTGAATTTGGATGATCAGCCATGATCTCATTGAATGGCGGAGCAGGCTCGAAGGGCCGAATGACCTACTCCTGCCCCTATCTCCTATGTTTCTATTGCCGAGATTAAACACACTGTGCAGGGTTAGCGGCTCTTTGCTCTAGGGGTGTGAATCTCGTTTTGGGAATTCACATCAATTAAAATGCAAGAGGTACCGCGTTCAAATCCCAAATGTGCCCGAACATTTTAATAGATCCACTTTCCTCGGCCTGGAGACATTCCACAAGTCTTCAAATAATAACTGCCAGAAAATCAGACCGTGTTCAGTACATCACAAGAAAACGGCAATTTTCTTCTTGAAAGCAGGAATTCAGTCCCAGAAGTGCCGAAACTTTGAGGTAAATATGTAAATCCGTTTGTTTCCAGAAGTCTGCTCCACATTTTCCACATTGTCAATCTGGGTGCATGGGCAGGACATGCGGTAAAGGGACTTTATTAAAGATTGTTTCTACCGTTTGGAAACAGAAATACTGAAATAAAAGGGATTTTTGGATGACTCCTTTTGGATAATAATGTTAGATCGAAGTTGGTGAGAGCTTAGAGCCTCAGGACTGTTAATGCAGTTGGAAGATACGTGGCCTGAAATTGTTACAGTCCCCATGTTAGACAATATTTTCTCTCCCTATTTGGTAAAATGTTCTCACTTTCTCAACCTAATATTTCTCCCAGCTCTAATGGAAAGAAGATCGAATCCAGAGTTCTATCCTACTTCCTCCCTTCCTTTCCACCTTGCTTCATTCCCATCCTCCTTGTTCGTGGTTTCCTGTCTCATTTGACAATGAGCCTGACCTTGATGTTAACTCTGTGATCGACATCTTATCATTTCCAGTCCTAACCTAGTCTTTTTGTAGATTTATTACAATCTATTTGATGGAAACTCTCCAACATATAATAAAACCGCCCAATAATGCCTGTGAGTTAAAACAGGCTTTTGCATGGTGAGGGAAATATCAGAGGAACAGAATAACTCCTGCAGCAATAGAAATCGAGTCAGTGCCCAGCTCTGCTGTTCGGGGCAATCCTCCTCTCCTCGTGTTTCATTTTCACATCGATGGTAAAAGCTGAGAGCGAACTCCAATCTGCACGGGCTTTACACTGGTTAAAAGACAGAAATCAAAGAGCAGGGATAAGCGGGTTATTCAGGATGGCAGGCTGTGACTAGTGGGGTACTGCAAGGAACGGGGCTTGGGCCCCAGCTATTCACAATCTATATCAATGATTTGGATGAGGGGACTAAATGTAACATTTTGAAATTTGCTGATGATATAAAGCTGGGTGTCAGTGTCAGTTGTGAAGCGGATGTGAAGAAGCTTCAAGGGGATCTCGACAGGCTCAGTGAGTGGGCGAGAACATGGCAGATGGAATATAATGTGGGTACATGTGAAGTTATCCGCTTTGGTAGAAAAAACAGAAAGACAGAGTATCTCCTAAATGGTGAAAAAATGGGGAATGTGGATGCTGAAAAGGACATGGGTGTCCTTGTATATGAGTGACTGAAAGTGAATTTGCAAGTGCAGAAAGCCATTAGGAAGGCAAATGGTATGCTCGCCTTCATTAGCTGTGGATTTGAGGACAGGAGTAAAGAAGTCTTATTACAATTCTATAGGGCCTTGGTGAGGCCACACCTGGAGTACCGTGTACAATTTTGGTCGCCTTTCCTAACCAATTAAATACTTGCCATAGAGGGAGTGCAACGAAGGTTCACGGGATTGATTCCTTGGTATGGCAGGACTGTTGTTTGAGAAGAGATTGAGTAAAGTAGGCCTGTATTCTCTTGAAATCAGAAGAATGAGAGGGGATCGCATTGAAGCATACAACATTATCACACGGCTTGATAGGGTGGATGTTGGGAGAATGTTTCCCAAGGCTGGAGATTCTAGAACCAGGGGCCACAGTCTCAGGATAAAGGGTATGCCATTCAGGACTGAGATGAGAAGACATTTCTTCACACAGAGGGTGGTGAACATTTGGAATTCTCTAGCCCAGTGGGCTGTGGAGGCTCAGTCATTGGGTATATTCAAAAAAGAAGTCGATAGATTTCTGACTAGTAAGGGCATCAAGGGATATGGCGATAGGGCCGGTGAATGGAGTTGAGGCAGAAGATCAGCCATGATCTCATTGAATGGCAGTGCAGGCTCGAAGGGCCGAATGGCCTACCCCTGCTCCAATTTCTTATGTTCCTATGTTCTTACACCGCTTGAAAGATTAACGGAAAACGCAAATGATGAGGGAGCTGGCAGAAACTGTTAAATTTATCCTGTGGACATGAATTTATATTCAAACTTTTATCGATTTAGACCAGTGCAGTTTTCTGATTCGCAACAGGTCTGTATATTTCATTTCTGTTAAACTTTATTCCTGCTCCCGCACTTCATAAAGAACAAAGGGTCCCACACCACGGGCATTCAAAAACATTTCAATTATGGCCAACCTCTTGTAATCGCTGCTTTCACCCACTCGCACTCTTTCCATTTATCCTCTATTTGTTTCATTCGCACAATTCAACAGAACTGTTAAGATTAAGACGGAAGACTTCCGATCTACCTGCACCATAACAGCGGGCCAATACTTCATATTTAAACCCTCATTGGCAGCTAGGTAGCGCTGCCTGTCATTCACGCACTGCCACAGTTTTGGGGAAAGCGCCAAACAGCATCAAAACAAACAAAACCCAGTTCTTCAGTTAGCAAGATATCACAAGATTCCCCAAGGAAATTTTGTGAACAATCCGGCCGCTGTCCTTCTAAAGTCCTGTCCTGCTTTTGCAGCACTTATCTGTCAAGCGTTCACACAGATCTAAATGTATTGACTGGTTGTACACTAGTGCGAATGGGACATGTGCCCTGATGAAACGCGCTGGTAGCAGAGATAATTTAACCATGTAAGCTCATGAAAGTGAATATTAGATTAAGGTAATACCGCAGGCAAGTGACAATGACATGAAAGGAGGCAAGTAAAGAATGGCTACTGATTGTGGAAGAAGAAAAAGCTGGGAGAAGATTCGGGTTTGAATTATGGAGCATCAAGCTCAGGCATGTGAGAGCGCGGGTTTCAAAGGAGTAAATAGGTTTTCACCGCCAACAATACATCAGTTTTCCTGTTGTAATGATTGATTTTTCAGTCTGTTCCATTAGCAGGTGCTGCAGAGGACAGAAGATGCAAAGCGAGCTGTGACATGATTTAAGTTTGAACCAAGGTTACTGCGTCCACAATGCAGAGCACTAACCATGATACGATCACAGCGCCACACGTCAGCTTCGCGTATTTTTTCTGACCACTGCATAGTTACGCAAGGCACGGATATTATTGCTGTTAAATATGAATAAAACGCGACGCATGTTTGCAGCTGTTGATGTTTTTGTCATAAGAACATAGAAACAGCAGGAGGCCATTCAGGCCCTGGAGCCTGCTACACAATTGGCAGATCTGAATGTGAACTCCATCTACACTGCGATGATTCCACAAACCTTCACATCCTCGCTGAACACAAATCTATCGATCTCATTTTGAATTTGTCAATTGACCCCCAGCCTGAACAGCTGTTTCGGGAAGAGCGTTCCAGATTTACACTGCCGTCTGTGTGAAGAAGCGCTTCCTTACATCAACCCTGAACGGGGTAGCTCCAATTTTATGGTTATGCCCCATTGTGCTAGACCCTCCCAACAGAGGAAATAGATTCTCTCTCTCTTACACCTATTTGTTTACAGCTCTAGCCGAAGTTCACAACCCAGAACATTAACTGTCTCTCTGATTTGGATTTTGAGCTCATGTCTCTTTCTCTGATGGTTCTTTGCAGCTGGATTTGTTGCAGATCACTGGAGCAGGCGGGGTATGGGCGCTGATAGGGAATGCTGCGTCTCATACCCCGCGGGAGCGGGCGGGTGTTTGAATGCCTCTGCGTGTCACACAGTTAGAATTGATGACGTGTATCTCAATAACACCACCCTATAATGGAAGAGTCTGCATATAGGCGTATTTGAAAGCTGTCTTTTTAGTACAACAGTTAATGAAACTTTTAAAAGTTAGAACAGTTATTTAAGCAAATTATCTTTGCATTGGCCGGGAATTAAACCCGGGCTTCCCGCGTGGCAGGCGAGAATTCTAACCCTGAACCACCAATGCTCACTATACCAAGTGTTTCAGTTCTCCAGTCACATTCCTGTTTCTGTTAATGAAAGAATAAAAGACAAATCAAAATACTGCATTTCTCCAGGTGTGGTCTCACAAAGACCCTATACAGTTATAGCAAAGTTTCAGGGAGGGAGCAAAGGCTGAGGCTCATCTGTGTCACGTGGGAGCAGAACACAATATTCCTGCTGTTTATTTGCATTATCCTGCAGAATATTCCATACTGTTCTTAACATGTTATATTCCTCTTAATATCGGAAGGTTTAGTTTATTGTAATGATCGCTGCGGCTCTTTTACATTTTATGTATTTGCAGCAAATTAAATATCACCAAACCAACGAAATGAGCCTTGCCGAGTATTAACACTCAGTGCAGGGTCAGATATTTGTGAATTCAGCATGAAGGCTCCGCTTATGTAGCTGCGCTGGTCGGTTGGTTAAAGGCGTTCGAGGTTAAATTCCATGGTTTTGACTGGGGAAGTTCAAAGCTTGTTGTATTTTAATGTGAATAAATCCAATTTGTTGAAAAAGTTTAAAGCCTTTGCTGGTCTTAGCGCTGATGACCCTAAAGAGTGATGAGAGTTAATACAAATAACCTACAGAGTCTCAAGTCCAAAGTCACATTTTCCTCCCAAGCTTGCTGCATTTAGCTCATGGCACGGCTCAAATTACTGATATATACTTGGAATGGAACACATTGGTAGGACTGTGTGGTAGAGCAGGGAAGTGGGAATAATTGGACAGCTCTTTCAGAGAGCCGGCACAGGCAGGATGGGGCCAATGACTTTAATCACCACATGACGAATTCTGTGATTGTATTACTCCAAGCATTGAAAGGCTTCCTGTTAGCGGCTCGTTGATCCAGGGATGAGATTCTTAGATACAACAGAATTGTCATTGTTTGAGACAGAGTAGTCCCACGTTTAAATCCCAGACAAGCCCTAAATCTTTAGTCAAACATCACCAATTTCCTCAGCTTGGAGACATTGCAGAAGTCCTTCAAATTAATAATTGTATGAAAATCAGTGCAGAGCCTAAATCCAGTATATCGCAAGAAACTCGCGAGTTTATTTTTAACAGCGGGAATTCAGTCCCAGATGTGCAGAAACTGTGACGTAAAGATGAAAATCTGTTTATTTCCAGAAGCCGGATCCACAGTTTCCAAATTGTCAATCTGGGAGCACAGGCAGAAAAGGTGGTAAAGGCAACTATATTAAAGATTGTAATAAAAGAGATTTTTCGTCGACCATCTTTGGATAATAAAGGTAGATGGAGGTTGGTTAGAGGTTAAGGTGATGGACTGTTCATCCAGTTGGAAGATACTTTGCCTGAAAATCTTACAGTCCCCAAGTAAGACAATCTCTAATTCTACGGTTCTGGCCCATTGTGCTGGACCCTCCCACCAGAGGAAATAGTTTCTCTCTCTCTCTTACACTTAATTGATTGCAGATCTGACCGAAGTCCACACCCCAGGACATTAACTGTTCCTCTGATGCTGAAAGGATCCCAAATCGCTTTTCACAGCTTTCTCAACTTGTCCTGCCACCTTCAAAGATTTGTGTGCGCTCACCCCATGTGTCCATGTTCCTGCACTCTCTTTCAAATTGTACGATTTAGAGCTGGTTAATAAATGGCAGGGGAGAGCATTCTGAGCGGTTTCGGGGCCAGTGATCTCCAGACGGAGCCGATAAAAGGAAATAATCGGCCCCATTAAAGATGTACCATTTAGTTTACAATGCCTCTCCTCATTCTTCCGACCAAAATATATCACTTTGCACTTCTCTGCATTAACTTTCATCTGCCATGTGTGTGCCCATTTAACCAGTCTGCTTCTGTTCATACTCCCCCTTTGTAGCTCTTACTACCTGCTTTGTGACCCTTTACTGTTCTTTGTAACTTTCCCATTCACCAGGATCTCTGCAATGTTTTGTATTTGTGTTTGCTTCTTACCTTATTTTAGTGCGGCCTCTTACGGCTATAGCTGTCCATGCCTGTTTTTTGGCCAGTAGAGTTCTTGCCCCTCAGATGTGTAAAGTGATCTTGTTTCATATTAAATTATTTTAGAAGACCTCCCACTGATCTTCTGTCATTTTACCAATGGACAGATTTGCCCAGTTTACTGTGGACAGGGTCTGTCTTGTTTAAGTCGGCCTCACCGAAATCTAGAATCTCTGTAGCTGTTTCGCATTTCTCCCTTTCAAACATTGCATTGAACATGATCATGTTCTGATCACTATTAAATACATTTGACGCACGCTAAGTTTGATGAATAAAGCTGTCTTGTTACTCATTACAAAATCTAATACGGCATGCCCCCTTCTTGGTTTTAGGACATATTGTTGTAGGAAACTATCCCGGACACACTCAATAGTTCACTACCTTTCTGATAGGTGCGTGTTTGCTTATCCAAATCTATTTGACAGTTAATATCTGCCATTAATACCACCCTGCCTTTACGATGCGCTTGTCTAATCACTGCATTTATACAATCTAGCACTTCAGACCTGCGACCAGGGAGCCTATACACAAATCTCACTTTCTTAATCACTCAGTCTTAAATCCTTTCCTATTTCTTAAATCTACCCATAAATTCTCCACTGTCTGTTTACCTCGTGTTATATCCTCTCTTAACATTGGACTGATTTCATCCTGGCTCACTAAGGCTACTCCTCCCCCTGCCCGATTTCCCTATCTTTCCTGTAGCCCTCCAGCAACACTTCCACCACTTTACATTCTCGCCATTTTGCGATAAAGGCTAATAATCCATGAACCTTATATTTTTTTGTACGTGTCCGGTAGTTTTAAGTAATTACTGTACGTGGACTTCTAAATCTCTCTGCTCCTCCACAGTTCCTAACTTCTCACCATTTTGTAATTACTCTAATCAACCTTTCTTATTTCGAAAGTGGATGATCTCTCAGTTCCCCACATTGAACTCCGTTAGCCACAGTTTTGCCAATTCACTTAATCTACCAATGCTCCTTTGCAAATTTCTGCTCCCACCTATACTACTTACAGTGCCGCCTAACTTAGTGTCGTCAGCAAACTTGGATATACGATGGAAGTCATCGAACTGTGAATGAGGTCTGGGAACGGGAATGGAACTGCGGGCTGATGTGACAATGCATTGGTATTCAGAAGGTATAAAATATAGTCTCCAATGCTCTGCTTATCTGCATCAGACCGAAAGTAATTCGTAATACATGTTCGATCCTTATTGGTCGCTGTAACCTGATGCTGTAGCTCGGTGAATTAGTGGTTCAGTATGGAAAGGGTTGTGCCTCTGTGGCACAATCAGTTAACATGGTCGGCCGTGAGCTCAAAAATTAATGGTTCCACGAACGATCGGGTAATCTTTACCTTATTGCCTCACAGTTACTGGTTTCACCGTGTGTTTTGACTGAAAGGAAATGTGCTGCAAACATTGCCAGCTGGGCAGGGCTGACATTCCCACCATTTACCCTGCAATTGGATAGCAGGCATATCAACAATATATAAAAGCCTGAGATTGGCTTCACGGAAACCAGAATTTTTCTTTACAGACAAGGCCACGAAAGGCCGGATGGGAGGCTGCACTGGTTGCAGGAGAGCTGATTCGCTATGACATGGATATTCCCACAGTGAGCCAGACCAGACTCTCTCTATGTTTCCACAATGAAAGTCACAGCGTTTATTTTGGAAAAGCAAAACGATACTTACATTCTGACTAGTTTCAGTTGATATTTGAGAGATCATTATAAGATCCTGCAGGGTGGCCTCGGTTAATAACAACTGTTCGAAGCTGCATTTCAGACATGCCAACAAATCCCTCGGTTTTTTTCTTCCAGAACCCCGAATGAGTGAGGCCCCGAAAAGTAGCTCCCTTCAATCAACAGCTGCTCGCAATAATCAGCGAATGTGGCCTCAGACAGCACATTACAGCCCATCTCTGGGGAACAAGATACCACTGAAGCAGAGTTGTGCAGAGCTTTGTATCTCTCGCCTATAGGTGACGACGTGGAGGTCGATATTATAGAATGATTGAATATTACAGCACAGAGCTGGGCATTCGGCCCATCGTGCCTGTGCCAGCTCATTGAAAGAGTGAACCAATTAATCCCACTCCCCTGCAATTTCACCATAGCCCAGTATTTTTTCAGGTGTATATCCAATTACCTTTTGGAAGTTACTATTGAATATGCTCCCACTACCCTTTCTGCCAGTGCATTACAGATCATAACAATCACTGCGTATTAATGTTTCCTCATCTCCAAACATAACAGAAGTCTTTCATCCCTTATGCCATTCTAGTAAATGTCTACTGCACACTCTCTGAGGCCTTGACATCCTTCCTCACTGTGGTGCCCAGAATTTGCCACAATACTCCAGCTTGGGCCTAAATGGTGTTTTATGAAGTTTGAGCATAGATTCCTGGCTTTTGTTCTCTATTTCCCTATTTATTAAATCAAGGATCCCGAATACCAAATAATGTCCTGCTCAATATTTACGATGTTGACAACCCATCAGCAAACTTTGAAATTTATTCCCGACACCCAAGTCCAGGTCATTTATATATAACAAATATAGCGATGGTGCTAATACCCACCGCTGGGGGACCCGACTGCAGCGAAGGAAGCGCATTGCTGTCCATCCTTGGGAAGCAAGATACAATATGGCCCGGCGAAGCCTCCTCATACACCGAGCACAGTGACAGTAAAATCCATGGAGATTGAGTCCAGGTCACTCGGCCTTCCAGCAACAGTTGGTGAGGACTGAAAAAGGGAGTTGGATAAGTATCTGAAGCATAAAATGCCGGGCTCCGGGGAAAGGGCGGGAGCGTGGGACTAGCTTAAGTGCTCTTGCTGAGAGCCAGCAGGGACTCGACAGGCCGAATGGCCTTCTTCCGTGCTGTAACCATTCTATTCTCTGACTATGTGAAAGGCGCTATATGTATTCGAGTTGTTGTTGTATTACGATTATTTATATTATTCGTAAGGTAAAAAATCCAAACTTTTAAAACTAAATCCACACAAAATGCCACGGGGAAATTATTTTGAATAACATCCATTGCACCTTTGCAGCACTTCTTTCCTTTTTTTGTCTTTCCTCTGTTTGCTGATAAACGTTTAACTCGCGGCCTTTTCACGTTAATTGTCACAAGCAGGAACAGATAGGCACAGCGCGTCTCGCCGCACCGAGGTGTGCCAAAGGCATTATAGAGTCATAACGGTACAGCATGAGGCCATTCGGCCCATTGAGTTGGTGCCGAGCTAAATGTGTCAGGGTAGGAGCCATCTGGGGCTACATTTTATATCTGGGTCAGTAGAAGAGCTGTCTGTCTCAGCGTAGGAGCTGTCTGGGACTGTATCTTATATCTGGATCTGTGTAAGAGCTGTCTGTGTCAGGGTAGGAGCTGTCTGGGACTGTATCTTATATCCGGATCTGTGTAAGAGCTGTCTGTGTCAGGGTAGGAGCTATCTGGGTCTGTATATTATATCTGGGTCTGTATAAGAGCTGTTTGTGTCAGGGTAGGAATTGTTTAGCTCTGTATGTTATATCTGAGTCAGTGTAGGTTCTTTCTAGGTTTGTGTAGGAGCAACCAGGTTATATGAAGAAGCTGACGAAAGGTAATCAACCAGCAACATTAACTGTTTCTCTCTCCACAGATGCTGCCAGACCTGCTCAGTATATCCAGTATTTACTGGTTTTATTTCAAATTTCCAGCATCAGCAGCATTTTGCTTGGGTTTCTATGAAGAAGATGTCTGGGTCTGTGTAGGAATATCTGGGTATGTGCAGGAGCTGTCTAGATTTGAGTATGAAGAATCTGGGTCTGTGTAGGAGCTGTCTGGGTCTGTGTAAGTATTTCTGGGTCTGTGCAGGAGCTGTCTGGACTTGTGTATGAATGTCTGGGTCTGTGTAGGAGCTGTCTGGGTCTGTGTAGGAGCTGTCTGGGTCTGTCTAGTAGTGTCTGGGTCTGTGTAGGAGCTGTCTGGGTCTGCGTAGGAATGTCTGGGTCTGTGTACGTGCTGTCTGGGTCTGCGTAGGAATGTCTGGGTCCGTGTAGGCACATTCTGTGCCTTTCTTGGAACTGTCCATGCCCATGTATGACGTGTCCATGTTAGTTTAAGGGCTCATGTATAGGTGTTGGCTGTGTCATTGTAGGAATTGTCTGGGTCTATGTAGGAGCGAATGGGTCAGTACCGGTGCTGTTGAGTCTGCACAGGTGCTCCCTGGATCAGGGAAGGAGCTATCTGTTTCTCTGTAGTATAGTCTGTGCCTGTGAAGGTGATCCCAGTGTCTGGGTAGGAGCTCCCTGTGTCTGTGTAGGAAAGTCTGTTCCTGTGATGGTTCTCCATGTGTCAGGGCAGGAGCTAACTGGGTCTGTGTATGAAAGTCTGTGCTTGTGATGGTGCACCCTGTTTCAGGGTAGGAGCTGCCTGTGTCCGTGTAGGAAAGTCTGTGCCTTTGGTGGAGCTCCCTTTGGCAGGGTAGGAGCTGCCTGGCTCCGTCTAGGAAAGTCTCTTCCTGTGATGGTGCTTCCTGTGTCAGGGTAGGAGCTGACTGTGTCTGTGTACGAAAGTCTGTGCCTGTGGTGGTGCTCCCTGTGTCAGTTTAGGAGCTGCCTGTGTCAGTGTAAGAAAGTCTGTGGCTGTGGTGGTGCTCCCTGTGTCAGCGTAGATACCGCCTAGGTCTGAGTAAGCTTATCGGTCTGAATCGAAGTTGTCTGGGAATACTTAGGTACTGCTTTGATCTTTAAAGACAGAACAATCTGTCTGTTGGGGCTGAGATTTGGTCAGAAGGTCACAGCGTCTCCGTCCGCACCTGCGCTTTATAAAGCAGTTTTTTTAGGTTTTAATTTACAGATGGGTGAATTGATAACCTGTGGCGGTAAGAGCCTCAGCGCCCCCGGGTGAGACAGGGTTGAATCTGCCCAGGCCCGGTCCTGAATGTGCAAATGTGGCAGAAATCACAATGGGCGGGGTAAGAGATGGGTGGGGCTATGAACTGACAGTAAACCCCCTGTCCAAACACAAATTGTCCCAGTCACAGAACCGAATGGTCACTTCCGGGGTGGTTTTTGCATCACTTTCTGCCTCCATGTCTTCTCACTGCCTTTGCGGATACATTGTCCAAATCTGAGGCCTCGCACCAAAGTAATGCAGAAACTCTGCTGCTGCTGACTCGGTACATTACCATCCCCACAGCTCATTAACAGTCTGAGTGGAGTAGTGCGGCGCTTCAGATGTCAGGTGGAGAAGGCAATGTCAGAGCTGTCTCGGTCTCAAGTGTTCTGCTCATCAAGAACAGCCAACACATGGCTTGATTATGGAAACGTTTTAAGTGCCGTTATATCCACTGGCGGCTCGTTGGTCTAGGGGTATGATTCTCGCTTCGCGTTGTATTGGCATAGCATATGCGAGAGGTCCCGGGTTCAAAACACGGACGAGACCTCATTTTTGCGACTTTTGACCTTGAATTCCCTTTCAAAAATTTGGAAAGATAAAACAGAAGTTTCCAACTTAATCCACGTGAATCGCAAGCGCTTTGGGAAGAGGAGCAGTGCAAATATTCTGGATCAGAGGCAATCACTGCGGCCTACACTTTCTATCAACGAGTGCTTTCTGGAAGTTGAATGCGATATTCAACCAGTTCTGGATTTTCATCTCAGTGAAGTAGATAAATAAACGAAAGACTTGCATTTATTGGGCGCCTTTTACCACCACCGAACATCCCAACGCACTTTACAGCCAATGAAGTATTGTTGTACATCACTGTTGTAATGTAGGAAATGCGGCAGACAATTTACGCAGAGCAAGCTCCCACAAACAGCAATGTGATAATCACCAGATCATCTGGTATTTTTGTTATGTTGATTGAGGTATAAAAATTGGCCAGAATGATTGATGTCCCAGTTTTATTCAGTATACAGACAGTCATTAAGATAAATAATGATTGAGACTGGGAAGGACACTGTTTTCACACCTACTCGCAATGTTCACAAGATCCTTACCCGTGAGGAAGGACATTCAGTTCATTCCAATACAGCCCTCCAGAGTATCTGTAGTCTTCAGCTCATTGTTTAATCCAAGTTTTTCCTAAATCATTCCGGGGCTTTCACCACCACCGCTCTACCTGGATTCCTTTCTAAGTGTTGATCATTCTCCTGATATCAGTCATAAAGAGTTCACTTTTACTTTTGAGGCTGTTTCTTCTTGTTATTTCTCCCACAATGTAATCTGTTTTTCCACACGAGTTAGTTTCTTGTAGATCTCTGCAATACCATGTCGCACATGCCTCCGTTCTAGGCTGAAAATGTCGATTTTAACTCCCAGCGGGCAGGGGTAAAATCCCTACCCCCGTGAATGTTTGTTCTACAGGATCGAGGTGTGTCTGGTACTGTTGCTCCCTCCTGTGGCTGCTGTGAAGTATTGCACCAACTGGTACTGTTGCTCCCTCCTCTGGCCGCTGTGCAGTATTGCACCACCTGGTACTGCTCCTCCCTCCTCTGGCCGCTGTGCAGTATTGCACCACCTGCTCCATCTGCTGGCTGCTGCGCATTACTGCTGTGTAAGGTTGCACTTGGTACAGCTCCTCTGTGCCAGAACTGCAAGAGGAGAATGAATGGTGGAGTTGCTTCGTGAGAAGCGACCTTCAAGAACTGAAGGAGAAGACGATTCCTTGACCCTGTCTGCTGACAGCTAATGTAGGGTAGAGTTATCTGACAAGAAAGAGAACAGAATTCAAGAAATTAGAGCCGGAGAAGTCCTTTCAACCTTCTACCTGCTCCGACATTACATTGAACCAAGGCTGATCTGCACCTCACCTACGTTTTTCTGCCGTTGCTCCATATAACTTGATCCCCTTACCTAACAACAACGTGTCGATCAGAGTCTTGGAAGCAACAATGGACCCCCACGGACTTATCGGGGAGATAGTTCCAGATTCCTACAAAACTTTATTTGAAAAGATGCTTTCGGATTTGACTTTTTAACGGAGCGGCTGTAGTTTTAAGCCCCCCCGCCTTTGTACTTGATTCCCCAGTCAGAGGAACTAGTTTAACTCTATCTACACTATTAAATCTTTTAACACTATAAGCAACATGATTAGATCACTCAACAATCTTCTAAATTCAAGAGAACAGACGGCAAGTTTATACAATTAATCCTCATAACATAACCCTGTAACCCTCTGTATTAATCTGGTAAATTTGCGCTGCACCACTCCAAGGGCAATATATCCTTCCTGCATGCGGTGCCCCGAACAGAACTTGACTGTTCCAATGGATGCCTGGCCGGCCTCCTACGTTCTATCCTTCGGAAAACTGAGGTAATCCTGCCTGCCCGTGTCCTTACTCACACCAAGTCCCGCCCAGCCATCACCCTTGTGCTTACTGACCTGGATTGGCAGGGCAACAATTTCTGTGTGAATAACTGGGAGAATCGGACATTATAGGGACGTCGGAGTCGATTGAAACCCGGAGCGAACGAGGACATTTTCATTTTGAATCTAACTTTAGACAAAGCAGAATCGCTAAATGGCAGCTTATGATCAATTATGATTATGGAGCCGGACATTGCTGGGAACTCGAATCATAATAATGATGCATTAAATGCGTGCGTCATTATTAATACAAGAATGTTGCAGCAAGCGTGAGGCACGATGGGTTGCGCTGCGACATGAACTGATGGTTTTTCACTACAAATGGGAACATATTGCGCTTGTCCAGGATTTGTACGTGAGACCTCTCACATATCAATCAGTGAAACCCTTTAGCGAGAATCCCACCACCAAAACAACGAGCCGCTGACAACATAGACGTTCAGCCAGTGTAGAATTTATCTGCCACCAACACTCCATCAGCCGGCCTTTCAGTGAGTGTGTGTCCATTCCATCTCGGTTTCTATTCGGGGAAATTCCTCTCTGACCCATCTAGGTGAGCGGAATTAATGGATGTATAAAGTTGTCTTCTGTTCATGTGAGTTTAAAAGGTTGACGGGTGATCGGATTCTGGTGTTTAATGTGTTAAATGGATTAGCAGGGTAGATAGAGATAAACTATTTCCTCTGGTTGGGGAATCAAAGCAAGGGTCACAACCGCAAAAGTAGAGGTTGGCCATTTAGAAATTAAATTCGAAAGCAACTTTGCTCTCAAAGGTTTGTAGAAATAAAGAACTCACTATCCGAAAAGGCTGTGGATGCTAGGGGCCAATTGTTGCTTCCAAGACTGAGATCTACACGATGTTGTTAGGTAAGGGAATCAAGTTATATGGAGGAAAAGAAGAAAAATGGAAGAGAACTGCAGATCTTTTCCGTCCTTAAGCCAATTTCTTATCCAAGCTGCCACTGACCCATCTATTGCAGGAACCTCAATGTTATCAACTAGCCTTCTATGTGGTACTTTGTCAATCACCTTCCGTAAATCCATGTGGACAACATCCATTGCATTCCCTTCATCAACCCACCCTGTTACTTCATCAAAAAAATCAATTGGATTACTCAAACACGATCCGCCTTTTACAAATCCGTGTTGGCTCTTCTGAATTGGCTTAAACCTCTCCATCTGCAGATTAATTTTAGACTTGATTATTGTTTATAAAACTTTACCCAACACTGATGTTAAACTGACCGGCCTGTAGTTATTAGGCTTGTCCTTAGACATTTCTTGAAAAATGGTGTCACGATTGCCAATGTCCAATCCTCTGGCACCTCCCCCGCATCTAGGGAAGATTATGGCAAGCTATCTCCTCCCCCAATTCCCTTAGCAACCTGGGATGCAATCCATCTGGACCAGGTGACTTATCCACTCTAAGCATACCCAGCCTAACTAGTAGATCCTGTCTATCAATTTTCACCACTTCCATTGCTTCTATATTTTCCACTTCTACTGATATATAGTCAGCAACCACCTCCATAGTAAACACCCATACAAAGTACTCATTGAGTGTTCTGGCTTTGCCCTGCGCCTCTAAACAGATATCACCTTCTCTGTCCCTAATAGGCCCCACCCCGCCTCTTACTACCTGCTTACTGTTTACATGCCGGTAGAAGAATTTTGGGTTTCCCTTTTATGTTAACAGCCATTCTACTCTCATACTCTTTATTTGCCAATCTTATTTTCATCTTCAATTCCCCTCTCAACTTATTGTATTCGGTCTGATTCACCGTTGAAGAATGCACCTGACATTCACCATACATTCTCTTTTTTGTTTCATCATCTTCTCTATCTCCCTCGTCATCCAAGGAGCCCTTGCTTTGGTTCCCTTACACACCCCTCGTGTTGGAATGTATCTAGCCTGTATTTGGAACATCTCCTCCTTAAAGATCACCCATTGTTCCTCTACTGTTTTTCCTGTCATCCTTTGGTTCCATTTTAATCTGGCTGGATCCTTTCGCTTCCCATTGAAGTTAGCCCTATTCAAGTTTAGAAGTTCCACTCTAGAATGTTCCTTGCTCCTCTCCATTGTTAATCTAACTCTCATGATATGATGATCACTCGTACGCAAGTATTCTCCCACAGGCACTTGGTCGACCTGGCACACCTCATTCTCCAGCATCAGATCCAGCAATGCCTCCTTCCTACTTGGGCCAAGAACATACTGTTCAAGAAAATTCTCCTTAACACATTTCAGAAATTCCTCCTCCTCCTTTCCCTTAACTCTAGCATTATCCTAATCGATATTTGGGATATGAAGTCCCCCAATATCAACAATCTATATCTCTTGCATATCTCTGCGATTTCCCTGCAGATTTGCTCCTCTACCTCCCTCCCACTATTTGGGGGCCTGTAGAATACCCCAATACTGTGATCACACCCTTTTTGTTCCTCAACTGTAACCAAATGCATTCTGTCCTTGCCCCCTCAAGAACATTTTACTTGTCCAACACTATAACACTTAATCAGCACTGCCACTCCACCTACCATTTTCCCTTCCATATATTTTCTGAACACCTTGTACCCTTACATATTAAATGCCGAGTCCTTACCGTTTTTAAGCCGCGTTTCGCTTATTGCCGCAACATCATATTGCCACATGGCTAATTGTGCTTGTACTCACCAACATTATTCAGTAAAATTTGTGCTTTTACGCGCATGCATTCTAAACCCATTTTTGAATTTTTCGTAGTCTTTATTAGTCTGCTCCTATCTAATATTGTACTAGTTCCGCCTCTAGTACTAATTTCTTCTCTAGTAGTATCCAACAATCTCACTCTTTTATGCAGCTTATTCACATTTCTACTCCTATATTCTGGAGCCCATCCCCCTGCCAATCTAGATTAAATACTCCCCAACAGCACTAGCAAACCTCCCCACGAGAATATTGGTCCTGGCTCTCTTGAAGTGTATCCCGTTCAGCTTGTACAGGTTCCACCATCCCCAGAAATGGTCCCAATGCCTCAGGAATCTAAAGCCCTCACCCCTGCACCATCTCTCCAGCCACGCATATAGGACACGAAATGGTGGAACTTCGTGGCCAACGTCTTCACTCAAATGATTATTCACTGTCACAGTAAAATAACGCAACATTTTCAATACAGTTGACTATTCTAGAGTGTATTATATGAGGATGCAGATTCAGACGACAATGTTGAGCTTTTAATTTTGCAGTATCTTTTTCACCCAGAGGGTGGTTGGAAGCTGGAACTCACTGCCTGAAAGGGTGGTAGAGGCAGGAACCCTCACAACATTCAAGAAGCATTTGGATGAGCACTTGAAATGCCATTGCATACAAGGCTATGGACCAAATGCTGGAAAATGGGATTAGACTGGACAGGGAGGGATGGGCGGCGCAGACACGATGGGCCGAAGGGCCTCTTTCTGTGCTGTAAAACTCTATGACTCTATGACTCTAATACAAGTCGTAGATTCAAAACTAGTTTTGTAAAGAGTGTCTAATATTGTTGACTTGAACTAGTCAGCAATGCTCGCACGGCAGTTGGATGCCTGTGTCCAGTTGGAAAGCTGTCTGAAAGAACATGCAGTCTGGCAGAGCTGGACGTCCAGCAGATTGAATTTTCTGCTGAGCAGACGATGAGCCTCCTTCTTGAAAATGGTTCGTCAGTCCAGCTCAGAGGGGATTAAGCATCATGAAAGTGGAATGGGACTGGGGCCACTTGTATGACAGGAAGTGTAGGGGGCAGTTTCCCTTACTTGAATAATATTAATGATTCAGTTGCAGAATTTGATTGCACCACTCGCCACTCGGCCCATGGATGAGCCGAGCCAATCACGTGGAGTTTAAGCGATTCCGCCAGCCAGTTAATTCAGTGGCATTTCTAGAACAATAAGAAATCAGCTAATAATAACCACATCACATAATGGATAAGGTCTATAACTTTAATGTGTATTATAATGTTATCAGAGAATTATAATTTCCAGTCTTCCGCGGTCGGTTTGCACACTGGGTTCCAGCCTGGATCGGACCTGTTTTACACCTGACCATTTCTAACAATCACTGACCTCATGTAACGGAAATATCTAAATTCCTTTTGTTCGCAGAAGCTGACTGAACATTTTCAACGTTGTGGATCCGAGTGTAACGGGCAGGACTTGCGGTGAAGAGGACTTTCGTGCACATTGTTTCTGTTTGGATGTCATCTTTTTTTGTCTCCGTCATTTCACTCCAGCCGTACGAACTGAAGGAAGAAGGAAGAAAGATCTCTCTCTGATTCGTGATCTCTGTTTCACCTTCATTCGAGAAGGTGGAGAATTCCAATGGTCCGTGTTAATTTTAACAAGATATGAACAATGAAGGGGCCGAGACCAGTGGTTTGGCCGAGATTAGAATTAAAGCAAATTTTACGGAAGATTCAGTCAAATGCTGGGAAGGTTTATCAGCATCAAACATTCAACACAATAAATAAGAACAATGGATTAACATTCTATCGTCTTAACCTCTTGTCTTCCGCCTGCAACAACTCAGCCATTCTATTTCCTGCTTTTTGCATCCATACAGAAATACTCCTAAAGAAAGGGCCCTTTACCGTTTGTCCTGCCCGGGCACCCAGATCGACAATGCTGAAAATGTAGAATCAGCTGCTGCAAGCAAAAGACATTCCATTAATTCAAGAAGGCAGTAATGTGCCTGATCGAAAGAAGAGGTGTGCACCCCTTTTAATCAGACCAGGCAGGCTGGTCATGCCGGTTTGATTCCCGGTCAGTACAGAACCCTGTACAGTTTGAATTTGGCACCCATAGGACCAATTCACAAGCCAGCTTCTCACATCCTTTCAGCGCTAGAGGAAGCAGGACTGACTAATATTCAGGGAAGTGGGTGTATCAGAAGATTGACACTGAATGTAAGTTTATCCCAATTCAGGCGAGCTCATGGGTGCAGAAAGCAAAATGTAAAGTTCCTGCATTGGCCGGAATTGAACACGGATGCAAGACGTGCAATGAGACACCGAGCAGAATACACCTGGGAGCCTTTAACTTTTCTCAGTTGTTGGGTTTTCAGTTGCTTCAGTGAAGCTATATGATTTCGAAATATATGGGCAAAATGACACGAAATCTCATGTTTTTAATGGAAAGTATTTAAGTTTTCTGCAATGTCTATCGGCTATAAGAAGCTGAGATTTGACTAAAACCTAGCGGGGTTCGTCCGGGATTTGAACCCGGGACTACTCACAGCTTTGAAACACCAAAGCAAGAAGGTGAGCAAACCCGTTTTAAACAGATATAGAATGATCCACGACTGACAGCAATTCTGATTACGATTAGCAACAACGTCAGACACCTTATCTATTAGGCCAAGAACATTTCTCATGCAAACCTGTTATTTTGCTGCCAAAGGCCAGCCCTGCTTTCGAAATGCTTGTCTGTCGAGCGGTCCCGCAGGTCTAAATGTATCGACTGGTTTTAAAGCATTAATTCAGATTGCTGCGAATGGGACATGTGCCCCAGGAATCGCGGTGGTAGCAGATCAAACGTAATGGTGTAAGTGGGTGAAAGTGAATGTTAGATTAAGGTAATGCCGCAGGGAAGTGACAAAGAAACGGAAGGAGGAAAGTAAAGGAGGGCTATAGATTGTGGACGGAAGATAAAGCTGGGAGAAGAGGCGGGTTTGAATTATGGAGCATCAAGCTCAGGCATGTGAGAGCACGGGGTTTGAAGGAGTAAATAGGCTTTCACCATCAATAAAAGAATACTGTTTGATGTAGTGAAGATTGATTTTTCGCTGTGTTCTATCAGCAGGTGCCACAGAAAACAGAAGTTATAAAGCGAGCTATACCGTGATTCTGATTCGAACCAAAGTTGCTGCGGCCACAGTGCAGAGTACTGACCAGTATATGATCCCAGCGTCATACATCAGCTACTCCAGCACTGCCCTAACCACAGCAAAATCACGCACGGCACTGCTTAGAAAAGTTTGATTTTTGGGGAGGATGTCAATATCAGCACCACCAGAAATTTTGACAGCGGTGGAATTAAACCCACGACCCGCAGCAAATGGAGCCATTAACCATAATGGGAACTTGTGGAGCCGCAGTTACATTTAAAAGGGTTGTAGCCCTTTCACAACAGAGTAAACTCACCCCTGGAGATTCATTAGGACAAAAGGCCCCGCTGGGAGTCAAACCCAGGATCGCCTGTTGATTGAACAGGCGCTTTAACCAGCTAAGCCACGGAGCCAAATCGCGCCTCAGCTATGCCGTCGCCTCTCACTGGTATCTATCAGCTACATGTCACAGCCTGTTGGAGGCTGAGGCCGTTTTGTATCGATCCATCTCTCCTGTCTATTCCGCCAAGCGTCCCGATGCTGTCTGTATCTCACTGTGTTTATCTCAGTTTCAATCTCTGAGTTGATTCTAAATGAATACCTGTGTTTATGTTTTACATGAAATAAATGAGGGGTCAGACAATTCTTCCTCTGACACTGGGGAACGAATGAGCCAACATTGATAACAAGATTTAGATTATTGTGATGCTGCAATTAAAATATTCCATCTTGCATTATATAGGTTCAATCCTGTGCAAAATAAATTGCAATCCCAACGTGATTCCAATAGGCCACTTTTTAATTTGATGCCACAGACGCCACCATTTCACCGCAAGGTGATTCATAACTAATACACAGAGAAGTCAAGCAGTGAAACGGTATTTGTAGAAAGGGTTGTGAGACTGTGGAGTGCACTGTGGGCAAGCAGCAGATTTAAAACAAGGTTAAAAAACCGGCAGCCTGTGGGAGGAAGGGGGGAGAGAGGCAAGAGAGACACAGGAAAGATCAACTTGGGAACTATTGGCCCCGAATCTACTTTAAATCCCCTCACTGTATTTAAAACCATTTAATGTCAGATTCACACATTGATGCATGTGAGCAATATAGGACAGTTACCGCTGTCTCTGGTCTAAAATAACTGCTTTACTATTTGGTCCCACCCGCTGTGTTTAGGCTCTATCCTGAATATTTATCTCCAACCTAGAATCAGTTTGTAATCTGGAGACAAGGATTCTGCAGCTGGCGGTCAGGGAGCAGAGGCTGTGGCTGATTTGTGTCATGTGGGAGCAGAACACAATGTTTCTGCTGTTTATTTTCATTACCCTGCAGAATATTCCATACTGTGCTCAACATCTTACATACCGTTAAATATCGGAAGTTTTCTTTTATTGTAATGATCGCTGCGATTCTTCTGGACTTGCTGAATTTGCAGCAAATTAAATATCATGAAACCATCATCGCCAATAATAAACAGGGTCAGCGATTTGAGAATTTAATTTTTTGGATGGATATTTTCGCGGCTGCAATGGCCGAGTGGTGAAGCGTTGGACTTGACATCCAATGGCGTTTTCCTGTGCAGGCTCGAGCCCTGCTCGCAGCGGGTTCTCTCATTATTGTAATAAATTACTTCAAATAATTTATTTTCTTCAATCTGCTCCCTCTGGGAGAATTTTGGAAATTTCAATGCCGGTTTTAAGAAACTAAAGGATTGCCGAGAGACCTGGATCACTTACTTCAAGAAGGTTTGCTGACCGAATTCCAAAAGTGTTCTGCAGATTGTCTGGAAGCTCCAGATAAGGAGGCCTCGATAATCTCTGAGGAACCTTCGCAAACACTCGGTGGTATCCGGTAGCATCAGTCTGTGTAACCATGGGAGAGAGAGAATGCAAAGTCACTGGAAGGCTTGTTTCTGTCAGCAGCAATGGTACAGGAGCTTCATTCTGAAGTGAAAAGCAGAACACATTCCAGGAGACAGGCCAGGAGACAGACAAACGGAGTGGAGATCTGGAAGAGTGACCAGAAAAACAACAAGGAGGACACCAACACATAATTCATCTCCCCCCTCCCGAAGCAGAAGAATTGACCATTCTGAGTTTTGAGTTGCACCACTGAGGTTGTACAGGTCTCTCTCTGTAAAACTTGTATTATTATGTTAATAAAACGATTTGTTTGAAAAGTTTAAAGCTTCATTTGCCATGGAATTTTCTTGTAAAATCAGGCTGCTTTCGCAGAGCTTGCCTGTCGAGAGGTCCCGCAGGTCTAAATGTATCGACTGGCTTCAAAGCACCAACTCAGATTGGGGCGTATGGGACATGTGGCCCAGGAAGAGCGGTGGTAGCAGAGCACAGTTAACGGTTTAAGTGGCTGAAAGCGAATGTTGGATTAACATAAGAACATAAGAAATAGGAGCAGGAGTCGGCCAATCGGCCCCTCGAGCCTGCTCCACCATTCATTAAGATCATGGCTGATCTGATCCTAACCTCAAATCTTCTATCACTCTGCATCCACCCGAACCCATGTGATCTCCTGGGAGAGGCGAAAAACCAGATAAAGACCCCATGGCCAATTTGGGAGAAAAAAATCTGGGAAATTCCTCTCCGACCCATCTAGGCGATCGAAATTCTTCCAGGAGATCACTCTGTCCCTACATTTTCTACAGTACTTACCTTCTGTAAAAGGCGATCTCCACCCCAGCCAGGAACAGGAATAAAACCATCTCCTGAAATCTAACACAGAATTAGAACACAGTAGGAGCAGAACCAGGCTACACGGCCCCTGGGCCCACTCCACTACCAACAGGGCCATGACCATTCCAAACCTAGACTCATGTCCAATTTCGTGCCCGCTCCCCGTAACCCTTAATTCCCTTTACTTCTAGGAAACTATCAATTTCTGTTTTAAATTTATTTAATGATGTAGCTTCCACAGCTTTCTGGGGCAACAAATTCCACAAACCTACCACCCTCTGAGTGAAGAAGTTTCTCCTCATCTCAGTTTTGAACGAGCATCCCCTTATTCTAAGATTATGCCCCCTAGTTCTAGTTTCACCCTTCATTGGGAACAACCTCACCGCATCCAACCAATCAAGCCCCCTCACAATCTTATATGTTTCAATAAGATCGCCTCTCATTCTTCTGAACTCCAGTGAGTAGAGTCCCAATCTACTCAACCTCTCCTCATATGACCACCCCCTCATCCCCGGGATTAACCGAGTGAACCTTCTTTGCACTGACTCGAGAGCAAGTATGTCTTTTCTTAAGTATGGACACCAAAACTGTATGCAGTATTCCAGGTGCGGTCTCACCAATACCTTGTACAACTGCAGCAATACCTCCCTGTTTTTATATTCCATCCCCCTAGCAATAAAAGCCAACATTCCATAGGCCTTCTTGATGACTTGCTGCTCCTGCATACTAACTTTTTGAGTTTCTTGCACCAGGACCCCCAGATCCCTTTCTACTACAGTACTTTCCAGTTTCTTGCCATTAAGATAATAACTTGCTCTATGATTTTTCCTGCCAAAGTTCATAACCCCACACTTTCCAGTATTGTATTCCATCTGCCAAATCTCTGCCCACTGACTTAGCCTGTCTATGTCCCTTTGCAGGTTTTTTATGTCCTCCTCACTCACTACTTTCCGTCCCATCTTTGTATCATAAACGTTGATATGTTACACTCGATCCCCTCCTCCAAATCGTTAATATAGATTGTAAAGAGTTGGGGACCCAGCACTGACCCCTGAGGAACACCACCAGTTACTGGTTGCCAATCTGAGAATGAACCATTAATCCCAACTCTCTGCTTTCTGTTAGAGAGCCAATCCTCCACCCACGCCAGAATATTACCCCAATCCCGTGATTTTTTATCTTGAGCAATAATCTTTTGTGTGGCACCTTGTCAAATGCCTTTTGGAAGTCTAAATACACTACGTCCACTGTTCCCCTTTATCCACACTGTATGTTACTTCCTCAAAAAACTCCAGCAAATTTGTCAAACATGACTTCCCCTTCATGAAACCATGCTGAGTTTGTCCTATTAAATTATGTTTATCCAAATGTCCCGTTACTGTCTCCTTAATAATGGACTCTAACATTTTACCAACCACAGATGTTAGGCTAACAGGTCTATAGTTTCCAGCCTTCTGCCGACTACCCTTTTTAAATAAGGGTGTTACATTAGCAGATTCCAATCTGCCGGGACCTTTGCTGAGTCCAGTGAGTTTTGGAAAATTATTACCAATGCATCCACAATCCCTACCGCTACTTCCCTCAAGACCCTAGGATGCAAGCCATCAGGTCCAGGGGATTTATCCGTCTTGAGTCCTATTATTTTACCAAGTACCACTTCCTTAGTGATTTTAATCGTATTTAGTTCCTCCCCCCCTAGAGCCCCCTGTTTGTCCAGTGTTGGGATATTCTTCGTGTCCTCTACTGTAAGGACTGATACAAAATAATTGTTCAGTGTTTTTGCCATCTCCATGTTTCCCACCATTAATTTCCCTGTCTGACCCTCTAAGGGACCAACATTTACTTTAGCCACCCTTTTTCTTTTTATGCAACTATAGAAACTGTTTCTGTCTGTTTTTATATTTTTTGCTAATTTACTTTCATAATCTATCTTCCCTTTCTTAATCAATCTTTTAGTTATTTTTTGCTGTCTTTTAAAGGCTTCCCAATCTTCCATTCTCCCACTAGATTTGGCTACCTTATATGCCCTTGTTTTTAGTCGGATACTATCCTTAATTACTTTACTTAGCCACGGATGGCTATCTTTTCTTTTACACCCTTTTTTCCTCAGTGGAATATATATTTTTTGGAAGTTGTAAAATAACTCCTTAAATGTACACCACTAATCATGTACCGGCTTACCCTTTAATCTATTTTCCCAGTCCACTCTAATCAACTCCGCTCTCATACCTTTATAGTCTCCTTTATTCAAGCTCAGCACGCTTGTTTGAGATCCAAACTTCTCACCCTCTAATTGAATATGGAACTCAACCATGTTATGGTCACTCATTCCAAGGGGAACCTTTACTAGGACATTTTTAATTAATCCTGTCTCATTACACAGGACCAAATCTAAGGTTGCTTGCCCCCTGGTCGGTTCAGTTACATACTGCTCAAGAAACTCATCCCTAATACACTCAATGAACTCATCCTCAAGGCTGCTCTGCCAAATTTGATTTGTCCAGTTCATATGATAATGAAAATCCCCCATAATTATAGCTGTTCCCTTATTACAAGCCTCAACTATTTCCTGATTAATACTCCGTCCAACAGAGTTGCAACTGTTCGGAGGCCTATAGACTACACCCACTCGTGTTTTTTCCCCTTATTATTCCTTACCTCCGACCAAACTGTTTCACTATCCTGCTCCTTTGACCCAATATCATTTATCTGTATTATAGTGATTCCTTCCTTCATTAACATAGCCACCCCACCTCCTCTCCCTTCCTGCCTGTCCTTCCTGATTGTCAAATAACCTGGTATGTTTAATTCCCAGTCATGGACACCCTGCAGCCATGTTTCTGTAATGGCCACAAGATCATACCCATATGTCGTTATTTGTGCCGTTAACTCATTCATTTTGTTATGAATGCTACGTGCATTCAGATAAAGAACTTTCAAATATGTTTTGTAACACTTTGTTCCTGTTTTTTCCCTTTTTAGTACTTTACTTTTTACTCCATACCTTCTGTCCCTTCCTGACACATTCTGTTTTTTAATTCCCCCACTGCTACCTAAGTCTATGACCTTCTCTGTTGTCAGTTCTATTATTTGCTCTCTAGAAACCTCCCCCCCACTAATTAGTTTAAAGCCCTCTCTACGGCCCTAATTATATGATTCGCCAGGACTCTAGTCCCAGCACTGGCCAAGTGGAGTCCATCCCAACGGAACAGCTCCCTCCTGTCCCAGTATTGGTGCCAGTGTCCCAAGAAGCAAAACCCATTTCTCCCACACCAGTCTTTGAGCCACGCATTTAACTCTTTAATTTTATTTATCCTAGCCATATTCGCTCGTGGCTTAGGTAATAACCCAGAGATTATTACCCTTGAGGTTCTGTTTTTTAATTTGACCCCTAGCTGCTCATACTCCTTTAGCAGAAACGTCTTCCTTGTCCTATCGACGTCGTTTGCGCCAACATGGACCATGACAACTGGATCCTCCCCCTCCCACTCCAAGTGTCTTTCCAGCCCAGAAGAGATGTCCTTAATCCTGGCACCAGGCAGGCAACACAGCCTTCAGGACTCCCGCTCTCGGCTGCAGAGAACGCTATCTATCCCCCTAATAATACTATCCCCTACCACTACAACATTTCTTTTTACTCCCTCCACTTGAATGGCCCCCTGTACCACGGTGCTGTGGCCAGGTTGCTCATCCTCCCTGCAGACCCGCTCCCGCCCTCACAGGGAGTAAGAACCTCGATCCTGCTGGACAAGAACAAGGGCTGCGTCTCCTTCAACACTACATCGTGGATCCCTGTATCTTCCTCACTCGTAGTCAAACCGTCCTGTCCCTGACCACGGACTACATCTGCAGTAATTAACTTCATAGGTGTGACCATCTCCTGAAACATAGAGTCCAGGAACTTCTCCCCCTCCCTGATGTGTCGCAGTGTCTGAAGCTCGGTCTCAAGCTCCGTAACATGGAACTTGAGTTCCTCTAGCAGCAAACACTTGTCGCAGATGTAATCACCGTGAGCCTCAATGGGGTTCACCAGCTCCCACATCTCGCAACACTAACACATCACCTGCTGCATTCTATATAAATAATTAAATTTCTTATTATTAGTTATGAAGATCCTGCCCGGATATAGATGATAATGTCACACCACTATTCAAAGTGCTTACCAACTTAAAGGTATGAAAGAAAAGAGAAGGAAGAAAACCAACCAACCAGCTGATCACCAACCTCCTCCTTGAATACTGTCTGTGGGGCCTGCTTGGTTGACTCGTCTCGCTGCTCCGCCTCCACAGTGCTGTCCAAGCCTGGGAGTGGGGAACAAAACAGAGCAAAAAACACACTCACCTCCCACTTATCCGAACTCTCCCACTTAGCAAAACTCCAGCACCACTCAATGCACAAAGCACTCCGTGCACTGCACTAGCCCCTCCCCTTTTATACCCAGATTCTACTTCCGGTTTAAACTGCCCAAGAGTTTAAAAAACCCTTAAAAAATTAAACTTATTTTAAATAATTGAATTCTTAACACACTAAAATTCCCAAAATACACTTAAATTATTTTTCTCCCACTTAGCAAAACTCCAGCACCACTCAATGCACAAAGCACTCCGTGCACTGCACTAGCCCCTCCCCTTTTCTACCCAGATTCTACTTCCGGTTTAAACTGCCCAAGAGTTTAAAAAACCCTTAAAAAATTAAACTTACTTCAAGGTACTTAAGATTAAGGTAATACTGCAGGAAAACTACAATGAAATTGAAGGGGGAAAGTAAAGGAGGGCTATTGATTGTGGAAGGAAGAAAAATCTGCGTTATGTTTCGAACCGAAGTTGCTGCGGCCAAAACGCAGAGCATTAATCACTATACGAGCACGGCGCCACACATCATCAACTGGAGCGCTCCTCTGACCACAAGAAAGTAACGCATGGCACTGCCTAGGAAAGATGGATTTTTGGTGGAGTCCAAAATCAGCACCGCCAGAAATTCAGAAGCGGTGAAATTCGACCCATGCCTCGCAGCGACTGGAGCCTTCATCCAGAATGGGAACTGGTGCAGGCACAGTTTCATTTAAAATAATTTTAGCCTTTTCACACGAGAAGAAATTCACCCCTGGAAATTCATTAAAAAAAAGGCCCCACTGGGAATCGAACCCAGGATTTTCTGTTTACTAGACAGACGCTTTGACCAGCTAAGCCACGGGGCCGACTACTGACACAACTTTTCGCCTCCACTCACTGATAGCTATCAGTTTCCGGTCACTGTCTTCTGGACTCTCAGGCCGTTTCTTATTTCTCCAGCTCTCTTGTCCATTCTGCCATGTGTCCCATTGCTGTCTGTATCTCCTGCTTAATTTATCTCAGTGTCAATCTGTGAGGTGATTCTGAATGATTACCCTATGTTTGTGTCTTATCTATATATATAAAACGGTCTGTCTTTCTGTCTGTCTCTCTGTCTGTCTTTCTGTCTGTCCGGCTATACAATCAAAAGTTATAGAGCCTACCTACACATGTGTTACATCAAAAGAAAGCTTATGATTTTCGAAACATCATAAGCGTATTTACTTTTTTGAAATTCTTCAGGCAGTATGCAAAAACTCTTCAAAAAGCTTCAAAATTCCACTCATTATCCACTCATTAGTATTGAGTGACGTGAAGGTTGACCAATTCTTTGACGTGATGATTGACCAATCCTACAGTTCAGTCACCTGATCGTTGACCAATCAGTGCGTGTGTGGGCGGGACTAATCATTCTCACCTCAGGGATGTGGCAGCCATTACACATCAGCCGGGCCTGAAGCTAAAAATATGGTAATCGAGGTCAGTAGCTTTTCAAAAAAAATAAGTTTTACCAAAAATATTTTAGAAGTACTTTAACTTTCATCTTTGAAGGTATTAAAAGCTAGAAATGTTTAGGTTAAAAAACAGTGGAAAATACCCGAGTCTCCAGGGCCTAGGCTTCTCCAACTGCCGACAGCCAAAATCCAGTCCCAGGCTCCCTGCCCAGACATCGACCAGGCCCAAAAAAGCCCTGGCAACGCCGGGCCCCCCCAGCTAGTATGAAATAAATGAGGGGATCAGGCAATTCATCCTCAGACACTGGGGAACTAATAAGCCAATAGTTATAACAAGATATTGTTTATTCTGATGCAGCAAATATAATATTCCATCTTGAAAGATTCAGTTTCAATTCTGTGCAAAAGAAACTGTGACCCCAACGTGTTTCCAATAGGCTGCCTTTTAATCTAACCTCACAACCGCCGCCATTGCACCTCAAGGTGATTCATAACTAATAAAGAGAGAAGTCAAGCACTGAAAGGGTATTTGTAAAAAGGGTTGTGAGACTGTGGAATGCACTGGCCCAGCAAGCAGCAGATTAAAACAAGGTTTAAAAACCGGCAGCCTGTGGGAGGAATGGGGGAGAGAGGCATGAGAGACACAGGAAAGATCAACTTGGAAACTATTGGCCCCGAATCTACTTTAAATCCCCCCACTGTATTTAAACCCATTTAATGTCAGATGCACACATTGATGCATGTGAGCAATATAGGATATGTATCGCTGTCTCTTATCTAAAATATCTGCTTTATGTATGCAAAATTTTCATTGCCGAGATTAACGACGCTATGCAGAGTTAGCGGCTCTTTTCTCCAGGAGTGTGATTCACTTTTTGGGAATTCACATCAATTAAAATACAAGAGGTCCCGGTTTCAAATCCTGGATCTGCTCCAACATTTTAATAGAACCACTTTCCTCGGCAGGAGACATTCCACAAGTCTTCAAATAATAACCGCCGGAAAATCAGCCTGTGTTCAGCATATCGGAAGAAAATGGCAATTTTATTCTTTACAGCAGCAATTCAGTCCCAGAAGTGCCGAAGCTGTGAGGTCAATATGCAAATCTGTTTGCTTCCAGAAGCCTGCTCCACATTTTCCACATTCTCAATCTGGGAGCCCGGGCAGGACATGTGGTAAAGGGACTTTATTAAAGGTGGTTTCTAAGGTTTGGATCAGAAATACTGAAATAAAAGGGATTTTTGGATGACTCCTTTTGGATTATAATGTTAGATCGCGGTTGGTGAGAGGTTAAAGTCTCAGGACTATTAATCCAGTTGGAAGATACATAGCCTGAAAATGTTACTCCCCAACTTAGACAATATTTTCTCTCACTGTTTGGTAAAATTCTCCCACTTTCTCAACCTAATATTTCACCCAGCTCTAATGGACAGAAGGTGGAATCGAGTGCTCCTTCCTCCTTTCTCACTTTCATCCCGCCTTGCTTCATTTCCATCCTCCTTTTTCGTGGTTTCCTGCCTCATTGGACAATGAGCCTGACTTTGATGTTAACTGTGTGATCGACATCTTATCAGTTCCAGACCTAACCTTGTCTTTTTGCAGATTTATTAAACTCTATCTGAAGGAAACTCTCGAAAATATAATAAAACAGCCCATTTAATGCCTGTGTGTTAAAACAGGCGTTTTAATGGTGAGGGAAATATTACAGTAACAGAACAACTCCTGCAGCAATAGAAATCGAGCCAGTGTCCAGCTCTGCTGTTCGGGGCAATCCTCGCCTCCTTCTTTTTCATTTTCACCTTGGTGGGAAAAGCTGAGAGCGATCTCCAATCTACACGGGCTTTACACTGGTTCACAGACAGAAAACAAAGAGTAGGAATGAACGGGTCTTTTTAAGGATGGCAGGCTGTGACTAGTGGGGCACTGCGAGGACCGGTGCTTGGGCCCCAGCTATTCAAAATCTATATCAATGATTTGGATGAGGGTACTAAATGTATCATTTCCAAGTTTGCTGATGATACAAAGCTAGGTGGCAGTGTCAGTTGCAAAAAGAATGTGAAGGAGCTCCAAGGGGAGCTCGACAGGCTCAGTGAGTGGGCGAGAACATGGCAGATGGAATATAATGCGGATAAATGTGAAGTTATCCACTTTGGTAGAAAAAACAGGAAGGCAGAGAATTTCCTCAATGGTGAAAAATTGGGGAATGCAGATGCTTAAAAGGGACTTGGGTGTCCTTGTATATGGGTCACTGCATGTGACTGTGCAGGTGCAGCAAACTACTAGCAAGGCAAATGGTATGTTGGCCTTCATTACAAGAGGATTTGATTAAGGAGTAAAGAAGTCTTACTCCAATTATATAGGGCCTTGTTGAGGCCACACCTGGAGTAATGTGTACAATTTTGGTCTCCTTTCCTAAGGAAGGATATAATTGTCATAGAGGGAGTGCAACGAAGGTTCACGAGATTGATTCCTGGGATGGTGGGACTGTCGTATGAGAAGAGATTGAGTAAAGTAGGCCTGTGTTCTCTTGAATTCAGAAGAATGAGAGGGGATCTCATTGAAGCATACAAAATTATTACAGGGCTTGATAGGGTGGATGCTGGGAGAATGTTTCCTAAGGCTGGGGAGTCTAGACTCAGGGGCCACAGCCTCAGGATAAAGGGTAGGCCATTCAGGACTGAGATGAGAAGAAATCTCATCACACAGAGGATGGTAAATCTTTGCAATTCTTTACCCCAGAGGGGTGTGGAGGCTCAGTCATTGGGTATATTCAAAACAGAAGTCGATAGATTTCTGCCTAGTCAGGGCATCAAGGGATATGACGACAGGGCCATTGCCGGGAGCGGTGAGAGCGGAGGTTCGGTGAGTATTTAAACTCACTTTCGCGGGCTTTTCTTCACAGGCCACTGTTGGGAGATACCGACAGCGTGAGAGCTCATTACAGGATCCGGCAGCGCTTCCTCTTTTAATAGCAACAGTTCGGAGCTGCATTTCAGACGCGGCAACAAACCCATGACTTTGTTTGCTGTTCCCCAGCTCCGGGAGTGAGTGAGACCCGCGACAGCAGCGAAGTTCAGGCCGCCTGTCCGGCCCCGCTCTCTCCAAGCACTCGCTGCCGGCAGACAGCAGCGATTGCAGCCTCAGAGGGCGTAATCTGCCCATCGCTGCGAAACAATATATCACTGAAGCAGAGGAGCGCAGAGATTTGCATCGGTAGCATGTAGGTGAGGATGGTCGAAGTTAATATCAATCGGCTCATTGTTGTTGGAACCGCTGAAATTGAATCTTCCTCCTGCAGCAGATGTTACAGGTTTACATATGAAAAATGCCCTCGAGGTGCAATCGACAAATTTGGAGATGCCTTGTAGTGGAACAAGTTAAAAGATCAGCACAGTTAATGCTGAGAACAAATTAAACAGTAGCTCCAGCTGATGAACATTGCACTGGTGAAAATCCTGGGCGGAGATTTAGAGGAAGCGACAGTGGGAAGGGCTGTGCTGCGATTCTAACACTACGCCAAGCACATTCCGGGCAAGTCACCGACAGTAAAAAGAGGGTTTGGAACCACGGGCACACATGACAGAGCATTGGTATTGGGAATGTAAAACTGCTGTCTCCAATACTCTGCTTACCTGAATCAGTCAAAATGCAAGGGACAATACATAAGAATTCCATTTGATTTTAGGTTTGATAACCAATTGATTGGGTCTGCATTCTAGACAGAGTGGCTCTTAAATCTAGGGGTATGAATCTCGCATTGGGGATTGTAGATTGAAATTTGCGAACGGTCCCGCCTGAGCCCCTTTTTAATGTCGACTTGTAATATTCGACATGCGCTCAAAACTTGTGCCTATCGGCCTAACAAACAATCGATCAGGGCCCAAATCATTCTCCAACAATCCCCAGCGGCTTTGGAGGAAGGTCACTGCAAACTGCCATGTAAATATCATGGCTTTAAAGACACTCAATTAAAGTAGTTTTTTTAGCAAACAATCACCTCTGATGGTTCTAAGTATATTTGTGTGTGGTGAAATTAGATACAAATGTATCTGTGAGTTGCTATTGTGTTACATGTAAATGCTTTTACTCCTCTGTTCGTTACAAATATATTTAGATGTATCTGTATTATTTAGTAATGTATTGGTTGGGGGAATCTGTGCCAGTTATAAATGTATTTCTGAGCGCTGCAAATGTCCAGTCCGGCCCCATTCTGCCTTCTCATTGCTCCCACGTGGGACACGGCAGACCATCTGTTACATTCGGATTCAACTTTTGCTTTTATTGATATTTTGAAAATATGAGATTTAGAAAGTAATAACTCTGCATCCATCAGCCTCTCTGATAATGCCTGAGCGGCACTTACCCTGTCCGATAAGCCCGGAGAGTCCCTTACCCGCTCTAGAATTTCTTGAGCATCCCTTACCGTGTCTGTTACTGTTGGAGCGTCGCTTACCCTACCTGATACATCCCGAGAATCCCTTACACTGTCTGGTACACCAGGAGGGTAACTTACCCTGTCTGGTACATCTAGAGCGTCCCGTATCCTATCTGATACATCCGGAGCGTCCCTTACACTGTCTGGTAAATTTGGAGCGTCCCTTAAACTGTCTGCTACATCCGGAGCGTCCCTTACCCTGTCTGGTGCATCCGAAGTGTCCATTACTCTCCTTGATAACTCCTGAGCGTCCATTATCCTTTCTGATAACAAGTTTGCCAAAATTGCATATTTCTCCCATCATCAGCGGCTATGTAGTGCTTCCCGTCGCTCACGCTACTCAAGTGTTCAGGGAAAAGAGCCAACTACCAGGTAAATAAAACTCAGTTCTTCAGTTAGCCTCCGCAGTTCACTTGATTTCCGATTGAAATTTCTTGTACATTCGGGCTGCTTTGGTTCCAAAGGCCGGCCCTGCTTTCGCAGAGCTTGACTGTCGAGCGGTCCCGCGGGTCTAAATGTATCAAGTGGTTTCAAAGCACCAACTCAGATTGGGGCGAATGGGACATGTGCCCCAGGAAAAGCAGTTTTAGTGGAGCACACTTAGCGGTTTATGTAGGAGAAAGTGAATATTAGATTAAGGTAATACCGCAGGAAAGTTACAGTGAAATTGAAGGAGTAACGTAAAGGAAGGCTATTGATTGTGGAAGGAAGAAAAATCAGCGCGGTAATTCAGAGTCGAATCGAGGTTGCGGCTGTTACAACGCAGGGTACCAATCACTAGAGGTTCACAGTGCCACACATCAACTGCTGGAGCTTTGCTCTGATCACAACAAAGTAACGCACGGCACTGCTTAGAAAAGATGGATTTCTGGTGAAGGCCAAAATGAGCACCGCCAATAATTAGGAAGAAGTGGAATTCGAGCCAAACCCGCAGCGACTGGAGCCTTCATCCAGAATGGTAACTAGAGCAGCCGCAGTTACATTTAAAAAGACTGTAGCCTTTTCACACGGGAAGAATGTCACCCCTACAGAGTCATTAAGAAAAAAAATGGCCCCGCTGGGAGTCGAACGCAGGATCTAACCTGTTTACTCGACAAACGCTTCGACTAGCTAAGCCATGGGGCCGAAACCCGATCCATATGCTCGTCTTCACTCACTGATGTCTATGAGCTACCGGCCACTGTCTTCTGGAGCCTCAGGCCGTTTTGTATTTCTCCAGTTCTCTTGTCAATTCCGCCATGTGTCCCATTGCTATCTGTATCTCCCGCTTTGTTTATATCTGCGTCAATCTGTGAGGTGATTCTGAATGATTACCCTGTGTTTGTGTCTTACATGAAATAAATGAGGAGATCAGACCATCCTTCCTCTGACACTGGGGAGCGAATGAGCCAGCATTTATCACAAGATATGTTTTATTGTGATGCAGCAAATACAATAGTCCATCTTGAAAGATTCCGGTTCAATTCTGTGCAAAAAGAAATTGCGACACCAACTTATTTCCAAATTGCCGCCTTTTAATTTGACGCCACAAACGCCACCATTGCACCTCAAGGTGCTTCATCTATCATCTATCTATATATATAAAACAGTATGGGCTAAAAATTCAGTTTGGGGCGCCAAGCTCACCTGGGCGCCGGAATTATCGCTGCGCGCGGAGCCAATTGCGCCATCGGGATATTCAGTTTCTGCACCCCAAATGGAACCGGGCCGCTAAACGAGGCTTCCGGCGCCCCGCTTGGGGCGCTGAAACTGAATATCGGTGCGCAAAGTGCCGCAGCACCATCCCGCTGCGGCACGGCACGCTGCGGTACTGCAGGCCTTCCTCCCACTGTTAAGGGGGAGGTGCCTGCAACAGCGCGATCCCCGCTCGCGAGTGCCGGCAAATGAGCCCGGCACCAAGGTGAAGTGCCGGGCTCTCGGGAAACAGCCGGCAATGCCGCCGGGGGGCTGTAGGAGGCCGGGGACGGAGGTGCGGGTAGGCGGCCGCCGAAAAAGCGGCCGGCCGCACCTCCACCTTAACTAGCGGCACTACCACCACAGGTTGGCCGCTGTGTACCGGTCGCTATTTGCGGCCGGCGCGGAAGAGGCGGGCGCGACCTAATATGGCATTCGGGGCGGTAGCGGGGCACTGCGCACACCGATGATGTCATCGGTGGCGGCGCAGCGCTACAGGCTAACGCCACCATTAGCGCCCTGCTAAATATCACGGCAGTTGTGGCCAGTGGTGCTAAAGCCTCTGAGTGGCCTCTTTGGGCGCAAACTGGTGGCGCAATCAAATGAATTTCTAGGCCTATGTCTCTCGGTCTGGCTGTCTCTCTGTCTGTCTGTCTGTCCGGCTATACAATCAAAAGTTATATAGCATACCGACACATATCTTATATCAAAAGAAAGTTCATCATTAGAGAAGTACTGTAGGCGTATTTACTTTTTGGTCGGACAAACATTGTGCCGACGGTATCCAAAAAACCTTCAAAATTCCGCTCATTATCCGCTCATTTGCATCAAGTGTGGGCGGGTTCATTGTGTGTGCAGGCGGGCCATCCTACAGTTGAGTGACGTGATGATTGATCAATCCTACAGTTCAGCGGCCTGACGGTTGACCAATCGGTGCATGTGTGGGTGGGCCTTATCCTTCTGAACCGAGGTGAGTGGCCGCCATCTTGATTCCAAAATGTTCATTTCTTTTTCCCACTTTCTGCGTCTTTCTTTTCAAATCTACATTTCCAGCAAAAAAAAATTGCTTTTATTGAATTGTTTTAAAAAAAAGTTAATTCATTTGTAAATATTTTCTATAACCTGATTCTTTTTCCTACCTTTCCCCGTTTTTGTAAGGCCTCAAAGCCTGGCCATCTCCTGCCCAGCCACGCCTGAGCTAAGTAATTGTCCGACGGCTTGTGGCAAGCTCCTCCCCCCCTCAACCAGTCTCCCCTGTCACGTTACCGGGGGAACGGCGTCGGCCGCGAGGGACACGGGACAGGCACAGGGTGCGCGCCCAGCAGGCGACACACAGAAGCCCGAGGCATAAAGCGTGGGAAGCCAGCAGGTGAGATGCGGCGTCTCTCTCTCTTCACCGCTCGGCGGTCTTGAAGCCGGCTTATGCGGGAGTGCGGGGCTCGGGAGAGCAGGGGGGGCTCCGGAGAGTGGGGGGCGGGACTCGGGGGAGTGGGGCTCGGCCTGACCGGGGTGCTGCGCTCGGCTGGGCCATGTCAGTGCGTGGGGCAGCACGGAGCTCCGCGGAGCAATCGCCGGCAGAGGGGAAAGGGTCTGCTGGCTACCCCCCATCCCTTTTTCCCCACCTCCCTTTCTCCCCCCTCCCTTCCCAACCCACAACCCCCTCCCCCTCCCCCTCGCTCCCCCTCCCCCCACCCACCCCCCCCTCACACACCCCTCCCCCCTCCTCCCCTTCCCCCCTCCGCCTCTCCTCCCCTTCCCCCTTCCCCTCTCTTCCCCCCGTCCCCTCCCCTCCCCCTTCCCCTTCCCCCCTCCCCCCTCCCCTTCCACCCTCCACATCCCCCCTTCCCCTTCCCCTTCCCCTTCCTCTCCCCTTCCCCCTCCCTCCCCTTTCCCCACTCCCCCTTTCCACCTCCCTCCCCTTCCCCCCTCCCCCTCCCCCCCATCGCCCCCCTTCTCCTTCTCCACCTCCCCCCAAACCCCTCACCCTCTCTCTTCCCCCCTCCCCCCTCCCCATCCCCCCTCCCCCCTCCCCCTCCCCCCCGTCCCCCCATCACTCTCTCTCTTCCCCCCAGTCGCTCTCTCGCTTCCCTCATTCGCTCTCTCTCTTCCCCCCAGTCGCTCTCTCTCTTCCCCCCAGTCGCTCTCTCTCTTCCTCCCAGTCGCTCTCTCTCTTTACCCCAGTCGCTCTCTCTCTTCCCCCAGTCGCTCTCTCTCTTCCCCCCAGTCGCTCTCTCTCTTCCCCCCAGTCGCTCTCTGTCTTCTCCCCAGACGTTCTCTCTCTTCGCCCCAGTCGCTCTCTCTCTTCTCCCCAGTCGCTCTCTCTCTTCCCCCCAGTCGCTCCCACTCTTCCCCCCAGCCGCACTCTCTCTTCCCCCAGTCGCTCTCTCTCTTCCTCCCAGTCGCTCTCTCTCTTCCCCCCAGTCGCTCTCTCTCTTCCCCCCAGCCTCTCTCTCTCTTCCCCCCAGTCGCTCTCTCTCTTCCCCCCAGTCGCTCTCTCTCTTCCCCCCAGTCGCTCTCTCTCTTCCCCCTGTCGCCCTCTCTCTTCCCCCCAGTCGTCTCTCTCTTCCCCCCCAGTCGCTCTCTACCTTCCCCCCCAGTCACTCTCTCTCTTCCCCCCCAGTCGCTCTCTCTCTTGCCCCCCAGGCGCTCTCTCTCTTCCCCCCCCAGTCGCTCTCTCTCTTCCCCCCAGTCGCGCTCTCTCTTCCCCACAGTCGCTCTCTCTCTCTTCCCCCCAGTCGCTCTCTCTCTTCCCCCCAGTCGCTCTCTTTGTTCCCCCCAGTCGCTCCCTCTCTCTCTTCCAACAACAACATGCCGTCAAAAATCCCTCGGCACTGCCGGGCACTTCAGCTAGTAACTAATACACAGAGAAGTCAAGCAGTGAAAGGGTTTTTGTAGAAAGGCTTGTGGGACTGTGGAATGCACTGGCTCAGAGAAGCACAAATAAAACAAGGTTTAAAAACCGTCAGCGTGTGGGAGGAATGGGAGAGGGAAATAACGAGCCACAGGTAAGATCACCTTAGAATCCATTGGCTCAGAATCTGCTTCAAATCCCCCTACTGTATTGAAACACATTTAATATCATATTCACACATTGATGCATTAGAGCAATGAGATTTAACGCTGTCACTGATCTAAAATACCTGCGTTATGTATGTGAAATTCTCATTGCCGAGATTAAACAATCCGTGCAAGCTCAGTGATTCTTTGGTCTAGGGGTGCAGTTGTAGTTTTGGGAATTCGCATCAGTTAAAATGCAAGAGGTACCGGGTTCAAATTCTGGACGTGCTCCAACATTTTAATAGAACCACATTCCTCGGCAGGAGACATTCCACAAGTCTTCAAATAATAACCGCCGGAAAATCAGCCAGTGTTCAGTATATCGGAAGAAAACGGCAATTATATTCTTTAAAGCAGCAATTCAGTCCCAGAAGTGCCGAAGCTGGGAGGTCAATATATAAATCCGTTTGCTTCCAGAAGCCTGCTCCACATTTTCCACATTCTCAATCTGGGAGCCCGGGCAGGACATGCGGTAAAGGGACTTTATTAAAGGTGGTTTCTACGGTTTGGAAACAGAAATACTGAAATAAAAAGGATTTCTGGATGGCTCCTTTTGGATTATAATGTTAGAACGAGGTTGGTGAGAGGTTAAAGTCTCAGGGCTGTTAATCCAGTTGGAAGATACGTAGCATGAAAAAGTTATAGTCCCCAAGTTAAACCATATTTTCTCTCCCTGTTTGCTCAAATTCTCCCACTTTCTCAATGTAATATTTCACCCAGCTCTAATGGAAAGTTGATCGAATCGACAACACGTTCCTCCTTTCTCCCTTTCTTCCCGCCTTGCTTCATTCCCATCCTCCTTGTTCGCGGTTTCCTGCCTCATTGGACAATGAGCCTGATTTTGATGTTAATTCTGTAATCATAAGAACATAAGAAATAGGAGCAGGAGTAGGCCAATCGGCCCCTCGAGCCTGCTCCGCCATTCAATAAGATCATGGCTGATCTGATCCTAACTGCCAATCCACTATCACAGAACCAACTCCTGCATCTAACAGAATTAGACACCGAAGTAGGAGCAGGATCATGCTACACGGCCCCTGGGCCTGCTCCGCTACCCACAGGGCCATGACCGATCCGAACCTAGATTCATGTCCAAATTCCTGCCCTTTCCCCGTAACCCTTAATTCCCTTTACTTCTAGGAAACTGTCTATTTCTGTTTTAAATTTATGTAATGATGTTTCTTCTACAGCTTTTTGGGGCAGCATATTCCATGGACCTGCCACCCTCTGAGTGAAGTAGTTCCTCCTGATCTCAGTTTTGAAAGAGCAGCCCCTTATTCTAAGAATATGCCCCCTAGTTCTAGTTTCACCCATCATCTGGAACATCTTCCCTGCATCCACCCGATCCAAACTCTTCACAATCTTATATGATCCAATAAGATCGCCTCTCATTCTTCTGAACTCCAATGAGTAGAGTCCCAATCTACTCAACCTCTCCTCATTTGTCCATCCCCTCATCCCCGGGATTAACCGAGTGAAGCTTCTTTGTACTGACTCGAGAGCAAGTATGTCCTTTCTTAAGTATGGACACCAAAACTGTACGCAGTATTCCAGGTGCGGTCTCACCAATACCTTGTACAGCTGAAGCAATACCTCCCTATTTTTATATTCTATCCCCCTAGCAATGAAAGCCAACATTCCATTGGCCTTCTTAATCACTTGCTGCACCTGCATACTAACCTTTTGAGTTTAGTGCACCAGGACCCCCAGATCCATTTGTACTTCAGTACTTTCCAGTTTCTTGCCATTAAGACAACAACTTGCTCTACGATTTTTCCTGCCAAAATGCATAACCTCACACTTTCCAGTGCTGTATTCCATCTGCCAAATCTCTGCCCACTTACTTAGCCTGTCTGTGTCCCCTTGCAGGTTTTTTACGTCCTCCTCCCTCACTACTTTCTCCCCCATCTTAGTATCATCTGCAAACTTTGATATGTTACACTCAGTCCCCTCCTCCAAATCGTTAATATAGATTGTAAAGTGTTGGGGACCCAGCACTGACCCCTGCGGAACACCACTAGCTACTGATTGCCAGTCTGAGAATGAACCATTTATCCCAACTCTCTGCCTTCTGTTAGATAGCCAATCCTCTATCCATGCCGGAATATTACCCCCAAACCCGTGATTTTTTATCTTGATCAATAATCTTTTGTGTGGCACCTTGTCAAATGCCTTTTGGAAGTCTAAATACACTACGTCCACTGGTTCCCCTTTATCCACCCTATATGTTACTTCCTCAAAGAACTCCAGCAAATTTGTCAAACATGACTTCCCCTTCATAAAACCATGCTGACTTTGTTCTATTAAATTATAATTATCCATATGTCCTGTTACTGTCTCCTTAATAATGGACTCCAAAATTTTACCTACCACAGATGTTAGGCTAACCGGTCTATAGTTTACAGCCTTCTGTCTACTGCCCTTTTTAAAAAAGGGTGTTACATTAGCAGTTTTCCAGTCTGCCGGGACCATTGCCGAGTCCAGGGAGTTGGAAAATTATTACCAATGCATCCACAATCCCTACCGCCACTTCCCTCAAGACCCTAGGATGTAAGCCATCAGGTCCAGGTAATTTATCCGCCTTGAGTCCCATTATTTTACCGAGTACCACTTCCTTAGTGATTTTGATCGTGTTTAGCTCCTCCCCCCCTTTAGCCCCCTGTTTGTCCAATGTTGGGATATTCTTAGTGTCTTCTACTGTAAACACTGTGTTTTTGCCATCTCCATATTTCCCACCATTAATTTCCCGGTCCCATCCTCTAAGGGACCAACATTTACTTTAGCCACCCTTTTTCTTTTTATATAACTATAAAAACTCTTACTATCTGTTTTTATATTTTTTGCTAATTTACTTTCATAATCTATCTTCCCTTTCTTAATCAATCTATTTGTTATTTTTTGCTGTCTTTTAAAGTTTTCCCAATCCTCTATCCTCCAAATAGATTTGGCTACCTTATATGCCCTTGTTTTTAGTCGAATACTATCCTTAATTTCTTTACTTAGCCACGGATGGCTGTCTTTTCTTTTACACCCTTTTCTTCTCAGTGGAATATATATTTTTTGATCGGCATCTTATCAGTTCCAGTCTTAACCTCGTCTTTTTGCAGATTTATTAAAATCTATTTGATGGAAACTCTCCAACATATAGGGCCAGGAATTCGGTGCCCCACGGATGAGTATGCGCTGGGTTTTCCCGCATAGCGCCAACGAATATGCCGGTTTCATCCATGCACTGCTCATGCACTGGAAACCGGAACTTCCGTTCCCTTGAAGGAAGTGTTTCACAGGTCGAATGCGTGCACCGGAGAGGCAACGTGCACGCCTGGAACTTCGTTTTTTTTACAGGTTTCTCCTGGAGGGTAAGTCTCTTGCAGCTATGCGTTTAAAAAGCAGTCGCAACGCCTGATTTTAACATGGTAAGTGGTGAATTAAATAAAACTATAACATTTTTTCCACAGGTTTATTATTTTTAAATACTTAAATGAAAGATAAGTTTATTTTTAGCCGCGTTAAAAACAGTAATTATTTTTTTCAAAATTTAAATTTTTGTTTAAAATAATTATTTTATGTAATTTATAGTTATTTTAAAAATGTGATGTTTTGTTAAAAAAATTGAAGTTTTAATTAGGTCTTCCTTTACCCTTTTCTGCTGGTGATCCAGGTTAGAAAAGCTTTGGCCGTTCAAGAAAGCCTGAGACGTCCATGAGTAGAAAACACAGGGAGACAACACACAGAGACAGAGACATTGAGAGATGGCATCTAGCGGTATGATTGTCGCACAAAAGATCCTCTGATTTAAATGCGAGAGGCAAGGACCCAAATCCCGGATGAGCCCCCGCACTTTCGTCAAATATCCCGAATTCCCTCAGCTTGACGACATTGCAGAAGATTTAAAATAATTACTGTGAAAAATTCAGCGTCAAGCTTGTGTCAAGTGCAACGTGAGAAACCCGCGTATTTATTATTAGAAGCGGGAATTCAGCCCCAAATGTGCGGAAGTTGTGAGGTAAATATGTAAATCCACATGTTTACGGAAGCCTGCTGCGCATTTTCCACATTGTCAATCTGGGAGCGCGAGCAGGAGATAGCTTCAAGTCTGCCGCTCACCCACAAAGCAGCACAAACTCACGGTTTCAGAAACAACTCATAGATGGAGAATGAAACATAAACACAACCAGAGAAACCTGCAATACCTGTAGCCCAGGGAAGATGCTTTGGCACCAAAGCAAAATACTGCTGATGCTGGAAAACTGAAATAAAACAGAAAATGCGGGAAATACTCAGGAAGTCAGGCAGCATCTGTGGAGAGAGAAACGGAGTTAACGTTTCAGGTCGATGACCTTTCATCGACATGAAAAGTTACCTCTCTTAAAATTCCGTGGCTCAGTTGGTTAAAGTGCCTGTTCAGTAAACAAGAGTTTCTGGCTTGGACTCCCAGCTTTGTTTTATAATTTGTGAAATTAAGCAACAAAATAACTCTGTCTCTGGAAAATCACACTGACCAGAGCGTGGAAATATCAATTTTAATAAAATGACTTGCAATTTTTTCAATGATTCGTGCAAAACCTTAGATCTGAGGAGAGCTCATCGAACTGAAACGTTAACCCTGTGTTTCCCTCTCCACAGATGATCCCTGACCTGCGGAGTGTTTGTAGCATTTTCTGAATAATTTCATTTCCTGACTCTGCAGTATTTTGCTTTGTCTTTTATTCTTTCATTAACAGAATCAAGAATGCGACAGGAGAATTGAACAGTGGAGTTTGCTGAACATTGGTGGTTCAGAGGTAGAGTTCAGGGGTAGTAATTTTCGCCTGCATATGCGGTGAGATCTGGGTTCGATTCCCGACCAAGTGCAAACTTTATATTCTAACTGAAGTACTTCAGTAATTAATTTAAGAAGTTTTATGGAACACACTACAAAAAATGCAATTTTTAAAATATGTATCAAACTTTCCGTCATTCTTCAGTTAAGGAAGGTAAATCCATCCTCTCACATCCGTGGGACAAACCTCAGGCAAACGGCTCCGAGCTTCCTTAAGAATGTCTTCACTCAGAGGGTTGTGAATGTTTGGAATTCTCTGCCCCAGAGGGCTGTGAATGCTGAGTCGTTGAGTATATTCAAGGCTGAAATAGATAGATTTTTGGACTCTAGCTGAATCATGGGATATGGAGATCACACGGCAACGTGAAGTTGAGTTCGATGATCAGCCATGATCTTATTGAATGGTGGAGTAGGCGAGAGGGGCCGAGTGGCCTTGTCCTGCTCCTAATTCGTATGTTCGTACAGATAACCCGTGAGTTTGCACATCTTTTCGATTGTGCCAAAGTCTTAGTCACTACGTTGAAATCGGATCTATTTCCTGCACATTATTCTTTGCCTGATAGTTGCTGGTTTAACAGTTAAAACTGGACCCACTTTCGATCTGTCAATAAGTAACACTGAAGGGCTCCTTTAAAACTTTCATCCGTTATTGCAACACGGTGGGCCTGAGGAAACTAAGTACCCACGTGGAACAACTAATAAGTAGATAGCTTCCGGAAACACCAAATGTAACATCAGCTCTGGTAGAAATATCACACCGCAAAAGCATTAGCTGTTTCAGGTGAGGCTCGAGCTTACAACTTGGGCATTTCCCGAGCCTGTACTGTCAGATAAGTACCGCGCGCTAAATGATTGCACCACTCGGACCACGCACTATGAGTGCTACTCATCCGTGTTCATTTACTTGCATATTTCAGGTTGTTTTATAGTGCGGTGGGCTGGGGCACTGGTTTATGTTGTTTAATTGGTTAACATTGGCTGGGTTTATATGATAGACTGCAGCAGGAATTACTCTCATGTGTTCGTGAGCTGCTGAATTTAACAAAGGCTGCACGAGCTTCCTGACGTCATAAACATGGAACATTTTTACCCAACTCCACAGCAGCGATGGGCAGTGTACACTCTCTGAAGCTGCAATCGCTGGTTTCCGCCGGCAGCGGGCGCTTGGAGAGAACGGGACGGACAGGCGGCCTGATAGTTGCTGCTGTCGCGGCCTCACTCACTCTGTGAGCTGGAGAACAGCAAACCCGGTTTGTTGCCGGGCCTCAAATGCGGTTCCGAATTGTTGCTATTGACCGAGGCAGCGCTGTAGGATCCTGTAATGATCTCCCACACTGTCGGTATCTCTGTAGAGTTTGAGTGTGCACAGAACTTTATAGAGAAAAGGAGAATACTGCGTGGCTGTTAATATATTTTATTGATCTCTACCTACAAGTGATGATTGAACCGGGGACCTGTTGTACTTGAGACGGAAGTTACACTTCAGAAACCGCTGCTCTCTAAATAATGAGAGGAACAGCCCAGAACAGCAACTGTTCATCTATAAATCTCTTATCCATACGACGATGGTTCCATTCTACGTCGAGGAATTAACTTTCAGAAAACTGTTTGTTTTATTAATTACACAAAACTCAATAAACTGTGTGAAAGGTTTGTTTTAATCGCCATTAATCAACCGCTAACTTTCTGTTTCCGACTCAGCGAAATACTCACATGGTTAACGAGTCATAGGCAAAACTTTAAAAAGATTTTGTGTTCTGCATGTGATGTATTTTCATCCGTTCTCATTTTACAGACTATATATTAGGAGTTGGGTAAAAATGTTCAGTGCTTAGGACACCAGGAATCTGGTGCAGTCTTTGGTAAATTCACCAGCACGTGAATACATGAGAGTAACTCCTGCTGCATTCTAGCATATAACCCCAGCCAATGCTCCTCAATTAAACAACATTAAACAGTGCCCCTATGCTCCCGCACTATTAGACAACCTGAAATGTGCAAGCAAATGAACACAGATAACTTCCACCAAGCGCTCGTGGCTCTAGTGGCGCAATCAGTTAGCGTGTGTTAGATGAACAATGCAGGTTCGGGAATTGCTTCGAGATTGTGAGTTCGAATTTCACCTAAAACAGCCAATGCTTTTCTGATATTTCTACTGGAACAGAAGGTAAAACTGGTCTTTCTGAAAACTAGCTACTTATTAGCTGTTCCACGTGGGCATTTAGGTTCCTCAGGCCCACCGTGGTGCAATAACGGATGAGAGTTTTAAAGGAGCCCTTCAGTATTGCTTATTGACAGGAGGTTAAGGTGGGGTCAGTTTTAACTGTTAAACCAGCAACTATCAGACAAAGAATAATATACAGGAATTAGATTCGAGTTCAACGCAGTGACTAAGCATTTGACACAAACGAGAAGATGTATAAACTCACGGGTTATCTGTACATGTTTCCTACATCATGTTGAACACAAACAACGATTCACCTGAACACGTTGTTCAGAATTATAACGTCGCAAGTTGCGTACAGAGAACCGCCCAAACCCCGTATCCACAATTATAGATTCATTTAACAGCCGAACTTCAACATTGATGGAGCGAGATCGTCCATACAGGATGTTCAATTACCATTGCCCTGATGGACAGTATCTCACACATAATGGGCGTCAAACATCCGACAAAATCTCAGCTCAATTTCAGAGTAGGACCGAGGGTTTTCGTTATCTGGAGAGTACATCGGGCTCTCGGTGGCACTCAACAACAATAAAAATAACAACTTGTATTTACATAGCGCCTTTAACGTAGCAATACGTCCCAAGACGTTGCACAGGAGTGTTTTAAGTCAAAAAATGTGAAACCGATCCACACAAGGATAAATTAGAGCAGTTGGTCAAAGAGATATGTTTCAAGGACCGTCTTAAAGGGGGAAGGTGGGGTAGCGAGGCGGAGAGGTTTAGGCAGGGAATTCCAGAGCTTAGAGCGGCAACAGAAGGCTCAGCCAGCAAAGATTGAGCGATTATAATCAGGGATCCTCAAGAGGGCAGAATTAGAGGAGCGCAGATATCTCGGGTGTTGTGGGGCTGGAGGAGATTACTGAGATAGGGAGGGGCGAGGCCATGGAGTGATTTGAAAACAAGGATGAGAATTATGAAATCGAGGCGCTGCTTAACCGGGAGCCAATGTAGGTCAGCGAGCACAGGAGTGATGGGCGAACGGGACTTGGAGCGAGTTGGGACACGGACAGCCGAGTTTTGGATGATCTCAAGTTTATGTAGGGTGGAATGTGGGAGCCCAGCCTGGAGTACGTTGGTATAGTCAAGTCTAGAGGTAACAAAGACATGGATGAGGGTTTCAGCAGCGCATGAGCAAAAGAAGGGGTGTATACAGGCGATGTTACGGAGGTGGAAGTAGGTGGCCATTGTTATGCCGCGGATATGTGGTCAGAAGCTCATTTCAAGGTCAGTTATGACACCAAGGTTGCGAACAGTGATGTTCAGCCTCAAAAAATTGTTAGGCAGAGGGATGGAGTCAGTGTCAAGGGAACAGAGTTCGTGATGGTGACCGAAAACAATGGCATCATTCTTCGCTCCTGGAGGCTCTTCTGCAGCAAGTTCCAAATAATGTTTCCACCCGGGATCGAACCAGGGACATTTCGCGTGTAGAGGTGAACGTGATAATCACGACACTATGGAAACCTCTGCTCCGTTTATTATCGGCAATCAGATGACGTGTTCAGGGAAAGGGTGAATCGCTGAATTAGAGGGCGGGGATCCTGCACTGTTGTTGAGGTGGTCTGGCTGTTGCTGCTTCCACCTCTCGCACTCGGAGAGCCTGGGCCGCAGTCTGCACTGATCTCACTCCTATAGATCCCAACTTTACTCCATTCACTGTGGCGCAATGGTATCCCAGTCTGAAGCCAGTTCATGAAAGCTGCGTGTTCAAAATCATGCGCAGTTACAGAAACCGCTCCTAAATTGATAAAAAGGAACTGTTTGCAAGCTGGGAAACTCAGTGTTTTTCAGAATTGTGCTCTTTTTCCGTTATTTCCCAGTTACACATTCAGGTTTTATTTGGCAATTTTTATTTTATATCGGAACAATATTTAAGGGAAGTTGTGTGTTGATTTTTTGTACAGCAACTCTGTCAGCCAGTGTGAGAAGTAAAACACAAACCGCTCAGCCTGGGGCTCGCACCCACTCGAGGTGAGTATTTGCAGCCAAAGGTGTTAATAACGCCTTTACAAAAAATTACTGAATGTCAGGGGAATTTATTTTCAATAACATCCATTGCACATTTGCACTGGGGTGGAGTAACACATCTTTCTGTTTATTTGTGTTTCTTCGGTTTGCTGATAAACGTTTAACTGGCGGCCTGTTCCCGTTAATGGTCACAAGCAGAAACAGACAGACAGAGCGTGTCTGACCGCCCCGAGATGTGCAAAAGGCATCAGTTTAGAACAAATGCATCAAATCAAATGTTCACCCGGTACCGAGAGAGAAAAAACCAGAGAAAAGGGCAGAAGGTGATCGAGAAATAAAAACTAAATACAGAGGATATAAGTATGTCCCACTCTAGATGTCACTCAACCATCATAACAAAAACAGATGATCTGGTCATTGTCCCATTGCTGTTTGTGGGAGCTTGCTGTGCGCAATTGGCTGCCGCGTTTCCGACATTACAACAGTGACTCCACTTCTGTAAAGTGCTTTGAAAAGTTCGGTAGTCGTGACATGCAAAATAGAAATGCAAGGCTTTTTATCTTTATTTATTCAAACCCAACCCTTCAGTTCCGGATAAAGATTTTCAGAGTAAATCGTTCAGTTCGAGATTCAGACCAAAGAAAGTGACAGGAAATACCATAACATTGTCAAAACCAGAGATTGATTGAGGAACCTTTAGATCTTTTTCAGTCTAACACTCTCCCAACTGAGCTATTTCGGCCTCACAGCAAATTGCGCTTTATGTCATTCATTGGAAAAATATAACCTGGGATGGAATTGCCCCAAACCTGCTGCACCAGCAGAAAAGGGCAAATAAAGAAATAATGACTGAGACGGCAAGGAAAGTAATTCAGAAAAGTAAAATTCGCTCTTTCCAACCGAGTCTGGTGAAGTGAGACTAATATTGTTGACTTGGAATATTTAGTGAACCGCTTGATACTGTTGAACATTGTGTAAGAAAGCGGATTGGATGGACAGAAGCGCTCTGAAAGGATGGCTGATCAGCTGTGGGTGGTAGCGAAAGCTTACGGCTTCGTTTCCAGCGGCTCGTTTGCCTCGGGGTTGGATTCACACTCGGGGGGTTTCAGTGACTGATATGGGAGAGGTTCCCAGGTTCAAATGATGTCTTTGTACCGTTCCAGAAGGTCGGATTCTCTTTTCTCCAGAGAATGTTTGAGCTCCAGAGGACAGAATGCACAGGGTTTGTCCACACAACACACGTGGACTAAAGAAAATATTGCCAGGAGGTGCGCAGATTGAAGCTGACATGTTAATTAATCACAATTCAAGCGGCCTCATTGGCGATTCTCAGTACTTCAAACATAGAAACATAGGAGATAGGAGCAGGAGTAGGCCAGTCGGCCCCTCGAGCCTGTTCCTCTATTTAATGAGATCGTGGCAGATCATCCAAATTCAGTACCCTGTCCATGCTTTCTCTCCATATCCCTTAATCCCTTTGGCCTGAAGAAATATATCTAACTGCTTGAAAATATTTAATGAATTGTCCGCAACTGCCTTCAGTGGTACAGAATTCCACAGGTTCACCATTCTCTGGGTGAAGAAATTCCTCCTCATCTCAGTCCTAAATGGCTTACCCCTTATCCTTATACTGTGACTACTGGTTCTATACTCCACCGCCATCGGGAATATCATTGCTGCATCTCGTCTGTCTAGTCCTGCTAGAATTTAAGAAGTTTCACTGAGATCCCCTCTCATTCTTCTAAGTTCTAGCGAATATAAGCCTAGTCGACCCAATCTCTCTTCGTACATCATTCCTGCCATCCCAGGTATCAGTCTGGTGAATCTTCGCTGCATTTGCTCCATGGCTAGAGACAGCATAAAATCCAAAGATAGGGCGTATAAAATAGCCAAAAAAAGCGCCAGAGCGGAAGATTGGGAACAGTTTAAGATAGAGCAAAGGAGGGCAAAGGGCATAATCAAGAGGGGCAAAATAGCTTACGAAAACAAGCTGGCGGAAAATATAAAAACTAACTCCAAAAGCTTTTATAAGTATATCAAAAGGAAAAGACTGGTGAAAACCAAAGTTGGTCCATTGCAGTCAGATACGGGGGAATATATAATGGGAAATAAGGAAATGGCAGATCAACTAAATGCATACTTTGGGTCAGTCTTTACGAAGGAAGACACAAAAAACCTCCCTGGGATATCGGGAAAAATAGGGACATTGGCAAAGGAGGAACTGACGCAAATCAATATCTCTAAGGATATGGTGTTAAGGAAGCTAAAGGGATTGAAGGTGGACAAATCCCCAGGGCCTGATAACATGCATCCTAGGGTACTGAAGGAGGTGGCCCTAGAGATAGCGGATGCACTAAGGATGATTTTTCAGAATTCATTAGACTCGGGAACAGTGCCGATGGATTGGAGGGTAGCTAACGTTACCCCACTATTCAAAAAGGGGGGTAGGGAAAAAGCAGGTAATTACAGACCTGTAAGCCTTACATCAGTTGTGGGCAAAATGCTGGAGTCCATCATTAAGAATGAAATAGCGGAGCACTTAGCAAATGGGGACAGGATAGGACAGAGTCAACATGGATTTACAAAGGGTAAATCGTGCTTGACTAATCTATTGGAATTTTTTGAGGGAGTAACTGGTAGAATAGATGGGGGAGAGCCAGTAGATGTGGTGTACCTGGACTTCCAAAAGGCCTTCGATAAGGTCCCACATAAAAGATTAGCATGGAAAATTGAGGCTCATGGGATAAAGGGGAAAGTTTTGGCGTGGATAGGGAACTGGCTGTCAGATAGAAAACAGAGAGTTGGAATAAACGGCTCATTTTCTGAATGGCAGGCAGTAACAAGTGGGGTACCACAGGGATCTGTCCTGGGCCCCCAGCTGTTCACAATTTACATTAATGACCTGGATCAGGGAGTCGGATGCAGCATTTCCAAATTTGCAGACGACACTAAACTAGGAGGGGGGGTGGGCTCAGAGGAAGAGACCAGGAAGCTCCAGAGCGATTTGGACAGACTGGGCGATTGGGCGGATAAATGGCAGATGCACTATAATGTGGACAAGTGCGAAGTTATCCACCTTGGGTGCAGGAACGGGAGGGCAAATTATTATTTAAATGGCAATAGATTGGGAGAGGGGGAAGTACAGAGAGACCTGGGTGTTCTTGTACACCAGTCACTGAAGGCGAGCATGCAGGTGCAACAGGCGGTCAAGAAGGCAAACGGTATGCTGGCCTTCATAGCAAAAGGGTTAGAATACAGGAACAGGGATACCTTGCTGCAGCTGTACAGGGCACTGGTGAGACCACACCTCGAGTACTGTGTACAGTTTTGGTCGCCTCATCTGAGGAAGGATGTTCTTGCCATGGAGGGGGTGCAGCGGCGATTCACCAGGCTGATACCAGGAATGGCGGGAATGACCTATGAGGAGAGACTATGTAGTTTAGGGATGTACACACTGGAGTTTAGAAGATTGAGAGGGGACCTCATAGAAGTGTATAAAATTCTGACAGGTCTAGACAGACTGGATGCAGAAGGAATGTTTCCCTTGGCGGGTGAGAACAGAACTAGAGGACATAATTTAAGGATAAGGGCTAAACCATTTAGGACAGAGATGAGGGGGAATTTCTTCACTCAGAGAGTGGTGAACCTGTGGAACTCATTGCCACAGAGGGCAGTGTATGCCAGCTCATTAAATATATTTAAGAGGGAATTAGATATATTTCTACGGGCAAAAGGGGTTAAGGGTTACGGAGAGAAGGCGGGGACGGGATACTGAATTAAAGGATCAGCCATGATCTCATTAAATGGCGGAGCAGGCACGAAGGGCCGAATGGCCTACTCCTGCTCCTATCTTCTATGTATCTATGTATCTATGTATCCTTCCTCAGATAAGGTGACCAGAACTGCACAGAATACTCAAGGTGTGGTCTCACCAAGGCCCTGTACAACTGCAGCAAGACATCCTTGCACCTGTACTCGAAACCTCTCGCTCTCAAGGCCAACATACCATTTGCCTTCTTAACTGCCTGCTGCACCTGCATGCTTATCTTCAGCGACTGGTGCACAAGGCACCCAGGTATCGCTGCACTTCCCCTTGTCCCAATATATTGCCGTTCAGATTATAACCTGTCTTTCTGTTTTTTCCACCAGAGTGGATAACCTCGCATTTATCCACATTACACTGTATCTGCCATGCATCTGCCCAATCACCCAACCTGTCCAAATCATACTGGAGTTTCTCTGCATCCTCCTCACAACACACATGCCCACCTTGCTTTGTGTCGTCTGCAAACTTGGAGATATTACATCTAGTTCCCTCGTCTAGATCGTTAATATATATTGTGAATAGTTGGGGTCCTAGCACCGATCCCTGCAGTACACAACTAGTCACTGCCTGCCACGCGGAAAAAGACCCGGTTTTTCCAACTCTTTGCTTCCTGTCTGCCAACCAGTTCTCTATCCAAGTCAGTACCTTACCCCCAATCCCATGTACTTTAACTTTGCACGCTAATCTCTTGAAGGACATCAGTGAACTAGTTGTGGTTTTGCTGCAAAATATCGTCACCAAAACCTGACTAAACAACTACTCTGATGGGACTTGGTCCCACCACTTTTGAATGTTTTTTCCACTAATTAACTAGACGTCCAAGGCGCTATCCAATGCACCATGGAACCCACTGTATGTTACAGCTCTGAATCCGTGAGCTTGTGCTTCTCTGTGGGTGACACGAGCCTTGAAGATAAGTTTAAATGATTTCCCTGTAAATTATTTCCAACTCCGTCTTTTCCCGAACTTTGTACAAATGCATAAATGAGAGGATCACACACTTCGCTCCGAGAATCTCGTCCGCTAAACTGTGAAGGGTGAGAGTGTTTATTGTGAGGGGTTTCCATTTATGGAGACACACATGTGATGTAAAAGTAGCAACAGGAGGCCTTATGATCTGGAGTGAGACGGGTTCCTGAAATCCAGTTGTGACTTAAACATTTAGATTTTATTCTATATATGGTCATATTCTGAAACACCGCTTCACACATTCTGACTTCGTGACACATGAAGATTATCAAACCCCCACGAGCTCCCGCAGGGGGCTGAGGCAGCCATGAGAAGCATCATTTCCTGTCGCTTCTGCCGCCTGCTGCCAGTGATGTAAAACAATTTCAATTGCAGGGGCAGGGCGCAAAGAATCATCAGGGAAAGAAGCATGGGCTCAAAATCCAAATTAGAGGGACAGGATCAGAGGGACAGTTAATGTTCTGGAGTGTGGACTTCGGTGAGAGCTGCAATCAAATAGGTTTAATAGAGAGAGATTCTATTTCCTCTGGTCGGAGGGTCCAGCACAATGGGGCGAAGCAGTAAAATTAGAGCTACCCCGTTCAGGGATGATGTAAGGAAGCGCTTCTTCACACAGAGGGCAGTGGACATCTGGAACTCTATTCCTGAAACAACTGTTCAGGCTGGGGTCAATTGCCAATTTCAAAATGAGATCGATAAATTTGTGTTCGGCGAGGATGTGAAGGTTTATGGAATCATCGCAGGTAGATCGAGTTCAGATGCAGATCTGCCATGATCTAATTGAATAGCGGAGCAGGCTCGAGGGCCTGAATGGCCACCTCCTGTTTCTATGTTTTATGACAGTAACAGGACAGAAACACCTACAGCTGCAAACATACGTCACATTTTATTCATATTTAACAGCAAAAATACCCGGACCGTGCGCAACTGTGCTGTGGTCAGAAAAACTACGCGAAGCTGACGTGTGGCACTGTGATCACATCATGGTTAGTGTCCTGCATTGTGGCCGCAGTAACCTCGGTTCAAACCTAAATCACGTCACAGCTCGCTTTTTATCTGCTGTCCTCTGCGGCACCTGCTAATGGAACAGACTGATAAATCAAATCTTACGACATGAAAAAAGTTGTTTTTTTGGAGGTGAAAACCTATTTACTCATTTAAAACCCCGCACTCTCACATGCCTGAGCCTGATACTCCGTAATGCAAACCCGCCTCTTCTCCCAGCTTTTTCTTCTTCCATAATCAGTAGCCATTCTTTACTTCCCTCCATCCATTTCATTGTCAGTTGCCTGCAAAAGCATGACTGGACTTTAGAAGGACAGCGGCCGGATTGTTCACGAAATTTCCTTGGAGAATCTTGTGATATCTTGTTAACTGAAGAACTGGGTTTTGTTTTGATGCTGGCTGGCGCTTTTCCGAAAACTCTTGCAGTGCGTGAGCGACAGGCAGCGTTACCTAGCTGCCAATGGGGGTTTAAATGTGAACTACTGGCCCGCTGTTACGGTGCAGTTAGATCGGAACTGTTCCGTCTTAATCTTAAGATTTCTTTTGAAGTGTGTGATTGAAACAAATATAGGATACATGGAAAGAGTTGAAATGTCTTTGAATGCCCATGGCGCAAGGCCCTGTGTTCTTTATGTAGAGCGGGAGCAGGAATAAAGTTTTACAGAAATAAAATGTACAGACTTGGTGCGAATCAGGAAACTGCGCTGGTCTAAGATCGATAAAAGTTTGAAATTAGATTCACTTCCAAAGGATAAAGTTAAACCTTTCTGCCAGCTGCCTCATCATTTGCTTTTTCAGTTAATATTTCAAGCGGTATAAGAACATAAGAACATAAGAAATTGGAGCAGGAGTAGGCCAGTCGGCCCTTCGAGCCTGCTCCGCCATTCAATGAGATCAGGCCTGATCTTCTGCCTGAACTCCATTCACCGGCCCTATCGCCATATCCCTTGATGCCCTTACTCGTCAGAAATCTATCAACTTCTATTTTGAATATACCCAATGACTGAGCCTCCACAGCCCCCTGGGGTAGAGAATTCCAAAGATTCACCACCCTCTGTGTGAAGAAATGTCTTCTCATCTCAGTCCTGAATGGCATACCCTTTATCCTGAGACGGTGGCCACTGGTTCTAGACTCCCCAGCCTAGGGAATCAGCCACCCAGCATCCACCCTATCAAGCTCTGAAATAATTCTGTATGCTTCAATGAGATCCCCTCTCATTCTTCTGAATTCAAGAGAATTGAGTTCTAGTTTACTCCATCTCTTCTCATAGGACAGTCCCGCTATCCCAGGAATCTATCTCGTGAACCTTCATTGCACCCCCTCTATGGCAAGTATATCCTTCCTTCGGGAAGGAGACCAAAATTGTACACAGTACTCCAGGTGTGGCCTCACCAATGCCCTATATACTTGGAGTAAGACGTCTTTACTCCTATACACAAATCCTCTTGTAATGAAGGCCAGCATACCATTTCCCAACCTAATGGCTTGCTGCACCTACGCATTCACTTTCAGTGACTCATATACAAGGACACCCATGTCCCTTTGAGCATCTGCATTCCCCAATTTTTCACCATTTAGGAAATACTCTGCCTTTCTGTTTTTTCTACCGAAGTGGATAACTTCACATTTATCCACATCATATTCCATCTGCCATGTTCTCGCCCAGTCACTGAGCCTGTCCAGATCCCCTTGAAGCCTCTTCACATCCTCTTCACTACTGACACTGCCACCTAGCATTGTACCTTGAGCAAATTTGGAAATGTTACATTTAGTCCCCTCATCTAAATCATTGATATAGATTGTGAATAGCTGGGGCCGAAGCACCGATCATTGAGTGACCCCACTAGTCACAGCCTGCCATCCTGAAAAAGACCCGTTCATCCCTACTCTTTGTTGTCTGTCTCTTAACCAGTGTAAAGCCAGTGTAGATTGGAGTTCGCTCTCAGCTTCTCCCATCGGTGTGAAAATGAAACAGGAGGAGGCGAGGATTGCCCTGAACAGCAGAGCTGGGCACTGACTCGATTTCTATTGCTGCAGGAGTTGTTCTGTTCCTCTAAATATTTCTCTCACCATTAAAACGCCTATTTTAACTCACATCGTTTAAATGGGCGATTTTATTATATGTTAGAGAGTTTCCATCAAATAGATTTTAATAAATCTGCAGAAAGATGAGGTTAGGACTGGAACTGATATGATGACGATCACAGAGTTAACATCAAAGTCAGGCTCATTTTCCAATGAGGCAGAAAACCACAAACAGTTGCTGACGTGTGGCACCGTGATCGTATAGTTGTTCGTACTCTGCGTTGTGGCCGCAGCAACTTCGGTTCGAATCCGAGACATAATACAGGTTTTTCTTCCTTCCACAATCAATAGCCCTCCTTTACTTTCCTCCTTCAATTTCATTGTAACTTTCCTGTGGTATTACCTTAATCTAACATTCACTTTCACCTACTCGTACCGCTAAATGTGCTCTGCTCCCACCGCTATTCCTGGGGCACATGTCCCATTCGCCCCAATCTCAGTCGATACCTTTAGACCTGAGGGACCGCTCGACAGACAAGCTGTAGGAAAGCAGGGTCGGCCTTTGGAACCAAAGCAGCCCGATTTTACAAGTAAACTCCTTGGGGAAAGAAGTGAACTGGGGAGGTTAACTGAAGAACTGGGGTTTTTTTGTAGCTGGTAGTTGGCGCTTCTCCCTAGACAGTTGGGGAGCGTGAGCGACGGGAAGCACTACATGGCTGCGGATGAAGCATGAAATATGCAATTTTTGCAAACTGGTTATCAAAAAGCATAATGCACGCTCAGTAGGGAACAAAGAGAGGAAGGGAAGCTCTGGGTGTAACAGACAGGGTAAGGGACGCTCCGGATGTATCAGATAGGGTAAAGTACGCTCCGGATGTAGCAGACAGATTAAGGGACGCTCCCGATGTACCAGACAGGGCAAGGGACGCTCCGGATGTACCAAAAAGGGTAAGGGACGCTGCGGATGTATCACACAGAGTAAGAGACGCTCCGGATAGATCAGACAGTGTAAGACATGCTCCTGATGTAACAGACAGTGTAAGGGACGCTCCGGATCTACCAGACAGATTAAGGGACGCTCCCGATGTACCAGACAGATTAAGGGACGCTCCGGATGTACCAGACATTCTAAAGGACGCTGCGGAATTACCAGACAGGGTAAGAGATGCTCAGGAGGTTCTAGAGCGGTTAGGGTGCACTCAGGACCTATCAGACAGAATAAGGGACGGTCAAGAGGTATGAGAGAGGCTGATGGATGCAGAGTTATTACTTTCTAAACCTCACATTTTCTAAATATCAATAAAAGCAAAAGTTGAATCCGAATGTAACAGGTGGTCTGCCCTGTCCCACGTGGGGGCAATGAGAAGGCAGAATGGGGTCGGACTGGACATTTGCAGCGCTGAGAAATAGATTTATAACTGACACTGATTCCCCACCCAATACATTAATAAATAATACAGACACATCTAAATATATTTGTAATGAACAGAGGTGCAAAAGCATTTACATCTAACACAATAGCAACTCACAAATACATTTGTATCTAATATGGACATACAGAAATATACTTACATCCATCACAGGTGATTGATTGCTAAAAATACTTCAATTGTTTTTGTTTAAAGCCATATGGGCCCAGTAATTCGGGTCGGGGGTTTCCCACGGGTGCAAGCCCCCGACCTACACTTACCTTGCGCGCCGGCAGTTGAGCTTTAGGGCTCCGTGGATTTCCTCTCTGTCATTTCAACCTGGAAACCTCTCACATATCTACCAATGAAACCCCCCAAAGTGTGAATCAAACCCCGAGACCAATGAGCCGCTGGCAATGAAGCCGTACAATTTCTTTCAGCCCGCTTCTGTCCGTCCAATCTCGGTTCGTATAAAATGTACAGCATTATCAAGTGGTACAGGAATGAGTAGAAAACACAGAGAGACAAGACACAGAGATGGAGACATTGAGAGATGGCATCCAGCGGTATGATTGTCGCATAGAATAATCCACTGATTTAAATGCGAGAGGCGAGGACCCAAATCCCGGATAAGCCCCGGCACTTTAGTCAAATATCCCGAATTCCCTCAGTTTGACGACATTGCAAAAGATTTAAAACAATTACTGTGAAAAATTCTGTGCCAAGCTTGTGTCAAGTACACCGTGAGAAACCCGCGTATTTATTATTAAAAGCGGGAATTCAGCCCCAGATGCGCGGAAACTGTGAGCTAAATATGTAAATCCACTTGCTTACAGAAGCCTGCTGCGCATTTTCCACATTGTCAATCTGGGAGCGCGAGCAATACATAGCTACAAGTCTGCCACTCACCCACAAAGCAGCACAAACTCACGGTTTCAGAAACAACTCATAGATGGAGAATGAAACATAAAAACAACCAGAGGAACCTGCCATACCTGTAGCCCAGGGAAGATGCTTTGGCACACAAGCAAAATACAGTGGATGCTGGAATATCTGAAATAAAAACAGAAAATGCTGGAAATACTCAGCAGGTCAGGCAACATCTGTGGAGAGAGAAACAGAGTTAGCGTTTCAGGTCGATGACCCTTCGTCTACCTGAAAAGTTACCTGTCTCTTAAAATTCCGTGGCTCAGTTGGTTAAAGGGCCTGTTCAGTAAACAAGAGTTTCTGGTTTGGACTCCCAGCTTTGTTTTATAATTTGTGAAATGTAGCAACAAAATAACTCTGTCTCTGGAAAATCTGACTGACCAGAGCGTGGAAATATCAATTTTAATAAAATGACCTGCAATTTTTTCAATGATTGGTGCAAAACCTTAGATTTGAGGAGAGCTCAACAACCTGAAACGTTAACCCTGTGTTTCCCTCTCCACAGATGATCCCTGACCTGCGGAGTGTTTACAGCATTTTCTGAATAATTTCATTTCTAGACTCTGCAGTATTGTGCTTTGTCTTTTATTCTTTCATTAACAGATTCAAGAATGTGACAGGAGAATTGAACGGTGGAGTGTGCTGAGCATTGGTGGTTATGGGGTGGAATTCTCGCCGGCCATGCGGGAGACCTGGTTTCGATTGCCGCCAAATCCAAAGTTTAAATTCATACTGAATTATTTCAGTAATCATTTTAATTTAAGAAGTTTCATGAAACGCACTACAAAAAATACAATTTTTTAAATATGTATCAAACTTTCCGTCATTCTTCAGATAAGGAAGGTAAATCCATCCTCTCACATCCGTGGGACAAACCTCAGGCAAACAGCTCCGAGCTTCCTTAAGAATTTCTTCACTCAGAGGGTTGTGAATGTTTGGAATTCTCTGCCCCAGAGGGCTGTGAATGCTGAGTCTTTGAGTATATTCACGGCTGAAAGAGACAGATTGTTGGACTCCAGGTGAATCATGGGATATGGAGATCACACGGGAAAGTGGAGTTGAGGTCGATGATCAGCCATGATCTTATTGAATGGTGGAGCAGGCGCGAGAGGCCGAGTGGCCTTCTCCTGCTCCTAATTCGTTTGTTCATACAGATAACCCGTCAGTTTACACATCTTCTCGATTGTCCCAAAATCTTAGTCACTGCGTTGAAATTGAATCTATTTCCTGCACAATAATCTTTGCCTGATAGTTGCTGCTTTAACATTTAAAACTGGACCCACTTTCGATCTGTCAATAAGTAACACTGAAGGGCTCCTCTAAAACTCTCATCCGTTATTGCAACACGGTGGGCCTAAGGAAACTAAGTGCCCACGTGGAACCGCTAATAAGTAGATAGCTTCCAGAAACACCAAATATAACATCAGCTCTGTAGAAATATCACACCGCAAAAACATGGGCTGCTTCAGGTGAGGCTCGAGCTCACAACCTCGGCATTTCCCGAGCCTGTACTGTCAGATAAGTACCGCGCGCTAAATGATTACACCACTAGAGCCGCGCACTGTCAATGCCACTCATTCGTGTTCATTTACTTGCATATTTCAGGTTGTTTTATAGTGCGGTGGGCTGGGGCACTGGTTTATGTTGTTTAATTGGGTAACACTGGCTGGGTTTATATGATAGACTGCAGCAGGAATTACTCTCATGTGTTTGCGAGCTGCTGAATTTAACAAAGGCTGCACGAGCTTCCTGACGTCATAAACATTGAACATTTTTACCCAACTATGTTGGAGAGTTTCCATCAAATAGATTTTAATAAATTTTTCAAAAAGACGAGGGTAAGACTGGAACTGATAAGATGTCGATTACAGAGTTAACATCAAAGTCAGGCTCATTGTCCAATGAGGCAGGAAACCGCAGACAAGGAGGATGGGAATGAAGCAAGGTGGGAAGAAAGGGAGAAAGGAGGAAGGGAGCTCTCGATTCGATCAACTTTCCATTAGAGCTGGGTGAAATATTAGGTTGAGAAAGTGGTAGAATTTGATCAAACAGGGAGAGAAAAGATGGTCTAAATTGGGGACTATAACATTTTCATGCTACTTATCTTCCAACTGGATTAACAGTCCTGAGACTTTAAACTCTCACCAACCTCGATCTAACATTATAATCCAAAAGGAGTCATCCAAAAATCCTTTTTATTTCAGTATTTCTGTTTCCAAACCGTAGAAACCACCTTTAATAAAGTCCCTTTACCGCATGTCCTGCCCGAGCTCCGAGATTGAGAATGTGGAAAATGTGGAGCAGGCTTCTGGAAGCAAAGGGATTTATATATTGACCTCACAGCTTCGGCACTTCTGGGACTGAATTGCTGCTTTAAAGAATAAAATTGCCGTTTTCCTACGCTATACTGAACACAGGCTGATTTTCGGCGGTTATTATTTGAAGACTTGTGGAATATCTCCAGGCAGAGGAAACTGGTTCTATTAAAATGTTGGAGCAGGTCCAGGATTTGAACCAGGGACCACTTGCATTTTAATTGATGCGATGTCCCAAAACGACAACCACACCCGTAGACCAAAGAACCACTGAGCTTGCACTGATTTTTTAATCTCGGCGATGAGAATTTCACATGCATAAAGCAGATATTTTGGATCAGAGACAGCGTTAACTCTCATTGCTCTAATGCATCAATGTGTGAATATGACATTAAATGTGTTTCAATACAGTAGGGGGATTTAAAGCAGATTCTGAGCCAATGGTTTCTAAGGTGATCTTACCTGTGGCTCGTTATTTCCCTCTCCCCTTCCCCCCACACGCCGACGGGTTTTAAACCTTGTTTTATTTGTGCTCCTCTGAGCCAGTGCATTCCACAATCCCACACGCCTTTCTACAAATAACCTTTCACTGCTGGACTTCTCTGTTTATTAGTTACTAGCTGGGGGCCCCGGCGTTGCCAGGGCATTTTTGGGCTGCGTGGTTTATGGCCGGCCGGTCCCCCGCTCTGTGTCTTGGGATGCGCGGTTGACGGCGGGCCGCTGCCGCTCCTCCGCTGTGTATCTCGGGCTGATTATTTGCCAGGGCCGGCCCGAGTGACCCCAACTCACCTCTGGATCTATCGGGCAGGGAGCAGGACACTGTGCCGGAGCCGCAATGAGGGGGTTTGTTGTGTTGGTGGTGACGCTGCAGTTATAAACAAAATGGCGGCAAAGTTTCGGGAGGCTGCAGGATTAGGCCCGCCCACACACACACACGCCATGAAATGCCCCCCATGATGCAGCGCGCTCCCCCCGTAGGATTGGTCAACCTTCAAGTCAGTCAATGCTAATGAGCGGATTTTCCCCCTTATAATTGGCCAACTGCTAATGAGTGGAATTTTGAACGTTATTTGTCTACTGTCCGAATAATTTTTGTCTGACCAAAAAGTAAATATGCCTAGTATACCCTCCTAATCATAACCTATCTTTTGATATAACATATGTGTAGGTACGCTATATAACTTTTGAGTGATGCCCAGGCAGACAGACACCACTATCCTTTTATATATATATACTGGCTGAAGTGCCCGGCGGTGCCGAGGGACTTTTGAGGGCATGTTGTTGTTGGAAGAGAGAGAGAGAGCGACTGGGGGGAAGAGAGAGAGTGACTGGGTGGAAGAGAGAGAGCGACTGGGGGGAAGAGAGAGAGCAACTGGGGGGAAGAGAGAGAGCAACTGGGGGGAAGAGAGAGCACGACTGGGGGGAAGGGAGAGAGCGAATGGGGGGGAAGAGAGAGAGCGACTGGGTGGGAAGAGAGAGAGTGAATGGGGGGATGAGAGAGAGCGACTGGGGGGAAGAGGGAGAGCGACTGGGGGGAAGAGAGAGAGCAACTCGGGGGGGAAGAGAGAGAGCAGCTGGGGGGAAGAAAGAGAGCGACTGGGGGGAAGAGAGAGAGCGACTGGGGGGAAGAGAGAGAGCGACTGGGGGGAAGAGAGAGAGCGACTGGGGGGAAGAGACAGAGCGACAGGGGGGAAGAGAGAGAGTGACTGGGGGGCAGAGAGGGAGCGACTGGGGGGAAGAGAGAGAGCGACTGGGGGGAAGAGATTGAGCGACTGGGGAGGGGGGGTGGGGGAGGGGGAGGGGGGAGGGGGAGGGGAGGGGATGAGGGGGGAGGGGAGGAGCGGGGAGGGGGAGGTGGGAGGGGGAGGGGGTAAGGGGGAGGGGGAGGAGGGGGGAGGGGGGCAGGAGGAGGGGCAGAAGGGGATGGGGAGGCGATGGGGGGAAGAGGGAGTGGGGAAGGGGCAGGGAGGGGGAAAGGCGGGAGTGGGGGAAGGGGGAGGGAGGGGCGGAAGGGCAGGGGAAGGGGAGGGGGAAAGGGAGGGGGAAGGGGGGAGGAAGGGGATGGGGGGCCAGAGGAGGGGGGAAGGGGAAGGAGGAAGGGGAGGGGGGAGTGGAGGGGAGGGGGGAAGGGAGGGGGAGGGGGAAGGGGAGGAGGGGGGGAGGGGGCAAGTGGGAGGAGGGGGGCTGGGTGGAAGGGGAAGGGGGAGGGGAGAGGAGGGCGAAAGGGAGGGGGAGGGGGAAGTGGAGGAGGAGGGCAGTGGGAGGAGGGGGGTGGGGGGAGGGGGGAAGTGGGAGGAGGGGGGAGGGGTGTGGGGGCGGAGGGGGGTGTGGGGGGGGGAGGGGTGTGTGTGGGGGAGGGGGAGGGGGGAGGGGCTGTGGGGTGGAAAGGGAGGGGAGAATGGGAGGAGGGAGAAAGGGAGGGGTGAGAATGGGAGGGGGGAGCCAGCAGACCCTTTCCCCTCTGCCGGCTATGGCTCCGCAGAGCTCCGTGCCGCCTCATGCACTAACTTGGCCCAGCCGAGCGCAGCGCCCTGGTTAGGCCGAGCCCCGCTCTCCCGAGTCCCGCCCCCCGCTCTCCCGAGTCCTGCCCGCTCTCCCGAGCCCCGCTCTCCCGTGTAAGCCAGCTTCAAGACCGCCGAGCGGGGAAGAGAGAGAGAGAGGAGCCGCATCTCACCTGCTGGATCCCGCGCTTTATGCCTCGGGCTTCTGTGTGTCGCCTGCTGTGCGCGCACCCTGTGCCTGTCGCGTGCCCCTCGCGGGTGACGCCATTGCCCCGGGTAACGTGACGGGGGAGAATGGGTGAGGGTGGAGGAGCTTGCCACAAGCCATGGGACAATTACCTAGCTCGGGCGTGGCAGGGCAGGATAGGTCCAGGCTTTGAGGCCTTACAAAAACGGGGAAAGATAGGAAAAAGAATCAGGTTATAGAAAATATTTACAAATGAATTAATTTTTTTTAAGAACAATTTAATAAAAGCAATTTTTTTTGCTGGAAATGTAGATTTGAAAAGAAACACGCAGAAAGTGGGAAAAAGAAATGAACTGTTTGGAATCAAGATGGTGGCCACTCACCTCGGTTCAGAACGATAAGGCCCGCCCACACACACAATGAACCTGCCCCCACTCGATGCAAATGAGCGGATAATGAGCGGAATTTTGAACGTTTATTGGATACCGTCGGCACAATTTTTGTCCGACCAAAAAGTAAATATGCCTTCGAGAGTCCCCTAATGATGAGCTTTCTTTTGATACAACATATGTGTAGGTACGCTCTATAACTTTTGATTGTATAGCCGGACAGACAGACAGACAGAGAGACAGACAGACAGAGAGACATTGGCCTAGAAATTGGGTCTTGCCCCGCTTGGGGCGTTAGAATTGGTGCAGTGTAAAGTTTATAGCCAAACACAACTTATCTCCACCTGGCGCGATATTGGGTTGCATCGCCCCTAATGGTGATTGAGGCGCGAATTCAGGCATTACACGAGACTCCTAAGGCGCTAAACTAACAGCACAACCCAATATCAGAGCGGACGGGTGCAGCGCAGGTGCTCTCAATTACCGATGACCACGAGACTTCCAGGCGCCGGCCAGCTCTTAAAGGGGTGGGTCAGTCAGCTGCAGCATCCACACTCTGCTGCTTGCAGGCCTCAGAATCGGCGCAGGCCCTTCTGTGGAGCTAAAAACTTGGACCAGATGGAGAAGGTGAGACAGAGAGCAGAGCGCTTCACCAATGAGGCTCTGGAGCAATTGGTGGCCGCAGTGGAACGAGATGTTCTCCACCCAGACAATGGCAGGAGGCCGAATCATAAGGACTACCGACGAGCTTGGAGGGATGTACGCCAGAGGGTCAAGTCCAGCAGCATGGTGACCAGGAGCCCTGTCCAATGCAGAAAGAAATTCAATGACCTCACTCGGGTCGTGAGGGTGGGTGTTGTTTCTGCAAACTTCTGCATCACTTCATTTGCACCTGACTTGATGGCTACAGGGTGGCCTGTGCCCCATTGGCCATCTGCCAGCAAGCACACATGGCCCTTTCTGGGCACACGCATGCATATTTGACGCAAGGCGTCATGTAAGGGCTCTTGCACCATGGGGGGCATGAGATGATCACTCAGGGCATCACGCAAGGGCTCCTCCACCATGGGGGGCATGAGATGATCACTCAGGGCATCATGTAACATAATTTCCCCTCCTATCCCCTGCAGTCCAAGCTGGCGAGGATTGGCAAAGACCAGCTTCGCACCGGTGGAGGACCTCCACAAGTGGTCACTCTCACGGATCTCGAGGAGAGAGTCCACCAGGTTCTTGGAGGACGTCTGAGTGGTCCTGTAACCACTGCAGCTGCCGACCCCTTTGTCGACAGCGATGGTAAGGTTCTCACCTTTTACAACTGTTTCCTTCCACTTGTTCCCCCCGCCAGCATGCATTCTCACTGTGGACCCATGTCATAGCCTTGCTGCAATCTGGCATCCCTTGCTGCAAAGCTGTCCTTTTGCTAAAGCGCCCCCCGCGTCCGAGAATGGCCTTGGAACGCTCCATCCAACTGTCACTAATAGTGCCAGGTGGAAAGGTTGCGGGCGCCACCGAATATCCAGTCCGGGGCGCCATAAAGGCATTGCACACTGAAATGATATCATGATCTGCCTGCGTCCGTGGGCGCACGCAAAGAGTTAGCAACTGCGCTAAAAGAATGCTCAATATGGGAGGTGGCGCTATATTCACTGCGCCCGACCAAAAATTGGGTAACGCCCCAATTCTCGGGCTCTTTAGGCGCTAATTGCTGGCGCTACCAACCGAATTTCTAGCTGTTTTATATATATAGACTTGCTGAAGTGCCCAGCGGTGCCGAGGCTTTTTTCGAGGGCATGTTGTTGTTGGAGGAAAGAGAGAGAGCGACTGGGGGGAAGAGAGGGAGCGACTGGGGGGAAGAGAGAGAGCGACTGGGGGGAAGAGAGAGAGAGACTGGGGGGAAGAGAGGGCGGGGAGGGCAGGGAGGTGGAGGGAGGGCAGGGGGGGAGGGAGGGCAGGGGGGAGGGAGGGCAGGGGGGAGGGGTGGGGGAGGAAGGGGGGTGGGAGGGGGGGAGGAGGGGGGAGGAGGGGGGGAGGAGTGGGGACGGAGGGGGGGAGGAGGGGGGAGGAGGGGGAGGGGAGAGCAGGGGGGGAGAGAAGGGGGTCGAGAAGGGGGGAGGGAGTGGGGGAGAGGAGGGGGGGAGAGAAGGGGGGCGAGGAGGGGGCAGGGAGTGGGGGAGAGAAGGGGGGTGAGAAGGGGAGAGAAGGGAGGAGCGGGGGAGAGAAGGGAGGGAGAGAAGGGGGGAGGGGGAGAGGGGTGGAGGGAAGGGGGGGAGGGGGGAGAGGGGGAGAGAATGGGGGGAGGGGGGAGAGAAGGGGGGAGGGGGGGAGAGAGACAGAGGGAAGGAGAGAGAGAGGGCGAATCGCCCGCAGCCGCAAATGGAGCCAAGCCCCGAGAACAGGCGTGAGTCGGCTTGAGGCTGAGAAATGGCCACGCCCGGTTGCCGGGGTTACCCTTCCCCCCCTTCCGAGCCCCCGTCCTCCCGAGCACCGAACGCGCCGCCCCGCCCCGCACTCCCGAGAGCCCCGCCCTCCAAGCCCCGCCCGTCCCGCACACCCGAGAGCCTCGCTCTCCGAGCCCCAGCCGCCCCGCCCCGCACTCCCGAGAGCCCCGCTCTCCGAGCCCCGGCCACCCCGCCCTGCACTCCCGAGAGCCCCGCTCTTCAAGCCCCGCCCCCCCCCCGGCCGAGCCGGCTTGAAGCCCACCGATTGCAGCTGTGAGAGGTGGCAGGCGGGCCTGGTTGCCAGGGTAACCCTTCCCGCTCACCAAGCCCCGCCCGAAATCCGCACACCCGAGAGCCCCGCCCCCCCCGCTCGATCCGAGCGGGGAACAGAGAGAGACGCCGCGTCTCAGCTGCTCCTGCTGCGCACGCACCCTGACCCTCGTGACCCTCGTGGCTGACGCCGTTGCCCCGGGTAACGTGACACGGGGGGGGGGGGTGGGTGGTGGTGGGGTGAGGAGCTTAGCAGAAGCCGTGGGACAATTACCTAGCTCGGGCCTGGCTGGGCGAGAAAGGCCCAGGCTTTGAGGCCTAAAAAAAAGGGGAAAGGTAGGAAAAAGAATCTTCAGGTTAGAGAAAATATTTACAAATTAATTAAGTTTTTTTTAAAACAATTTAATAGAAGCAGTTTTATTTTGCTGGAAATGTATATTTGAAAAGAAAGACGCAGAAAGCAGGAAAAAGAATGGAAGCAAGATGGCGGCTACTCACCTCGGTTCAGAACAATAAGACCCGCCCACACATGCACCGATTGGTCGACCATCATGTCACCAAAGCGTAGGATTGGTCAATTGTCCCATCACTCGACCGTAGGAGGGCCCGGCCGCATGCGCCAGCAACCCGGCGTACGATTGGTCGACCTCGAGGTCACTCTGTCGCTAATGAGCGGATAATGAGATGCTAATGAGCGGAATGTTGAAGGTTTTTGGATACTGCGGGCGCGATTTTCGTCCGGCCGAAACGTAAATACGCTTACCAGCGTTTCGGAAAGGTAAGCTTTGTTTCGACGTAACGCACGCGCAGGTACGCTCTATAACTTTCGAGCGCATATCCGGACAGACGCACACGTGAGGACAGACAGACAGAAGGACAGACAGACAGAAGGACAGACAGACAGAAGGACAGACAGACAGAAAGAAGTATCCGTTTATATATATAGATAGATGATAGATAAAGCACCTTGAGGTGCAATGATGGAGTTTGTGACGTCAAATTAAAAGGCAGCAATTTGGAAACACGTTGGCGTCTCAATTTCTTTTTGCACATAATTGAACAGGAATCTTTCAAGATGGACTATTGTATTTTCTGCATCACAATAAAACATATCTTGTTATAAATGCTGGCTCATTAGCTCCCCAGTGTCAGAGGAAGGATGACCTGATCTCCTCATTTATTTCATGTAAGACCAAAACACAGGGTAATCATTCAGAATCACCTCACAGATTGACACAGATATAAACAAAGCGGGAGATACAGATAGCAATGGGACACATGGCGGAATAGACAAGAGAACTGGAGAAATACAAAACGGCCTGAGGCTCCAGAAGACAGTGACCGGTAGTTGATAGACATCAGTGAGTGGAAGCGAACACATGGATCGGGTTTCGGCCCCAGGGCTTAGCTGGTCATAAGCGTCTGTCTAATGAACAGATAGCTCCTGGGTTCGACTCCCAGCGGGGCCTTTTTTTTCTTAATGAAATTCTTCCCGTGTGAAATAGCTACAGTCCTTTTAAATGTAACTGCGGCTGCTCTAGTTACCATTCTGGATGAAGGCTCCAGGCGCTGCAGAACGGGCTCGAATTCAACTGCTTCCTAATTTCTGGCGGTGCTCATAGAGTCTTAGGCCTATAAATTCAGTTCGGACGCTATTGCGGCGCTAAAGTCGGGCGCTCGGCAAATTTAGCGGCCGCCGGAAAGTGCAGGCGAGCTCGCCGAAATTCAGTAGATTTGGCCAACTTTTTGGCCGAGCGCTGCAAAAGGCGTTGGAAACCTGTGTTCAGGCGCTAATCCGGCGATGCAGCCTGATAACGCCGATTCCGGGCGCAGCGCAGGTGCGATCATGTGGTGAGTGTCAGCAGACACCCTGACGCCGGCCAGCTCTTAAAGGGGGAAGGGTCAACTTTGACTGCAGCCACGCCCTGCATGCTGTAGCCCTGCAACTAGGCCTCAGGGCTGGTTGTGTACCAAATCAACGCCTGGAGGTCATGCAGAGGGCCCGTGAAAGAGCCCAGCGGTTCTCTGAGCATGCGCTGGGTGTGCTCCTTCATGGGGTACGCAAGAGAAGACGGGTCGTGTGCCCGGCTAGTGGCAGGAAGGCTCCTAGGAGCCAGTTCAGTGAGGCGTGGACCAAAATTGCCCGGAGGGTCTCCTCCAACTCCGATGTTCCCAGGAGTGCGGACCAGTGCCACAAGAAATACAATGACCTATGTCGGCTGGTCAAGGTGAGTACCCTTTCCAGTGTCCCCCTCATCCTTGCATGTGCACCTCCCATTAGGGCCACAGGGACATCCAAGGTCTAATGCCCAGCCCTGCTGCCGCTGCAATGGCACTTGCATGTTAATCAATAGCTCTTTCTGCACTTATCACACTGTGCAAGCTATTCCACCATGGGAGGCCTCACACACAGCAAAAGGGCACCACACTGTGCAAGCTATTCCACCATGGGAGTCCTCACACACAGCAACAGGGCACCGCATTGTGCAAGCTATTCCACCATGGGAGGCCTCACACACAGCAACAGGGCACCACACTGTGCAAGCTATTCCACCATGGGAGGCCTCACACACAACAACGGGGCACCACACTGTACTTAGAGGCCCTCCTTTCTCTTGCAGGCCAAGCTGGCGAGGAACGCCAGGAGCCTGCGTGTCACTGGTGGAGGCCCTCGCGATTACCAGGAGCTAACGGTTCTGGAAGAGAGGGTGGCCCGACTGCTGCATCACCCGGTGATTGGGCCTGTGGCGCTCGGCGACGCCGACCCTATACTGGAACCCACTGGTAAGGACAGGACCGGGTGCACCTCTTTCCTTGCCCTCGCGCATCAGATCTACATCCTTCCCCACTGGCCGAAAAATGCGCATAATGCACCAGTGCGGCCTCCCTCGCTGTCGGCCTGTCCTCACTCTAAAGCTTCACTTGTGCCTTCCTGCTTTCAGCTGGTGAGGAGGAGGTGCTCCCTGAAGCCCAGACAGCCAGGCCCTCGGAGGAGGAGGACGTCGAGGAGCAGCAGGAAGCCGCCACCTCGGGGGAACCCTCCTCCGCTCCAGGAGATGGCAATGAAGGGGAGACGTCTGGCATGCCGGAGAGCCAGGGGGAGGCGGGGGAGGGGAGCCCCGAACCTGGTCCCAGTGGCGTGGCCGCACGCGGCAAGGCTCCGGCGGCACGCCAGCCTTCTGGCCAGAGGGTTGCGGCGCCCTCCAGTCCGGACTCGGACGTCGCCCAGGAGGTGCGCCTCCTGGACGAGATGTCGGCGGTGTCGGAGCGGCGGCACGTCGAAATCATGGAGGTGGTGGCACAGATGCCTCACGCCATCGAAAGCCTCGCACAAAGTGTGGTGGCTTTCGGCCAATCCCAGGCCAGGGGCCTAGAGCAATTCGCAGCAGCGCACACCAGGGGGGTGGAGCTCCTTGTGGCAGCGCATGAGAGGGGGGTGCAACAACTCGAGGCAGCGCAGCACGCCAATCGCCAGCTGAGAGGTGCTGTGCAGACAATGGCACTGCAGATGCGGGCACATGCCAGCGCAGTTGGGGCACTGACTTCTGCCACCCTCGCACTGGTGCGAAGGCATCGCCAGGCCAGCCGCCGCCCTGCTGCCGCACACCGGTCTGGCGACCAACAGTTTGGCGCGCTTGCTCCCCGGCCAGGCCGCCCGAGTGCACGTGTGTCTGGTGACCAGCGCGCGCCTGGCATCACCCACCTTGTCCCCATTGGTGCAGGCGAGCCTGCCACTCCCCCAGCCAGGGTGCAAGGAGCTGCTGCAGCCAGTGAAGAGGGCCACCCACAGCTGCAGCAGCCACCAGCCGGCCCCTCCCGGGCCCGCCCTCATGTAGGCCGACCCCCAAGGGCATCTGGCGAGACGCCTTGTCGCCCTGAAGATCCTTCCCCCAGCCTCGCCACAGCCTCACGGCCCAGCTTGAGGCGCAGCAGCAGGACGGGCCGGGGCAAAAGACAGCTGTCGACAGACTCGCCCTCTCGCCACACCGAATAGAGTGTGTTGAGCGAGGGTTTGGGTGATGCGGGGGCTTCTGTTCTGGGGGGCATTATGTGGTTTGGTTTTATGGGGCTGTTTGTGTTGTGGGGGGACTTGTTTTTGTTAGGCCAGTGACGAAGGCCATTTGGATGGTGATGTTTTGTTAGTCCTCCCCAGGTTTTGGGAGTGACAGAAGTTTGTGACTGTTTTTTGGGTGTCTTCTCTGTTTTGCTCTTCCATGTGGGAAGGGCCCTGAGTTTTTGAAATAAAGATGTTTATTTATTCACCATGTGCAGGTGTCATGTTTCAAGTGGTTGTTGGGTTAACCGGCTGAGGGCTTGCGGAGCGGCTGCGTTCAGTGGCCCAGGCCATTCCCTGACAGGGGGCCTAGAAGTGTCGAGCAATAAGCCCCCGGCGGACGGCCCTTGGACCTTGTCGCTCCCTCCTGGCCTGGTGCTCCTCCTCCTCAGGGTCCTCCTGCTCGTCCTCCTGAGGTGGTGGGGCAATGTCAGGTGGCAGTGCCTGAGTCCTGCGGATAGCCAGGTTGTGGAGCATGCAGCACACCACGACGAACTGGGAGACGCTATCCGGCGAATACTGAAGAGACCCACCCGAACGATCCAGGCAACGGAACCGTTGCTTGAGGATGCCTATCGTTTGCTCTATTAGGTTCCTTGTGGCTTGATGGCTTTCGTTGTATGCCAGCTCCGCTGGGGTCCTGGGTGCGCGGAGCGGGGTCATGAGCCATCTGCACAAAGGGTAGCCCTTGTCCCCGATAAGCCATCCCCTTGGTGGAGGCTGTGCCTGGAACATGTCAGCCACAGTAGTCTGGCGCAGGATAAAGGCATCGTGGCTGCTTCCTGGGAAGCGGGCATTGACAGCTAGGATGCGCTGCCTGTGGTCACACACCAGCTGCACATTTAGGGAATGGTAGCCCTTCCGGTTGCGATATTGCTCGGCATTGTGGATAGGTGCCCGCATAGCCACATGCGTGCAGTCAATGGCGCCCTGCACCATGGGGAAGCCCGCGATCCTGGCAAATCCGACTGCACGCTGCTCCTGCTTGTGTTGGGTCATGGGGAAGGAGATGAATTGGTGCCTCCTCGCGAAAAGTGCTTCGGTGACCTGTCGGATGCAGCGATGAGCGGCGAACTGGGAGATGTTCGCAATGTCCCCAGCAGCGGCTTGGAAGGAGCCGCTTGCATAAAAGCTGAGAGCCACCGTGACCTTCACTTCCACCGAGAGAGGCGCCCTGGACATGAGCTGTGGCTGCAAATCTGCATGAAGCAGCTGGCAGATCTCTCCAACCACCTCCCTTCTGAAGCGCAGCTTCTTAACACAATGCGCCGCAGTCATGGTGAGATATGAGGCCTGCTCCCAGTATTGCCTGACTGGGTAAGGCCTACGTTGGCGACGCCTAATGGCCCCTCTGCGTCTAGGCATGCCTGGCCCTCTGTCAAAGCGTCTGCGAGCCCTTCGCACAAAATGTAGCAACTGAGGGTTGGCCCCCCATGCAGCCCCCATTACAAAGTTCCAAACAGGAAAATCACAAGGATGCAAATGTCAAAGCACTGGCTAGAAGCCAAAAATACCTCTCCTATGGTGTCCGAAATCAGTAATCTCTGTGCCTTGCTCTCTGTGCAGAAATCCAAACCAGTCAAGTCATTGCAGCGAAATGGCTGGCTTTTATGGGTGAGTGAATGTGCCCTTTAATTAGCGCTCCCCGAATCCCACAGGGCCTCTGTTGAGTTCCATTTCACAGTTCTTAGCAGCGCCACGCCCACATCGGCCGGGCGCCACTGAATTTCCGGTTTGGGGCGCACAAACGGCGTTGCACGACGGAATGACGTCATAAGATGCGCGCGCAGCTGAGCGGGCGCTAACATTTTGCGCCGGCGCTAAAGCCCAGCTGAATTTCGGCGTAGGCGCAGATCCGGCGGTGCCCGGGCGCTAAGTGGATAGCGCCGGCAATCTGGCGCTAACGGCTGGCGCAAACAGCTGAATTTCTAGGCCTTAGAGTCATAGGCCTAAAAATCAGTTCGGACGCTATTGCGGCGCTAAAGTCTGGCGCTCGTCAAATTTAGCGCCCGCCGGAAAGTGCAGGCGAGCTCGCCGAAATTCAGTAGATTTGGCCAACTTTTTGGCCGAGCGCTGCACAAGGCGTTGGAACCCTGTGTTCAGGCGCTAATCCGGCGATGCAGCCTAATAACGCCGATTCCGGGCGCAGCGCAGGTGCGATCATGTGGTGAGTGTCAGCAGACACCCTGACGCCGGCCAGCTCTTAAAGGGGGAAGGGTCAACTTTGACTGCAGCCACGCCCTGCATGCTGTAGCCCTGCAACTAGGCCTCAGGGGTGGTTGTGTGGCATATCAACGCGTGGAGGACATGGAGAGGGCCCGTGAAAGAGCCGAACGCTTCTCTGAGCATGCGCTGGGTGTGCTCCTTCATGGGGTGCGCAAAAGAAGGCGGGTCGTTTGCCCGGCTAGTGGCAGGAAGGCTCCCAGGAGCCAGTTCAGGGAGGCCTGGACCAAAATTGCCCGGAGGGTCTCCTCCAACTCAGATGTTCCCAGGAGTGCGGACCAGTGCCGCAAGAAATACAACGACCTATGTCTGCTGGTCAAGGTGAGTACCCTTTCCAATGTCCCCCTCATCCTTGCATGTGCACCTCCCATTAGGGCCAAAGGGATATCCAAGGTCTAATGGCCAGCCCTGCTGCCGCTGCAATGGCACTTGCATGTTAATCAAGAGCTCTTTCCGCACTTACCACACTGTGCAAGCTACTCCACCATGGGAGGCCTCACACACAGCTACAGGGCACCACACTGTGCAAGCTATTCCACCATGGGAGGCCTCACACACAGCTACAGGGCACCACACTGTGCAAGCTATTCCACCATGGCAGGCCTCACACACAGCTACAGGGCACCACACTGTGCAAGCTATTCCACCATGGGAGGCCTCACACACAGCTACAGGGCACCACACTGTGCAAGCTATTCCACCATGGCAGGCCTCACACACAGCTACAGGGCACCACACTGTGCAAGCTATTCCACCATGGGAGGCCTCACACACAGCTACAGGGCACCACACTGTACTTAGACGCCCTCCTTTCTCTTGCAGGCCAAGCTGGCGAGGAACGCGAGGAGCCTCCGTGTCACTGGTGGAGGCCCTCGTGAATTCCAGGAGCTGACGCCTCTGGAAGAGAGGGTGGCCCGACTGCTGCGGCACCCGGTGATTGGGCCTGTGGCGATCGGCGACGCCGACCCTATACTGGAGCCCACTGGTAAGGACAGGACCGGCTGCACCTCTATCCTTGCCCTCGCGCATCAGATCTACATCCTTCCCCAGTGGCCGATAAATGCGCATAATGCACCAGTGCAGCCTCCCTCGCTGTCGGCCTGTCCTCACTCTAAAGCTACACTTGTGCCTTCCTGCTTTCAGCTGCTGAGGAGGAGGTGCTCCCTGAAGCCCACACAGCCAGGCCCTTGGAGGAGGAGGATGTGGAGGAGCAGCAGGAAGGCGCCACCTCGGGGGAACCCTCCTCCGCTCCAGGAGATGCCAATGAAGGGGATACGTCTGGCGTGCCGGAGAGCCAGGGGGAGGCGGGGGAGGGGAGCCCCGAACCTGGTCCTAGTGGCATGGACGCCCGCGGCAAGGCTCCGACAGCACGCGACCCTTCTGCCCAGAGGGGGGAGGCGGTGGAGGGGAGGGCAGAACCTGGTGTCAGTGGCGTGGCCGCACGCGGCAAGGCTCCGGCGGCATGCCAGCCTTCTGCCCAGAGGGGGGAGGCGGTGGAGGGGAGGGCAGAACCTCGTGTCAGTGGCGTGGCCGCACGTGGCAGCGCTCCGGCGGCACGCCAGCCTTCTGGCCAGTGTGTGGAGGCGCCCTCCAGTCCGGACTCGGACGTCGCCCAGGAGGTGCGCCTCCTGGACGAGATGTCGGCGGCGTCGGAGCGCCGCCACGTGGAAATCATGGAGGTGCTGGCACAGATGCCTCAGGCCATCGAAAGCCTCTCTCAAAGTGTGGTGGCTTTCGGCCAAGCCCAGGCCAGTGGCCTAGAGGTTTTCGCTGCAGCGCACGCCAGGGGGGTGGAGCTCCTTGTGGCAGCGCATGAGAGGGGGGTCGAGCAGCTCGAGGCAGCGCAGCACGCCACTCGCCAGCTGAGAGGTGCTGTCCACACAATGGGACTGCAGATGCGGGGACATTCCGGCGCAGTTGGGGCACTGACTTCAGCGACCCTCGCACTTGCGGGGAGGCGTCGCCAGGCCAGGCGCCGCCCTGCTGCAGCACACCGGTCTGGCCACCCACAGTTTGGCGCGCTTGCTCCCCGGCCAGGCTGGCCGCATGCACGTGTGTCTGGCGACCAGCGCGCGCCTGGCATCACCCACCTTGTACCCATTGGTGCAGGCGAGCCTGCCACTCCCCCAGCCAGGGTGCAAGGAGCTCCTGCAGCCACTGAAGAGGGCCACCCACAGCTGCAGCAGCCACCAGCCGGCCCCTCCCGGGCCCGCCATCGTGTAGGCCGACCCCTAAGGGCATCTGGCGAGACGCCTTGTCGCCCTGAGGATCCTTCCCCCAGCCTCGGCACAGCCTCACGGCCCAGCTTGAGGCGCAGCAGCAGGACGGGCCGGGGCAAAAGACGCCTGTCCACAGACTCGCCCTCTCGCCACACCCAATAGAGTGTGTTCACCGAGGGTTTGGGTGATGCGGGGGCTTCTGTTCTGGGGGGCACTATGTGTTTTTGTTTTATGGGGGTGTTTGTGTTGTTGGGGGGGCTTGTTTTTGTTAGGCCAGTGACGAGGCCATTTGCATGCTGATGTTATGTTAGTCCTCCCCAGGTTTTGGGAGTGACAGAAGTTTGTTACTGTTTTTTGGGGGTCTTCTCTGTTTTGCTCTTCCATGTGGGAAGGGCCCTGAGGTTTTCAAATAAAGATGTTTATTTATTCACCATGTGCAGGTGTCATGTTTCAAGTGGTTGTTGGGTTAACCGGCTGAGGGCTTGCGAAGCGGCTGCGTTCAGTGGGCCAGGCCATTCCCTGACAGGGGGCCTAGAAGTGTCGAGCAATAAGCCCCCGGCGGACGGCCCTTGGACCTTGTCGCTCCCTCCTGGCCTGGTGCTGCTCCTCCTCAGGGTCCTCCTGCTCGCCCTCCTGAGGTGGTGGGCCAATGTCAGGTGGCAGTGCCTGAGTCCTGCGGATAGCCAGGTTGTGGAGCATGCAGGAGACCATGACGAACTGGGTGACTCTATCCGGCGAATACTCAAGAGACCCGCCCGAACGATCCAGGCAATGGAACCGTTGCTTGAGGACGCCTATCGTTTGCTCTATTAGGTTCCTTGTGGCTTGATGGCTTTCATTGTATGCCAGCTCCGCTGGGGTCCTGGGCGCGCGGAGCGGGGTCATGAGCCATGTGCCAAAGGGTGCCCTTGTCCCCGAGAAGCCATCCCCTTGCTTGAGGCTGTGCCTGGAACATGTCACCCACAGTAGTCTGTCGCATGATAAAGGCATCGTGGAAGCTTCCTGGGAAGCGGGCATTGACAGCTAGGATGCGCTGCCTGTGGTCACACACCAGCTGCACATTTAGGGAATGGTAGCCCTTCCGGTTGCGGTCTTGCTCGGCATTGTGGATAGGTGGCCGCATAGCCACATGCGTCCAGTCAATGGCGCCCTGCACCATGGGGAAGGCCGCGATCCTGGCAAATCCGACTGCACGCTGCTCCTGCTTGTGTTGGGTCATGGGGAAGGAGATGATTGGTGGCTCCTCGCGAAAAGTGGTTCGGTGACCTGTCGGATGCAGAGATGCGCGGCGACCTGGGAGATGGTCGCGATGTCCCCAGTAGTGGATTGGAAGGAGCCAGAGGCATAGAAGTTGAGAGCCACCGTGACCTTCACTTCCACCGAGAGAGATGCCCTGCACATGAGCTGTGGCTGCAAATCTGCATGAAGCCGCTGGCAGATCTCTTCAACCACCTCCCTTCTGAAGCGCAGCCTCTTAACACAATGCGCCGCAGTCATGGTGAGATATGAGACCTACTCCCGGCATTGCCTGACTGGGTAAGGCCTACGTTGGCGACGCCTAATGGCCCCTCTGCGTCTAGCCATGCCTGGGCCTGTCTCAAAGCGTCTGCCAGCCCTTCGCACAAAATGTAGGAAATGAGGGTTGGCCCCCCATGCAGCCCCCATTACAAAGTTCCAAACAGCAAAATCACAAGGATGCAAATGTCAAAGCACTGGCTAGAATCCAAAAATACCTCTCCTATGGTGTCCGAAATCAGTAATCTCTGTGCCTTGCTCTCTGTGCAGAAATGCAAACCAGTCAAGTCATTGCAGCGAAATGGCTAGCTTTTATGGGTGAGTGGATGTGCCCTTTAATTAGCGCTCCCCGAATCCCACAGGGCCTGTGTTGAGTTCCATTTCACAGTTCTTAGCAGCGCCACGCCAGCATCGGCCGGGCGCCACTGAATTTCCGGTTTGGGGCGCACAAACGGCGTTGCACGACGGAATGACGTCATAAGATGCGCGCGCAGCTGACCGGGTGCTAACACTTTGCGCCGGCGCTAAAGCGCAGCTGAATTTCGGCGTAGGCGCAGATCCGGCGGTGCCCGGGCGCTAAGTGGATAGCGCCGGAAATCTGGCGCTAACGGCTGGCGCAAACAGCTGAATTTCTAGGCCATAGAGTTTTACAGCACAGAAAGAGGCCCTTCGGCCCATCGTGTCTGCGCCGCCCATCCCTCCCTGTCCAGTCTAATCCCATTTTCCAGCATTTGGTCCATAGCCTTGTATGCAATGGCATTTCAAGTGCTCATCCAAATGCTTCTTGAATGTTGTGAGGGTTCCTGCCTCTACCACCCTTTCAGGCAGTGAGTTCCAGCTTCCAACCACCCTCTGGGTGAAAAAGTTCCTCCTCAAATCCCCCCTAAATCTCCTGCCCCTTACCCTGAATCTGTGCCCCCTTGTTATTGACCCCCCTACTAAGGGGAAAAGTTCCTCTTTATCTACCCTATCTATGCCCCTCATCATTTTGTACACCTCAATCAGGTCCCCCCTCAGCCTTCTTTTCTCCAAGGAAAACAACCCCAGCCTGTCCAGTCTCTCTTCATAGCTGAGGCGCTCCATCCCAGGTAACATCCTGGTGAATCTTCTCTGCACCCTCTCCAAAGCAATCACATCCTTCCTATAGTGAGGCGACCAGAACTGCACACAGTACTCCAGCTGTGGCCTCACCAGCGTTTTGTACAGCTCCATCATAACCTCCCTGCTGTTATATTCTATGCCTCTGCTAATGAAGGCAAGTATCCCATAAGCCTTTTTAACCACCTTATCTACCTGTTCCGCTGCCTTCAGGGAATTATGTACATGTACACCAAGGTCCCTCTGACCCTCTGTACTTCCTAGGGTCCTACCACTCATTGTGTATTCCCTTGCCTTATTTGTCCGTCCAAAATGCATCACCTCGCACTTTTCCGGGTTAAATTCCATTTGCCACTTTTCCGGCCATCTGACCAACCCGTTAATATTGTCCTGTAGCCTGAGGCTTTCCTCCTCGCAATTTACCACCCCACCAATTTTCATTTTGGCCTTCACCAGAAATCCATCTTTTCTAAGCAATGCCGTGCGTTACTTTGTTGTGATCAGAGCAGAGCTCCAGCAGTTGATGTGTGGCACTGTGAACCTATAGTGTTTCGTACTCTACATTGTGGCAGCCGCACCCTTGGTTCGAATCTGAATTACCGTACTGATTTTTCTTCTTTCCACAATCTTTCTTTTACTTTACTCCTTCAATTTCACTGTAACTTTCCTGCGGTATTACCTTAATCTAATTTTCACTTTCTCCTACTTAAACCGCTAAGTGTGCTCCTCTAAAACTGCTGTTCCTGGGGCACATGTCCCATTCACCCCAATCTGAGTTGGTGCTTTGAAACCACTTGATACATTTAGACCCGCGGGACCGCTCGACAGTCAAGCTCTGCGAAAGCAGGGCCTGCCTTTGGAACCAAAGGAGCCCGATTCTACAAGAAAATTCAATCGGAAATCAAGTGAACTGCGGAGGCTAACTGAAGAACTGGGTTTTATTTACCTGGTAGTTGGCTCTTTTCCCTGAACACTTGAGTAGCGTGAGCGACGGGAAGCACTACATAGCCGCTGATGAAGGGAGAAATATGTAATTTTGGCAAACTTGTTATCAAAAAGGATAATGGACGCTCAGGAGGTATCAAGGAGAGTAATGGACACTGCGGATGCACCAGACAGTGGAAGAGACGCTCTGGATGTAGCAGACAGTTTAAGGGACGCTCCGGATTTACCAGACAGTGTAAGGGACGCTCCGGATGTATCAGATAGGGTACGGGATGCTCCAGATGTACCAGACAGGGTAAGTTACCCTCCCGGTGTACCAGACAGTGTAAGGGATGCTAGGGATGTATCAGGTAGAGTAAGCGACACTCCATCAGTACCAGACACGGTAAGGGATGCTCAAGAAATTCTACAGTGGGTAAGGCACTCTCAGGGCTTATCAGACAGGGGAAGTGCCGCTCAGGCGTTATCAGAGAGGCTGATGGATGCAGAGTTATTACTTTCTATACCTCATATTTTAAAATTATCAATAAAAGCAAAAGTTGAAGGCGAATGTAACAGATGGTCTGCCGTGTCCCACGTGGGGGCAATGAGGAGGTAGAATGGGGCCGGACTGGACAATTGAAGCGCTCAGAAATACATTTAAAACTGACACAGATTCCCCTAACCAATACATTAATAAATAATACAGATACATCTAAATACATTTGTAACAAACAGGTGTAAAAACGTTTACATGTAACACAATAGCAACTCACAAATACATTTGTATCTAATATCGCCAAACACAAATTTACTTAGAACCATCAGAGGCGATTGTTTGCTAAATAAATTACTTTAATTGATTGTCTTTAAAGCCATGATATTTACATGGCAGTTTGCAGTGACCTTCCTCCAAAGCCGCTGGGGATTGTTGGAGAATGATTTGGGCCCTGATCGATTGTTTGTTAGGCCGATTGGCACAAGTTTTGAGCGCATGTCGAATATTACAAGTCGACATTAAAAAGGGGCTCAGGCGGGACCGTTCGCAAATTTCAATCTACAATCCCCAATGCGAGATTCATACCCCTAGATTTAAGAGCCACTCTGTCTAGAATGCAGACCCAATCAATTGGTTATCAAACCTAAAATCAAATGGAATTCTTATGTATTGTCCCTTGCATTTTGACTGATTCAGGTAAGCAGAGTATTGGAGACAGCAGTTTTACATTCCCAATACCAATGCTCTGTCATGTGTGCCCGTGGTTCCAAACCCTCTTTTTACTGTCGGTGACTTGCCCGGAATGTGCTTGGCGTAGTGTTAGAATCGCAGCACAGCCCTTCCCACTGTCGCTTCCTCTAAATCTCCGCCCAGGATTTTCACCAGTGCAATGTTCATCAGCTGGAGCTACTGTTTAATTTGTTCTCAGCATTAACTGTGCTGATCTTTTACCTTGTTCCACTACAAGGCATCTCCAAATTTGTCGATTGCACCTCGAGGGCATTTTTCATATGTAAACCTGTAACATCTGCTGCAGGAGGAAGATTCAATTTCAGCGGTTCCAACAACAATGAGCCGATTGATATTAACTTCGACCATCCTCACCTACATGCTACCGATGCAAATCTCTGCGCTCCTCTGCTTCAGTGATATATTGTTTCGCAGCGATGGGCAGATTACGCCCTCTGAGGCTGCAATCGCTGCTGTCTGCCGGCAGCGAGTGCTTGGAGAGAGCGGGGCCGGACAGGCGGCCTGAACTTCGCTGCTGTCGCGGGTCTCACTCACTCCCGGAGCTGGGGAACAGCAAACAAAGTCATGGGTTTGTTGCCGCGTCTGAAATGCAGCTCCGAACTGTTGCTATTAAAAGAGGAAGCGCTGCCGGATCCTGTAATGAGCTCTCACGCTGTCGGTATCTCCCAACAGTGGCCTGTGAAGAAAAGCCCGCGAAAGTGAGTTTAAATACTCACCGAACCTCCGCTCTCACCGCTCCCGGCAATGGCCCTGTCGTCATATCCCTTGATGCCCTGACTAGGCAGAAATCTATCGACTTCTGTTTTGAATATACCCAATGACTGAGCCTCCACACCCCTCTGGGGTAAAGAATTGCAAAGATTTACCATCCTCTGTGTGATGAGATTTCTTCTCATCTCAGTCCTGAATGGCCTACCCTTTATCCTGAGGCTGTGGCCCCTGAGTCTAGACTCCCCAGCCTTAGGAAACATTCTCCCAGCATCCACCCTATCAAGCCCTGTAATAATTTTGTATGCTTCAATGAGATCCCCTCTCATTCTTCTGAATTCAAGAGAACACAGGCCTACTTTACTCAATCTCTTCTCATACGACAGTCCCACCATCCCAGGAATCAATCTCGTGAACCTTCGTTGCACTCCCTCTATGACAATTATATCCTTCCTTAGGAAAGGAGACCAAAATTGTACACATTACTCCAGGTGTGGCCTCAACAAGGCCCTATATAATTGGAGTAAGACTTCTTTACTCCTTAATCAAATCCTCTTGTAATGAAGGCCAACATACCATTTGCCTTGCTAGTAGTTTGCTGCACCTGCACAGTCACATGCAGTGACCCATATACAAGGACACCCAAGTCCCTTTTAAGCATCTGCATTCCCCAATTTTTCACCATTGAGGAAATTCTCTGCCTTCCTGTTTTTTCTACCAAAGTGGATAACTTCACATTTATCCGCATTATATTCCATCTGCCATGTTCTCGCCCACTCACTGAGCCTGTCGAGCTCCCCTTGGAGCTCCTTCACATTCTTTTTGCAACTGACACTGCCACCTAGCTTTGTATCATCAGCAAACTTGGAAATGATACATTTAGTACCCTCATCCAAATCATTGATATAAATTTTGAATAGCTGGGGCCCAAGCACCGGTCCTCGCAGTGCCCCACTAGTCACAGCCTGCCATCCTTAAAAAGACCCGTTCATTCCTACTCTTTGTTTTCTGTCTGTGAACCAGTGTAAAGCCCGTGTAGATTGGAGATCGCTCTCAGCTTTTCCCACCAAGGTGAAAATGAAAAAGAAGGAGGCGAGGATTGCCCCGAACAGCAGAGCTGGACACTGGCTCGATTTCTATTGCTGCAGGAGTTGTTCTGTTCCTGTAATATTTCCCTCACCATTAAAACGCCTGTTTTAACACACAGGCATTAAATGGGCTGTTTTATTATATTTTCGAGAGTTTCCTTCAGATAGAGTTTAATAAATCTGCAAAAAGACAAGGTTAGGTCTGGAACTGATAAGATGTCGATCACACAGTTAACATCAAAGACAGGCTCATTGTCCAATGAGGCAGGAAACCACGAAAAAGGAGGATGGAAATGAAGCAAGGCGGGATGAAAGTGAGAAAGGAGGAAGGAGCACTCGATTCCACCTTCTGTCCATTAGAGCTGGGTGAAATATTAGGTTGAGAAAGTGGGAGAATTTTACCAAACAGTGAGAGAAAATATTGTCTAAGTTGGGGAGTAACATTTTCAGGCTATGTATCTTCCAACTGGATTAATAGTCCTGAGACTTTAACCTCTCACCAACCGCGATCTAACATTATAATCCAAAAGGAGTCATCCAAAAATCCCTTTTATTTCAGTATTTCTGATCCAAACCTTAGAAACCACCTTTAATAAAGTCCCTTTACCACATGTCCTGCCCGGGCTCCCAGATTGAGAATGTAGAAAATGTGGAGCAGGCTTCTGGAAGCAAACAGATTTGCATATTGACCTCACAGCTTCGGCACTTCTGGGACTGAATTGCTGCTTTAAAGAATAAAATTGCCATTTTCTTCCGATATGCTGAACACAGGCTGATTTTCCGGCGGTTATTATTTGAAGACTTGTGGAATGTCTCCTGCCGAGGAAAGTGGTTCTATTAAAATGTTGGAGCAGATCCAGGATTTGAAACCGGGACCTCTTGTATTTTAATTGATGTGAATTCCCAAAAAGTGAATCACACTCCTGGAGAAAAGAGCCGCTAACTCTGCATAGCGTCTTTAATCTCGGCAATGATAATTTTGCATACATAAAGCAGATATTTTAGATAAGAGACAGCGATACATATCCTATATTGCTCACATGCATCAATGTGTGCCTCTGACATTAAATGGGTTTAAATACAGTGGGGGGATTTAAAGTAGATTCGGGGCCAATATTTTCCAAGTTGATCTTTCCTGTGTCTCTCATGCCTCTCTCCCCCATTCCTCCCACAGGCTGCCGGTTTTTAAACCTTGTTTTAATCTGCTGCTTGCTGGGCCAGTGCATTCCACAGTCTCACAACCCTTTTTACAAATACCCTTTCAGTGCTTGACTTCTCTCTTTATTAGTTATGAATCACCTTGAGGTGCAATGGCGGCGGTTGTGAGGTTAGATTAAAAGGCAGCCTATTGGAAACACGTTGGGGTCACAGTTTCTTTTGCACAGAATTGAAACTGAATCTTTCAAGATGGAATATTATATTTGCTGCATCAGAATAAACAATATCTTGTTATAACTATTGGCTTATTAGTTCCCCAGTGTCTGAGGATGAATTGCCTGATCCCCTCATTTATTTCATACTAGCTGGGGGGGCCCGGCGTTGCCAGGGCTTTTTTGGGCCTGGTCGATGTCTGGGCAGGGAGCCTGGGACTGGATTTTGGCTGTCGGCAGTTGGAGAAGCCTAGGCCCCGGAGACTCGGGTATTTTCCACTGTTTTTTAACCTAAACATTTTTAGCTTTTAATACCTTCAAAGATGAAAGTTAAAGTACTTCTAAAATATTTTTGGTAAAACTTATTTTTTTTGAAAAGCTACTGACCTCGATTACCATATTTTTAGCTTCAGGCCCGGCTGATGTGTAATGGCTGCCACATCCCTGAGGTGAGAATGATTAGTCCCGCCCACACACGCACTGATTGATCAACGATCAGGTGACTGAACTGTAGGATTGGTCAATCATCACGTCAAAGAATTGGTCAACCTTCACGTCACTCAATACTAATGAGTGGATAATGAGTGGAATTTTGAAGCTTTTTGAAGAGTTTTTGCATACTGCCTGAAGAATTTCAAAAAAGTAAATACGCTTATGATGTTTCGAAAATCATAAGCTTTCTTTTGATGTAACACATGTGTAGGTAGGCTCTATAACTTTTGATTGTATAGCCGGACAGACAGAAAGACAGACAGAGAGACAGACAGAAAGACAGACCGTTTTATATATATAGATAAGACACAAACATAGGGTAATCATTCAGAATCACCTCACAGATTGACACTGAGATAAATTAAGCAGGAGATACAGACAGCAATGGGACACATGGCAGAATGGACAAGAGAGCTGGAGAAATAAGAAACGGCCTGAGAGTCCAGAAGACAGTGACCGGAAACTGATAGCTATCAGTGAGTGGAGGCGAAAAGTTGTGTCAGTAGTCGGCCCCGTGGCTTAGCTGGTCAAAGCGTCTGTCTAGTAAACAGAAAATCCTGGGTTCGATTCCCAGTGGGGCCTTTTTTTTAATGAATTTCCAGGGGTGAATTTCTTCTCGTGTGAAAAGGCTAAAATTATTTTAAATGAAACTGTGCCTGCACCAGTTCCCATTCTGGATGAAGGCTCCAGTCGCTGCGAGGCATGGGTCGAATTTCACCGCTTCTGAATTTCTGGCGGTGCTGATTTTGGACTCTTCACCAAAAATCCATCTTTCCTAGGCAGTGCCATGCGTTACTTTCTTGTGGTCAGAGGAGCGCTCCAGTTGATGATGTGTGGCGCCGTGCTCGTATAGTGATTAATGCTCTGCGTTTTGGCCGCAGCAACTTCGGTTCGAAATCGAAACATAACGCAGATTTTTCTTCCTTCCACAATCAATAGCCCTCCTTTACTTTCCCCCTTCAATTTCATTGTAGTTTTCCTGCAGTATTACCTTAATCTTAAGTACCTTGAAGTAAGTTTAATTTTTTAAGGGTTTTTTAAGGGTTTTTCCATGTTACGGAGCTTGAGACCGAGCTTCAGACACTGCGACACATCAGGGAGGGGGAGAAGTTCCTGGACTCTATGTTTCAGGAGATGGTCACACCTATGAAGTTAATTACTGCAGATGTAGTCCGTGGTCAGGGACAGGACGGTTTGACTACGAGTGAGGAAGATACAGGGATCCACGATGTAGTGTTGAAGGAGACGCAGCCCTTGTTCTTGTCCAGCAGGATCGAGGTTCTTACTCCCTGTGAGGGCGGGAGCGGGTCTGCAGGGAGGATGAGCAACCTGGCCACAGCACCGTGGTACAGGGGGCCATTCAAGTGGAGGGAGTAAAAAGAAATGTTGTAGTGGTAGGGGATAGTATTATTAGGGGGATAGATAGCGTTCTCTGCAGCCGAGAGCGGGAGTCCTGAAGGCTGTGTTGCCTGCCTGGTGCCAGGATTAAGGACATCTCTTCTGGGCTGGAAAGACACTTGGAGTGGGAGGGGGAGGATCCAGTTGTCATGGTCCATGTTGGCGCAAACGACGTCGATAGGACAAGGAAGACGGTTCTGCTAAAGGAGTATGAGCAGCTAGGGGTCAAATTAAAAAACAGAACCTCAAGGGTAATAATCTTTGGGTTATTACCTAAGCCACGAGCGAATATGGCTAGGATAAATAAAATTAAAGAGTTAAATGCGTGGCTCAAAGACTGGTGTGGGAGAAATGGGTTTTGCTTCTTGGGACACTGGCACCAATACTGGGACAGGAGGGAGCTGTTCCGTTGGGATGGACTCCACTTGGCCAGTGCTGGGACTAGAGTCCTGGCGAATCATATAATTAGGGCCGTAGAGAGGGCTTTAAACTAATTAGTGGGGGGGAGGTTTCTAGAGAGCAAATAATAGAACTGACAACAGAGAAGGTCATAGACTTAGGTAGCAGTGGGGGAATTAAAAAACAGAATGTGTCAGGAAGGGACAGAAGGTATGGAGTAAAAAGTAAAGTACTAAAAAGGGAAAAAACAGGAACAAAGTGTTACAAAACATATTTGAAAGTTCTTTATCTGAATGCACGTAGCATTCATAACAAAATGAATGAGTTAACGGCACAAATAACGACATATGGGTATGATCTTGTGGCCATTACAGAAACATGGCTGCAGGGTGTCCATGACTGGGAATTAAACATACCAGGTTATTTGACAATCAGGAAGGACAGGCAGGAAGGGAGAGGAGGTGGGGTGGCTATGTTAATGAAGGAAGGAATCACTATAATACAGAGAAATGATATTGGGTCAAAGGAGCAGGATAGTGAAACAGTTTGGTCGGAGGTAAGGAATAATAAGGGGAAAAAACACGAGTGGGTGTAGTCTATAGGCCTCCGAACAGTTGCAACTCTGTTGGACGGAGTATTAATCAGGAAATAGTTGAGGCTTGTAATAAGGGAACAGCTATAATTATGGGGGATTTTCATTATCATATGAACTGGACAAATCAAATTTGGCAGAGCAGCCTTGAGGATGAGTTCATTGAGTGTATTAGGGATGAGTTTCTTGAGCAGTATGTAACTGAACCGACCAGGGGGCAAGCAACCTTAGATTTGGTCCTGTGTAATGAGACAGGATTAATTAAAAATGTCCTAGTAAAGGTTCCCCTTGGAATGAGTGACCATAACATGGTTGAGTTCCATATTCAATTAGAGGGTGAGAAGTTTGGATCTCAAACAAGCGTGCTGAGCTTGAATAAAGGAGACTATAAAGGTATGAGAGCGGAGTTGATTAGAGTGGACTGGGAAAAGAGATTAAAGGGTAAGCCGGTACATGATTAGTGGTGTACATTTAAGGAGTTATTTTACAACTTCCAAAAAATATATATTCCACTGAGGAAAAAAGGGTGTAAAAGAAAAGATAGCCATCCGTGGCTAAGTAAAGTAATTAAGGATAGTATCCGACTAAAAACAAGGGCATATAAGGTAGCCAAATCTAGTGGGAGAATGGAAGATTGGGAAGCCTTTAAAAGACAGCAAAAAATAACTAAAAGATTGATTAAGAAAGGGAAGATAGATTATGAAAGTAAATTAGCAAAAAATATAAAAACAGACAGTAACAGTTTCTATAGTTGCATAAAAAGAAAAAGGGTGGCTAAAGTAAATGTTGGTCCCTTAGAGGGTCAGACAGGGAAATTAATGGTGGGAAACATGGAGATGGCAAAAACACTGAACAATTATTTTGTATCAGTCCTTACAGTAGAGGACACGAAGAATATCCCAACACTGGACAAACAGGGGGCTCTAGGGGGGGAGGAACTAAATACGATTAAAATCACTAAGGAAGTGATACTTGGTAAAATAATAGGACTCAAGACGGATAAATCCCCTGGACCTGATGGCTTGCATCCTAGGGTCTTGAGGGAAGTAGCGGTAGGGATTGTGGATGCATTGGTAATAATTTTCCAAAACTCACTGGACTCAGCAAAGGTCCCGGCAGATTGGAAACTGATAATGTAACACCCTTATTTAAAAAGGGTAGTCGGCAGAAGGCTGGAAACTATAGACCTGTTAGCCTAACATCTGTGGTTGGTAAAATGTTAGAGTCCATTATTAAGGAGACAGTAACGGGACATTTGGATAAACATAATTTAATAGGACAAACTCAGCATGGTTTCATGAAGGGGAAGTCATGTTTGACAAATTTGCTGGAGTTTTTTGAGGAAGTAACATACAGTGTGGATAAAGGGGAACAGTGGACGTAGTGTATTTAGACTTCCAAAAGGCATTTGACAAGGTGCCACACAAAAGATTATTGCTCAAGATAAAAAATCACGGGATTGGGGTAATATTCTGGCGTGGGTGGAGGATTGGCTCTCTAACAGAAAGCAGAGAGTTGGGATTAATGGTTCATTCTCAGATTGGCAACCAGTAACTGGTGGTGTTCCTCAGGGGTCAGTGCTGGGTCCCCAACTCTTTACAATCTATATTAACGATTTGGAGGAGGGGATCGAGTGTAACATATCAACGTTTATGATACAAAGATGGGACGGAAAGTAGTGAGTGAGGAGGACATAAAAAACCTGCAAAGGGACATAGACAGGCTAAGTCAGTGGGCAGAGATTTGGCAGATGGAATACAATACTGGAAAGTGTGGGGTTATGAACTTTGGCAGGAAAAATCATAGAGCAAGTTATTATCTTAATGGCAAGAAACTGGAAAGTACTGTAGTAGAAAGGGATCTGGGGGTCCTGGTGCAAGAAACTCAAAAAGTTAGTATGCAGGAGCAGCAAGTCATCAAGAAGGCCTATGGAATGTTGGCTTTTATTGCTAGGGGGATGGAATATAAAAACAGGGAGGTATTGCTGCAGTTGTACAAGGTATTGGCGAGACCGCACCTGCAATACTGCATACAGTTTTGGTGTCCATACTTAAGAAAAGACATACTTGCTCTCGAGTCAGTGCAAAGAAGGTTCACTCGGTTAATCCCGGGGATGAGGGGGTGGTCATATGAGGAGAGGTTGAGTAGATTGGGACTCTACTCACTGGAGTTCAGAAGAATGAGAGGCGATCTTATTGAAACATATAAGATTGTGAGGGGGCTTGATTGGTTGGATGCGGTGAGGTTGTTCCCAATGAAGGGTGAAACTAGAACTAGGGGGCATAATCTTAGAATAAGGGGATGCTCGTTCAAAACTGAGATGAGGAGAAACTTCTTCACTCAGAGGGTGGTAGGTTTGTGGAATTTGTTGCCCCAGAAAGCTGTGGAAGCTACATCATTAAATAAATTTAAAACAGAAATTGATAGTTTCCTAGAAGTAAAGGGAATTAAGGGTTACGGGGAGCGGGCAGGAAATTGGACATGAGTCTAGGTTCGGAATGGTCATGGCCCTGTTAGTAGTGGAGTGGGCCCAGGGGCCGTGTAGCCTGGTTCTGCTCCTACTGTGTTCTAATTCTGTGTTAGATTTCAGGAGATGGTTTTATTCCTGTTCCTGGCTGGGGTGGAGATCGCCTTTTACAGAAGGTAAGTACTGTAGAAAATGTAGGGACAGAGTGATCTCCTGGAAGAATTTCGATCGCCTAGATGGGTCGGAGAGGAATTTCCCAGATTTTTTTCTCCCAAATTGGCCATGGGGTCTTTATCTGGTTTTTCGCCTCTCCCAGGAGATCACATGGGTTCGGGTGGATGCAGAGTGATAGAAGATTTGAGGTTAGGATCAGATCAGCCATGATCTTATTGAATGGTGGAGCAGGCTCGAGGGGCCGATTGGCCGACTCCTGCTCCTATTTCTTATGTTCTTATGTTAATCCAACATTCACTTTCAGCCACTTAAACCGTTAACTGTGCTCTGCTACCACCGCTCTTGCTGGGCCACATGTCCCATACGCCCCAATCTGAGTTGGTGCTTTGAAGCCAGTCGATACATTTAGACCTGCGGGACCTCTCGACAGGCAAGCTCTGCGAAAGCAGCCTGATTTTACAAGAAAATTCCATGGCAAATGAAGCTTTAAACTTTTCAAACAAATCGTTTTATTAACATAATAATACAAGTTTTACAGAGAGAGACCTGTACAACCTCAGTGGTGCAACTCAAAACTCAGAATGGTCAATTCTTCTGCTTCGGGAGGGGGGAGATGAATTATGTGTTGGTGTCCTCCTTGTTGTTTTTCTGGTCACTCTTCCAGATCTCCACTCCGTTTGTCTGTCTCCTGGCCTGTCTCCTGGAATGTGTTCTGCTTTTCACTTCAGAATGGAGCTCCTGTACCATTGCTGCTGACAGAAACAAGCCTTCCAGTGACTTTCCATTCTCTCTCTCCCATGGTTACACAGACTGATGCTACTGGACACCACCGAGTGTTTGCGAAGGTTCCTCAGAGATTATCGAGGCCTCCTTATCTGGAGCTTCCAGACAATCTGCAGAACACTTTTGGAATTCGGTCAGCAAACCTTCTTGAAGTAAGTGATCCAGGTCTCTCGGCAATCATTTAGTTTCTTAAAACCGGCATTGAAATTTCCAAAATTCTCCCAGAGGGAGCAGATTGAAGAAAATAAATTATTTGACGTAATTTATTACAATAATGAGAGAACCCGCTGCGAGCAGGGCTCGAGCCTGCACAGGAAAACGCCATTGGATGTCAAGTCCAACGCTTCACCACTCGGCCATTGCAGCCGCGAAAATATCCATCCAAAAAATTAAATTCTCAAATCGCTGACCCTGTTTATTATTGGCGATGATGGTTTCATGATATTTAATTTGCTGCAAATTCAGCAAGTCCAGAAGAATCGCAGCGATCATTACAATAAAAGAAAACTTCCGATATTTAACGGTATGTAAGATGTTGAGCACAGTATGGAATATTCTGCAGGGTAATGAAAATAAACAGCAGAAACATTGTGTTCTGCTCCCACATGACACAAATCAGCCACAGCCTCTGCTCCCTGACCGCCGGCTGCAGAATCCTTGTCTCCAGATTACAAACTGATTCTAGGTCGGAGATAAATATTCAGGATAGAGCCTAAACACAGCGGGTGGGACCAAATAGTAAAGCAGTTATTTTAGACCAGAGACAGCGGTAACTGTCCTATATTGCTCACATGCATCAATGTGTGAATCTGACATTAAATGGTTTTAAATACAGTGAGGGGATTTAAAGTAGATTCGGGGCCAATAGTTCCCAAGTTGATCTTTCCTGTGTCTCTCTTGCCTCTCTCCCCCCTTCCTCCCACAGGCTGCCGGTTTTTTAACCTTGTTTTAAATCTGCTGCTTGCCCACAGTGCACTCCACAGTCTCACAACCCTTTCTACAAATACCGTTTCACTGCTTGACTTCTCTGTGTATTAGTTATGAATCACCTTGCGGTGAAATGGTGGCGTCTGTGGCATCAAATTAAAAAGTGGCCTATTGGAATCACGTTGGGATTGCAATTTATTTTGCACAGGATTGAACCTATATAATGCAAGATGGAATATTTTAATTGCAGCATCACAATAATCTAAATCTTGTTATCAATGTTGGCTCATTCGTTCCCCAGTGTCAGAGGAAGAATTGTCTGACCCCTCATTTATTTCATGCAAAACATAAACACAGGTATTCATTTAGAATCAACTCAGAGATTGAAACTGAGATAAACACAGTGAGATACAGACAGCATCGGGACGCTTGGCGGAATAGACAGGAGAGATGGATCGATACAAAACGGCCTCAGCCTCCAACAGGCTGTGACATGTAGCTGATAGATACCAGTGAGAGGCGACGGCATAGCTGAGGCGCGATTTGGCTCCGTGGCTTAGCTGGTTAAAGCGCCTGTTCAATCAACAGGCGATCCTGGGTTTGACTCCCAGCGGGGCCTTTTGTCCTAATGAATCTCCAGGGGTGAGTTTACTCTGTTGTGAAAGGGCTACAACCCTTTTAAATGTAACTGCGGCTCCACAAGTTCCCATTATGGTTAATGGCTCCATTTGCTGCGGGTCGTGGGTTTAATTCCACCGCTGTCAAAATTTCTGGTGGTGCTGATATTGACATCCTCCCCAAAAATCAAACTTTTCTAAGCAGTGCCGTGCGTGATTTTGCTGTGGTTAGGGCAGTGCTGGAGTAGCTGATGTATGACGCTGGGATCATATACTGGTCAGTACTCTGCACTGTGGCCGCAGCAACTTTGGTTCGAATCAGAATCACGGTATAGCTCGCTTTATAACTTCTGTTTTCTGTGGCACCTGCTGATAGAACACAGCGAAAAATCAATCTTCACTACATCAAACAGTATTCTTTTATTGATGGTGAAAGCCTATTTACTCCTTCAAACCCCGTGCTCTCACATGCCTGAGCTTGATGCTCCATAATTCAAACCCGCCTCTTCTCCCAGCTTTTTCTTCCGCCCACTATCTGTAGCCCTCCTTTAGTTTCCTCCTTCCGTTTCTTTGTCACTTTCCTGCGGCATTACCTTAATCTAACATTCACTTTCACCTATTTACACCGTTAAGATTGCTCTGCTACCACCGCTGTCCCTGGCGGCACATGTCCCATTCGCAGGAATCTGAATTGATGCTTTGAAACAAGTCGATACATTTAGACCTGGGGGATGCTCGACAGACAAGCATTTAGAAAGCAGGGCTGGCCTTTGGAAGCAAAATACCCGGATTGCACGATAAATTTTCTTGGCCTAATGGATAAGGTGTCTGACGTTGTTGCTAATCATAATCAGGATTGCTGTCAGTCACGGATTATTCTATGTCTGCTTAAAACGGGTTTGCTCACAATCTTGCTTTGGTGTTTCACAGTTGCGAGAAATCCCCGGTTCAAATCCCGGACGAACCCCGCTAAATTTTAGACAAAACGCAGCTTCTTACAGCCGATCGACATTGCAGAAAACATAAATACTTTCCATTACAAACATGAGATTTCGTGTCATTTTGCCCATATATTTCAAAATCATAGAGCTTCACTGAAGCAACTGAAAACAAACCAACTGAGAAAAGTTAAAGTCTCCTAGGTGTATTCTGCTCAGTGTCTCATTGGACGCCTTGCACCCATGTTCGATTCCGGCCAATGCAGGAACTTTGCATTTTGCTTTCTGCACCCATCAGCTCGCCTGAATTGGGATAAACTTACATTCAGCGTCAATCTTCTTGAAACACCCTCTGCCCTGAGTATTGGTCAGTCCTGCTTTCTCTGGCGCTGAAAGGATGTGAGAAGCTGCCTTGTGATTTGGTCCTATGTGTGCCGAATTCAAACCGTACAGGGTTCTGTACTGGCCGGGAATCAAACCGGCATGACCAGCCTGCCTGGTCTGATTAAAAGGGGTGCACACCTCACCTTTCGATGAGGCACATTACTGCCTTCCTGAATTAATGGAATGCCTTTTGCTTACAGAAGCTGATTCTACATTTTCACCATTGTCGATCTGGGTGCACGGGCAGGACAAGCGGTAAAGCGGTCTTTCTTGCGGAGTATTTCTGTTTGTATGCAAAAAGCAGGAAATGGAATGGCTGAGTTGTTGTAGATGGGAGACGAGAGGTTAAGACGATGGAATGTTAATCCATTGTGCTTATTTATTGTGTTGAATGTTTGATGCTGATAAACCTTCCCAGCATTTGACTGAATCTTACATAAAATTAGCTTTAAATTCTAATCTCGTCCAAACCACTGGTCTTGGCCCCTTCATTGTTCATATCTTGTTAAAATTAACACGGACCATTGGAATTCTTCTCCTTCTCCAATAAAGGTTAAACAGAGATCGGGAATCGGAGATCTTTATTCCTTCTTCCTTCAGTTCATTCGGCTGGAGTGAAATGACGGAGATAAAAAAAGATGACATCCAAACAGAAACAATGTGCACGAAAGTCCTCTTCACCACAAGTCCTGCCCGTTACACCCGGATCCACAACGTTGAAAATGTTCAGTCAGCTTCTGGAACAAAAGGAATTTAGATATTTCCGTTACATGAGGTCAGTGATTGTTAGAAATGGTCAGGTGTAAAACAGGTCCGATCCAGGATGGAACCCAGTGTGCAAACCGACCGCGGAAGACAGGAAACTACAATTTTCTGATAGCATTATAATACACATTAAAGTTAAACACCTTATCCATTTTGTAATGCGGTTATTATTATCTGATTTCTTATTGTTCGTGAAATGCCACTGAATTAACTGACATGCAGAATCGCTTTAACTCCACGTGTTCGTCTCGGCTCATCCTTGGGCTGAGTGGCGAGTGGTGAAAACAAATTCTGCAACTAAATCATGAATATTCTTCAAGGGTGGGAAACTGCCCCCTACACTTCCTGTCACACAAGTGGCCCCAGTCCCATTCCACTTTCATGATGCTTAATCCCCTCTGAGCTGGACTGACGAACCATTTTCAAGAAGGAGGCTCATCGTCTGCTCAGCAGAAAAGTCAATCTGCTGGAGGTCCAGCTCTGCCAGACTGCATGTTCTTTCAGACAGCTTTCCAACTGGACACAGGCATCCAACTGCCGTGCGAGCATTGCTGACTAGTTCAAGTCAACAACATTAGAGTCTCTTTACAAAACTGGTTTTGAATCTACGACCTGTATTATCAAATAAGATTTTGCAAAATTAATAGCTCAGCATTGTCGTCCGTCTCCGCATCCTCATATAATACACTCTAGAATAGTCAACTGTATTGAAAATGTTGCGTTATTTTACTGTGACAGCGAATAATCATTTGAGTGAAGACATTGGCCAAGAAGTTTCACCATTTCTTGTCCTACATACGTGGCTGGAGAGATGGTGCAGGAGGGAGGGCTTTAGATTCCTGAGGCATTGGGACCATTTCTGGGGAAGGTGGGACCTGTACAAGCTGAACGGGTTACACCTCAAGAGAGCCAGAACCAATATTCTCGTGGGGACGTTTGCTAGTGCTGTTGGGCAGTGTTTAATCTAGCTTGGCAGGGGAATGGGCACCAGAATATAGGAGCAGTAAAGAGGAATAAGATGCATAAAAGAGTGAGTGTGTTGGATAGTACTAGAGAAGAAAGTAGTACTAGAGGCGGAAGTAGTACAATATTACATAGGAGCAGTCTAAGAAAGATTACGAAAAATTAAAAAATGGCTTTAGAATGCATGTACATAAAAGCACAAAGTGTGGTGAATAAAGTTGGTGAGCTACAAGCACAATTAGCCGTGTGGCAATAGGCTGTGGCAATAACCGAAACGCGGCTTAAAAATGGTAAGGACTTGGCATTTAATATTCAAGGGTACAATGTGTTCAGAAAAGATATGGAAGGAAAAATGTTAGGTGTAGTGGCAGTGCTGATTAAGGAAGATACTGTAGTGTTGGACAGGGAACATGTTCTTGAGGGGAGAAGGACAGAATCCATTTGGTTAGAGTTGAGGAGTAAAAAGGGTATGATCACCCTATTGGGGGTATTCTGCAGGCCCCCAAATAGTGAGAGGGTGGCAGAGGAGCAAATCTGCAGGGAAATCGCAGAGATATGCAAGAGCTATAGAGTGGTCATACTGGGGGACTTTAATCAGCCAAATTTCGATTGGGATAATGCTAGAGTTAAGGGAAAGGAAGAGGAGGAAGTTCTGAAATGTTTTGAGGAAAATATCCTTGACCAGTATGTTCTTGACCCAAGTAGGAAGGAGGCTTTGTTGGATCTGATGCTGGAGAATGAGGTGTGCCAGGTTGAAGAGTGTGTGGGAGAACACTTGTGTACTAGTGATCATTGTATCATAAGATTTAGATTAGCAATGGAGAGGAGCAAGGAACAATCTACAGTGGAACTTCTAAACTGGAATAGGGCTAACTTCAATGGGAAGCGGAAGGATCCAGCCAGATTAAAATGGAACCAAAGGATGACTGGAAAAACTGTAATGGAACAATGGGTGATCTTTAAGGAGGAGATGTTCCAAGTACAGGCTAGGCACATTTCAACAAGAGGGAAGGGTAAGGCAACTAAATCAAGGGCTCCTTGGATGACGAGGGAGATAGAGAAAATGATGAAACTAAACAAGAGGGCGTAGGATGAATGTCAGGTGCATTCTTCAACGGTGAATCATGGATTTATGGAAGGCGATTGACAAAGTACCACATAGAAGGCTAGTTGATAAAATTCAGGCTCATGAAGAAGGTAGGTCAGTGGCAGCTTGGATAAGAAATTGGCTTCATGACAGAAAGGATCTGCAGTTCTCTTCCATTTTTTCCTCCTCCATATAACTTGATTCCCTTACCTAACAATACCGTGTAGATCTCAGTTTTGGAAGCTACAATTGACCTCCAGCATCAAAGCCTTTTCAGACAGAGAGTTCTGGATTTCTACAAACATTTGGGAGCAAAGTTGCTTTCGAATTTAATTTTTAAATGGCACGGTTCTAATTTGAGTTTATGACCCTTGTCTTTGATTCCCCAAACAGAGGAACTAGTTGAACTCTATCTACCCTAATAATCAATTTAACATGTTAAACCGATCACCCCTCAATCTTTGAAACTCAAGTGAACAGATGGCAAATTTATACAATCAATCCTCATAATTTAACGCTGTAAGTCTCGGTGTTAATCTGGTAAATCTGCACTGCACAACTCCAAGGCCAATATATCCTTCCTGCTTGCCGTGCCCAGAACAGAACACAATACTCCAGATGTGGTCCAACTAGAACTTTGTAAACTGGAGAATATCTTCCTCCTCTTTAATATTTCAGCCCTCTTGAGGTAAAGGCCAACCTGCTTTGGAAAGGGTGCCGAGGAGAACCACTAAACTAATTCCCAGTATAAAGCAGCTTAGTTGTCAAGATCGGCTGAACGAGTTGCGTGTCGACACTTTACAGAAGCCTAGACTGAGGGTTGATCTGATCAATGTTTATAAGATGATGAAGAGTGGATTTTGATCCAGTTCACAAATTGTTCCAATTAAGTATTTGAGGGAGGACCAGGGGTGACAATTTTAAGTTGTATGAGGCCAGATCTTGATCAGATGTCTGGGGGTGGTTCTTTTCCCAGAGAATTGTGGAACTCTGGAATGGTGGCATAGTGGTTAGCACTGTTGCCTCACAGCGCCAGGGACCCGGGTTCGAAATCCAGTCTCGGGTGACTGTCTCTGTGGAGTTTGCACATTCACTCCGTGTTTGCGTGGGTTTCCTCCGGGTGCTCCGGTTTCCTCCCACAGTCCAAAGATGTGCGGGTTAGGTTGATTGGCTATGATAAATTGATCCTTAGCGTTAGGGGGATTAAATACGTGGGGTTACGGGGATAGGGTGGGATATGTGTTGGTGTAGGGGTTACGGGGATCGGGTGGGATATGTGTCAGTGCAGGCTCGATGGGCCGAAATGGCCTCCATCTGCATTGTGGGGTTTCTGTGATTCTGTGAATACCTCTGGAACAGGTATGAGAGCGGAATTGAGTAGAGTGGATTGGGAAAATAGATTAAAGGGTAAGACGATACATGATCAGTGGTGTACATTTAAGGAGTTATTTTACAACTGCCAAAAAATATATATTCCGCTGAGAAGAAAAGGGTGTAAAAGAAAAGACAGCCACCCGTGGCTAAGTAAATAAATTAAGGATAGTATTCGACTAAAAACAAGGGCATATAAGGTAGCCAAATCTAGTGGGAGGATAGAGGATTGGGTAAAATTTAAAAGACAGCAAAAAAATAACAAAAAGATTGATTAAGAAAGGGAAGATAGATTATGAAAGTAAATTAGCAAAAAATATAAAAACAGATAGTAAGAGTTTTTATAGTTATATAAAAAGAAACAGGGTGGCTAAACTAAATGTTGGTCCCTTAGAGGATGAGACCGGGAAATTATTGGTGGGAAATATGGAGATGGCAAAAACACTGAATGAATATTTTGTATCAGTCTTTACAGTAGAGGACACTAAGAATATCCCAACACTGGGCAAATAGGGGGCTATAGGGGGGGAGGAGCTAAACACGATCAAAATCACTAAGGAAGTGGTACTCGGTTAAATAATGGGACTCAAGGCGAATAAATCACCTGGACCTGATGGCTTACATCCTAGGGTCTTGAGGGAAATGGCGGTAGGGATTGTGGATGCATTGGTAATAATTTTCCAAAACTCCCTGGACTCAGCAAAGGTCCCGGCAGACTGGAAAACTGCTAATGTAACACCCTTATTAAAAAAGGGCAGTAGACAGAAGGCTGGAAACTATAGACTGGTTAGCCTAATATCTGTGGTAGGTAAAATTTTGGAGTCCATTATTAAGGAGACAATAACAGGACATTTGCATAATCATAATTTAATAGGACAAAGTCAGCATGGTTTTATGAAGGGGAAGTCATGTTTGACAAATTTGCTGGAGTTCTTTGAGGAAGTAACATATAGGGTGGATAAAGGGGAACCAGTGGACGTAGTGTATTTAGACTTCCAAAAGGCATTTGACAAGCTGCCACACAAAATATTATTGCTTAAGATAAAAAATCACGGGATTGGGGGTAATATTCTGGCATGGATAGAGGATTGGCTATCTAACAGAAGGCAGAGAGTTGGGATAAATGGTTCATTCTCAGACAGGCAATCAGTAACTAGTGGTGTTCCGCAGGGGTCAGTGCTGGGTCCCAACTCTTTACACTCTATATTAACGATTTGGAGGAGGGGACCGAGTGTAACATATCTGCTGGGGCAGATTCACCTTGTACAACAGCTCGGTACTGCGAGGAATACAGTGCCAGGGTGATTTCCTCGACTAATTCCGCTCACCTCGATGGGTCAGAGAGGAATTTCCCCGAATACAAACTGAGATGTAATGGACACACGGTGTCTGAAAGGCCGGCTGATGGGCTGTTCTTGGCAGATAAATTCTACACTGGCTGACCGGTCTCATGTACAAATCCCGGGCAAGTGCAATATTTTCCCATTTGTAGTGAAAAACCATCAGTGCAACCCATCTCACCTTGTGCTTGCTGCAACATTTACGTATTGATAATGACGCAAGCCTATAATGCATCATTATTATGATTTGCGTTCTCAGTAATGTCAGGCTCCATAATGATAATTGATCATAAGCTGCCATTCAGCGATTCCGGTTTGTCTAAAGTTAGACTCAAAATGAAAAAGTCCTCGTTGGCTCGAGATTTCAATAGCCTCCCACGTCTCTATAATGTCCGATTCTCCCCATTTTTCACACAGAAATTGTTTCCCTGCCATTCCAGGTCAGTGAGCACAGGGGTGATGGCTGGACGAGACTTGTGCGAGTAATGACGCGGGCAGGTAGGATTACCTCAGTTTTCTGAAGGATAGAACGTAGGAGGCCGGCCAGGCGTGAATTGGAACAGTCAAGTCTGTTGTGTTCTGTTCTGGGTACCGCACACAGGAAGGATATATTGTCTTTGGATTGGTGCATCGCAGATTTACCAGTTTAATACCGAGCCTTACAGGGTTAAACTATGAGGATTAATTATATAAACTTGGCTACTGTTGTCTTGACTTTAGTAGATTGATGGGTGAGCTGATCATAGTGTTTAAAGTGTTAAAAGGTTTAATAGTGTCGATAGAGTTAAACTAGTTCCTCTGACTGGGGAATCAAGTAAGGGGTGAATAAATTAAAACTACAGCCGCTCCATTCAAAAGTCAAATCCAAAAGCATCTTTTCACATCAAGGTTTGTAGGAATCTGAAACTCTCTTCCCGATAAGTCCATGGGGGTCAATTGTTGCTTCCAAGATTGAGATCAACACATTGTTGTTAGGTAACGGGATCAAGTTATATGGAGCAACGGCAGAAAAATGTAGTTGAGGTGAAGTCCAGCCTTGGTCTAGTGTAATGTCGGAGCAGGTAGAAGGTTGAAAAGACTACTCACGCTCTCAGTTTGTGAATTCTGTTCTCTTCCTTCTCAGATAACTTTACCCTACATTAGCCGTCAGCAGACTGGATCAAGCAATCCCCTTTTCACTCCTTCTATTCTTTAAGGTTGCGTCCCCACCTCTTCTTCCAGTTCTGGCACAGCTAGAAGCAGAGGAGCTCGAAGTTGCACTAGGTTCAACCGTACACAGCAGTACTGCGCAGCAGCCAGCAGAGGGAGCAGGTGCTGCAATACTGAACAGCGGCCAGTGGAGGGAGCAGCAGCATCAGGTGGTGTAATACTGCACAGCGGCCAGAAGAGGGAGCAGCAGTACCAGGTGGTGCAATATTGCACAGCGGCCAGAGGAGGGAGCAGCAGTACCAGTTGGTGCAATACTGCACAGCGGCCAGAGGAGGGAGCAACAGTACCAGATGGTGCAATACTGCACAGCGGCCAGAGGAGGGAGCAGCAGTACCAGACACACCTCGATCCTGCAGAGCAAACATACACGGGGGGAGGGATTTTACCCCTACCCGCTGGATCGAAATTTTCAGCCTAGAACGGAGGCATGTGCGACATGGTAATGCAGAGATCTACAAGAAACTAACTTGTCTGGAATACCAATTTGCATTGTGGGGGGAATAACAAGAAGAAACAGCCTCAAAATAAAAGTAAACTCATTAGGACTGATATCAGGAGAATGATCAACATTTAGAATGGACTCCAGGAAGAGCGGTGGTGGTGAAAACCCCGGAATGATTTAGGAAAAAACTGGATTAAACAATGAGGTGAAGACTACGGATGCTCTGGAGGGCTGTATTCAAATGGGCTGAATGTCCTTCCTCACGAGTAAGGATCTTGTGATCATTGCGGGTAGGTGTGAAAACGGTGTCCTTCCCAGTCTCAATCATTATTTATCTTAATGACTGTCTGTATACTGAATAAAACTGGGACATCAATCATTCTGGCCAATTTTTATTCCTCAATCAACATAACAAAAAATACCAGATGATCTGGTCATTATCACGTTGCTGTTTCTGGGAGCTTGCTGCGCGCAAATTGGCTGCCACGTTTCCTACATTACAACAGTGATGTACAACAGTACTTCATTGGCTGTGAAGTTCTTTGGGACGTCCGGTGCTGGTAAAAGGCGCCCAATAAATGCAAGTCTTTCCTTCATTTATCTATTTCAGTGAGATGAAAATCCAGAACTGGTTGTCTATCGCATTCAACTTCCCGAAAAAACTCGTTTATTGAAAGTGTAGGCCGTAGAGATTGCCTCTGATCCGAAATATTTGCCCTGACCCTCTTCCCAAAAGGCTGGAGATTCACGTGGATTGATTTGGAAACTTCTCTTTTATCTTTCCAAATGTTACAAAGGGAATTCAAGGTCAAAAGTCGCGAGCAAAATGAAAGTTCATCCGGGATTTGAACCCGGCACCTCTCGCACATTTTATGCTTAGCGAGCATCATACCCCGAGACCAACGAGCAGCTAGTAAGTGCATGCATACTTAAAGCGTTTCCATAATCAAGCCATGTGTTGGCTGCTCTTGATGAGCAGAGCACTTGAGACCGAGACAGCTCTGACATTGCCTTCTCTACCTGACATCTGAAGCGCCGCACTGCTCCACTCAGGCAGTTACTGATCTGTTAGGACGGTAATGTATCGGGACAGCAGGAGCCCATCACGAGAGCAGCAGCAGAGTTTCTGCATTAGTTTGGCGCGAGGCCTCAGATTTGGACAATGTTTCAGCAAAGGCAGTGAGAAGACATGGAGGCAGAAAGTGACGCATCAACTGCCCCGGAAGTAACCATTCAAGTGACTGTGGCAAGTTTTGTTTGGGCAGGGGGTTCAGTTCATAGCCCCAACCATCTCATCCCCCGGCCATCGTGATTTCTGCCACATTTGCACATTCAGGACCGGGCCCGGGCAGATTCACCCATATCTCACCCTGGGGCGCTGAGGCTCCTACCGCCCCTGATTATCAATTTACCCATCTGTAAATTAAAACCTAAAAAATCTGCTTTACAAAGCACAGGTGAGCACGGAGACGCTGTCACCTTCTGATCAAATCTCAGCCCCATCAGACAGATTATTTTCTCTAGAAAGATCAATGCAGTTCCTATGTAGTCACAGACAGCTTCGATTCAGACCAATAAGCTTACTCAGACCTAGACAGCTCCTACCCTGACACAGGAAGCACCATCACAGGCAGAGATTTTCCTAGACGGGCCCAGGCAGCTCCTACCCTGAAACAGGGAGCACGACTACAGGCACTAGACCTTCCTAGACGGACACAGGCAACTTCTACCCTGACACAGGTTGCACTGACACAGGCACAGACTTCCCCACACAGACCCAGATAGCACCTACCCTGATCCGGGGAGCAACTGTACAGACCCAATAACTCCTGCACTGACCCATTCGCTCCTACATAGACAAAACAATTCCTACAATGACACAGCCAGCACCTATATATGAGCCCCTACAATGACATGGATGCTTCCTGCATGGGCACGGTCAGTTCCAAGAAAGGCATAGAATGTTCCTACACGGACACCGACATTCCTATGCAGACCCAGACTCCTCCTACACAGACTCAGACATTCCTACACAGACCCAGACAGCTCCTACAGAGACCCAGACATTCATACACAAATCCAGACAGCTCCTGCACAGACCCAGACATTCCTACACAGACCCAGACATTCCTACACAGACCCGGACATTCCTACACAGACCCAGACATTCATGCACAACTCCAGACATCTTCTTAATAGAAACCAAAGCAAAATTCTGCTGTTGCTGGAAATCTGAAGTAAAAGCAGTAAATGCTAGATATATGGAGCAGGTCTGTCAGCATCTGTGGAGAGAGAAACAGTTAATGTTGCTGGTGGATTGCCTTTCGTCAGCTTCTTCATATACCCTGGTTGCTCCAAAAAAAAACCTAGAAAGAACCTACACTGACTCAGGTATAACATAGAGCCAGACAATTCCTACCCTGATACAGACAGCTCGTACACAGACTCAGATATAACATACAGACTCAGACAGCTGCTACCCTGACACAGACAGCCCTTATATAGACACATATATAATATACAGACCAGACAGCTCGTGCCCTGACACAGACAGCTCTTACACAGATACAGATATAACATACAGAACCAGACAGCTCCTACGCTGACACAGGCAGCTGTGAAACTGACCCAGATATAACATACAGAACAAGACAGCTCCTACGCTGACACAGGCAGCACTTACACAGACCCAGGTAGCTCCAACACAGACACAGTAATTTCTTACACAGACCCAGGAAGCTTCTACAAAGACCTGAACAACTCCTGCACAGACCATGGCCTACTACTCGGACAGTTGCTACAAGGACCCAGATATGCCCAACAAAGGCCCAGACAGCAGGTGAGATCAGAGAATTCAGCTTAGACCAGAGATGAAGCCTGGACCTTTCCTGTTCTTTAGGCTCAGCAACTCACCAAATAAGATCAGCGAACACACCACAAGCCGCGGAATGATCCTGGGCCCATCCTGCTCTGTATGGGGCTCAGTACCACACCGGGTGATATCTGCTAACTCAGTACAACCGGGGATGAATACAGGGAGTTGACTGATTTGTATGGCTCAGTAGCACACACCATGCGATGATGTAATACACCACAGGCCGGTGATGAAGCCTGGGCCCATCCTGCTTTGTGCGGCTCAATATGATGCCGGGTGAGATCAGCTGATGAAGCACAGGCCAGTGTAGGAACCTCGGCCCTTCCTACTTTGTGGAGCCCGGCAGCACACTGGGTGAGATAATCGATCTCAGTGCAGGCAGAAATGAAGCCTGGGACTTTCCATCGCGCCTGTGCTGCCTCTTTGTTAGAACTCTCCATTAGTTCCAATATCCTGGAATTTTACTATAGCCATGTAAAGATTTCCCTTCCAGTATTAATCCAATTCTCTTTTGAAAGTTATTATTGAATCTGCTTCCACCATCCTTTCAGGCAGTGCATTCCAGATCACAACAACTCGCCGTATGAAACAATGGCCCCTTATGTCGCCTCTGGTTCATTTACCAATGAGATTCAATTTGTGGTTTCTGGTTACCGGCCCTTCTGCCACTGGAAACAGTTTCTCCTTATTTACGATGTCAAAACCATTCATGATTTTGAACAACTCTGTCAAATCTCCTCTTAGCCGCCTCTGCTCTAAACAACCCCAGCTTCTCCAGTCTCTCCACATAACTGAAGCCCCTCATCCCTGGAACCATTCCAGTAAATCTCTTCTATTCATTTCTTCCCTCTCATCAATAATTACAATGAAATGTTTATAAAGAAATGCACGAA